>NC_069510.1:46189346-46502949 GCF_027579735.1 Bombina bombina | reverse complement strand
GGGACCACATGGCTTTCTTTACAAACCGCTTCCCATGCGGTTATACAGACTGTTATGAACGTCGTCCATGATGGACGGGGCCTATTTTCGCGCGCTCAGTCGCACAGTTTACTCTGACTGAGGAGGCAGCAGGCATTAGCTCCGGTGGGGCCTATACTTGTGTTCTGTTCACCGGATCGTTGTCGAGTCATTTTGCAGTACCCTGGGGGCAGGTAGGAGTTGCAAGGGTCATTTTTTCAATAAAATGCACCCTTTGCTCTTAGGGTGTAATAATTTTTGGCATAATTGTATAAGTATATTTAATTGTATAGCGTTATTCAATGTTTTAGGCAGTTTAGGAAACATTGTGCGCTTTTTTATTTCTTAAAGGTGCAGTACACATTTTTAGAAAAATTTTGAAATCAATAAATAAAGTGTTTAACGACTATTGTGGTTATTGCTAGTCTGTTCAACATATCTGACATTGAGGAAACTAATTGCTCTATGTGTTCAGAAGCCATTGTGGAACCCCCTCTTTCTTTGTGTACCTCTTGTACTGAAAGGGCCTTACAATGTAAAAAGCATATTTCTCCTACATTGGTGTATCCGGTCCACGGCTTCATCCTTACTTGTGGGATATTCTCAATCCCTACAGGAAGTGGCAAAGAGAGCAGACAGCAGAGCTGTCCATATAGCTCCCCTCAGGCTCCGCCCCCTCAGTCATTCTCTTTGCCGCTCTAACTAGTAGCATCTCCACGGGGGTGGTAAAGAGTATGTGGTGTTTAGTTGTAGTTTTTTATTCTTCTATCAAGAGTTTGTTATTTTAAAATAGTGCCGGCTTGTACTATTTACTCTGCAGCAGAAAGTGATGAAGATTTCTGCCGAGAGGAATATGATTTTAGCACCAGTAACTAAAATCCATTGCTGTTCCCACGCAGGACTGTTGAAACCAGAGAACTTCAGTTGGGGGGAACAGTTTGCAGGCTTAACTGCTTCAGGTATGATCAGTCATTTTTCTAACAAGACCTAGTAATGCTAGAAGACTGTCAGCAATCCCCTCTGGGATAGGTAAGCCATTTTTCTTAGACTCTGTATAAAATTATGGCTTATATTAAGGGCTCTATGCTGGTTGACACTATTGTGGGCTAAATCGATTGCTTTTTAGCATGTTTTCACTATAAATAAGGTGTTTTTTCAGACTTTAAAACACTTTTGGGGTTTTATTTTGCGCCTGGCACTTATTTGGACACCTATTCAATCAAAAGTTTGTTATTTTTAAATGGTACCGGAGTGCACTGTTTCATCTCAGGCAGCATTAGAAGAAGAATCTGCCTGTGATTTCTATGATCTTAGCAGAAGTAACTAAGATCCACTGCCGTTCTCACATATTCTGAGGAGTGAGGTAACTTCAGAGGGGGAATGGCGTGCAGGTTTTCCTGCAATAAGGTATGTGCAGTTAATATATTTCTAGGGATGGAATTTGCTAGAAAAATGCTGCTGATACCGGATTAATGTAAGTTAAGCCTTAAATGCAGTGATAGCGACTGGTATCAGGCTTATTAACAGAGATACATACTCTTATAAAAGTGTTATATAAAACGTTTGCTGGCATGTTAATCGTTTTTATATATGTTTGGTGACAAAACTTATTGGGGCCTAGTTTTTTTCCACATGGCTGGCTTGATTTTTGCCTAGAAACAGTTTCCTGAAGCTTTCCACTGTTGCAATATGAGTGGGAAGGGCCTATTTTAGTGCTTTTCTGTGCAGATAAAAATACTGACAGAGACATTCAGCTTCCCTCTGCATGATACAGGACATCTCTGAAGGGCTCAAAAGGCTTCAAAGTCGTGTTTGAGGAGGGTAACAATCACAGTAGACTGTGGCAGTTGTTGTGACTGTGTTTAAAAAACGTTTTTGTCATTTATTATTCTGTTTTTGTTATTAAGGGGTTAATCATCCATTTGCAAGTGGGTGCAATGCTCTGCTGACTTGTTATTAATATATATAAAAAACATATATATAAAACCAGTGCGCCAAATACCTGTATAAAAATAATAGTGAAAATACCAACATATAGTGCATTCAAATAAAATACCCCTATATATATAAAAACATGAGTAGAAACTGCATAATATAAACAGTGAGGTTAAAGTCCCAATCAAACCAATAATGTAGATGATGGAAATATGGTGTAGGACAGTTCATCTAGTCCATAATCCAAATTCTGAAATCTGGAACAGTTGGCAGGCTGCTTCTTCGAAGTTCTTGTTGGTGTCCCAAGATGTTAAACTCTGCAGAAGTAAAAGATAAAAAAAGAAGGCGCCACCATAGTGCACAATCAGATGTTTCTGACACGCCAAATATACAAGTAAGACCGTACTTACAAGCTGTATGACACTTGAGAAGTGTCACAAATGCCTTCTGGACTGTTTGGAGTCGTCCAGCTAACTCACACTGGTGGATATCCGAATTTCTCTGGGGTGTGGGAGCGGCGATAGCAATCAGCATGCAGTATCCAGCCACAGACCTTTCACAGAGCCGGTTCGTCTTGTACTTATCCACTTTGGGAATTATTGTTCACAAGTACGGCGTCTCGATCACCATTGGAAAACTGCTGGTAGCAGTTTTCCAATGGTGATCGAGACGCCGTACTTGTGAACAATAATTCCCAAAGTGGATAAGTACAAGACGAACCGGCTCTGTGAAACGTCTGTGGCCGGATACTGCATGCTGATTGCTATCGCCGCTCCCACACCCCAGAGAAATTCGGATATCCACCAGTGTGAGTTAGCTGGACGACTCCAAACAGTCCAGAAGGCATTTGTGACACTTCTCAAGTGTCATACAGCTTGTAAGTACGGTCTTACTTGTATATTTGGCGTGTCAGAAACATCTGATTGTGCACTATGGTGGCGCCTTCTTTTTTTATCTTTTACTTCTGCTGACTTGTTACATACACTGTAAAAAGTTTGTTAGTGTAACTGCCTTTTTTTACTGTTATTTCAAATTTTGTCAAAATTTGTTTCTCTTAAAGGCACAGTAACGTTTTTTATATTGCTTGTTAACTTGCTTTAAAGTGTTTTCCAAGCTTGCTAGTCTAATTGCTAGTCTGTACAAACATGTCTGAAACAGAGGATACTTGTTCATTATGTTTAAAAGCCATGGTGGAGCCCCATAGGAGAATGTGTACTAAATGTATTGATTTCACCTTAAACAGTAAAGATCAGTCTTTATCTATAAATGAATTGTCACCAGAGGGGTCTGTCGAGGGGGAAGTTATGCTGACTAACTCTCCCCACGTGTCGGACCCTTCGCCTCCCGCTCAAGGGACGCACGCTAATATGGCGCCAAGTACATCAGGGATGCCCATAGCGATTACTTTGCAGGACATGGCTGCAATCATGAATAATACCCTGTCAGAGGTATTATCCAGATTGCCTGAATTGAGAGGCAAGCGCGATAGCTCTGGGGTTAGACGAGATACAGAGCGCGTAGATGCTGTAAGAGCCATGTCTGATACTGCGTCACAATATGCAGAACCTGAGGACGGAGAGCTTCAGTCTGTGGGTGACGTCTCTGAATCGGGGAGACCTGATTCAGAGATTTCTAATTTTAAATTTAAGCTTGAGAACCTCCGTGTATTGCTTGGGGAGGTATTAGCTGCTCTGAATGACTGTGACACAATTGCAGTGCCAGAGAAATTGTGTAGGCTGGATAAATACTATGCAGTGCCGGTGAGTACTGATGTTTTTCCAATACCTAAAAGGCTTACAGAAATTATTAGTAAGGAGTGGGATAGGCCCGGTGTGCCCTTTTCCCCACCTCCTATATTTAGAATTTTTTTTCCAATAGATGCCACTACACGGGACTTATGGCAGACTGTCCCTAAGGTGGAGGGAGCAGTTTCTACTTTAGCAAAGCGTACCACTATCCCGGCTGAGGACAGTTGTGCTTTTTCAGATCCAATGGATAAAAAATTAGAGGGTTACCTTAAGAAAATGTTTATTCAACAAGGTTTTATTTTACAGTCCCTTGCATGCATTGCGCCTGTCACTGCTACAGCGGCATTCTGGTTTGAGGCCCTGGAAGAGGCCATCCATACAGCTCCATTGACTGAAATTGTTGACAAGCTTAGAACTCTTAAGCTAGCTAACTCATTTGTTTCTGATGCCATTGTTCATTTGACTAAACTAACGGCTAAGAATTCTTCAAATTCTTCAAATCGAGCGGTTCCTGTGAGAGGGTGGAGACTAATGGCAGCATGTCTCATGTCGGCGTCTAGACCGACCGTTAGCAACACACCCAACTCGTTTGCTCCATAGCCCCAGACTGCTGTGGTTCTGAGGGGCCCTGGCAAGTGTGATCTTGCCGAAGTAGGAACTTACTAAGGCCAAATTGGTCAGCGGTTTTTACCGCATCTTGTCTCTCTATGTTTTGGATCCAGTGACTACCGTCAGAAAATCACTTGTAAGAGGGAGCTCCTAATCTGTGGTTTACCCTGGTTGTAGACCCTCCGGATACTCACTGCCCCCACCCAGATAACCCGGGTCTTATCTTGGTTTTAAGAGTTAAGTTGGGGGCCGCTAAAGTACTTACCGGATCACTACAGAGGCAGACCCCACCAACCCAACGGTGTCGTCCGGAGTAAAGGAGGGCCGAGGTTGGAGGGGCGGCGGAGGGATCCGCAATCGACATCCGGGAGTGAAGCGCCGGAGGTAGTTCACAAGCCTGTAGCAACGTGGTGTAGGAGCATCGACCGGAGGCTGGGCTTGGAAGGCAGCGCAGAGTACTGGGGACTTGCAGCACCCGGGACGGAGACACCGGATTTTTCCACAATTACAGACCTGTGAGTAGCAGCAACGGCTACCGGAGGTGGAATATAGGGGCCTAAGCTCTGATCAAGGTGTCAGCGACAGCAAGTCCCACTTCTATCACAGAGTGGATCTTTACACGAAAAACAGCGTCAAAATGGACTACAGCCACCGCAAGTATATCTTTATTTCTCCTGTTAAGTGTGGCCAGTCCACGGGTCATCATTACTTCTGGGATATTAACTCCTCCCCAACAGGAAGTGCAAGAGGATTCACCCAGCAGAGCTGCTATATAGCTCCTCCCCTCTACGTCACCTCCAGTCATTCTCTTGCACCCAACGAATAGATAGGATGTGTGAGAGGACTGTGGTGATTATACTTAGTTTCATACCTTCAATCAAAAGTTTGTTATTTTATAATAGCACCGGAGTGTGTTATTCCTTCTCTGGTAGAATTTGAAGAAGAATCTACCTGAGTTTTTTCTATGATTTTAGCTGGCGTAGTTAAGATCATATTGCTGTTTCTCGGCCATCTGAGGAGAGGTAAACTTCAGATCAGGGGACAGCGGGCAGATTAATCTGCAAAGAGGTATGTAGCAGCTTATTATTTTCTGACAATGGAATTGATGAGAAAATTCTGCCATACCGATATAATGTAAACTCAGCCTTAAATGCAGTAGCAGCAACTGGTATCAGGCTGTCATGTATGTATATTTTACACTTCAGTATTCTGGGGAATGGCACTTCACTGGAATTATACTGTATGCATAAGACTTTAGCCTAATTTGCAGGGACTAGCAACAGGCTTTTTAATAACACTTAATTTATTTAATGTTAAACGTTTTTTGCTGGCATGTAAAATCGTTTAATTTTCTGAGGTACTGGGTGAAAAAATGTTTTGGGCACTATTTTTTTCCACTTGGCAGTCGTGTTATTTAATTTATGACAGTTTACTGATCTCTCTCACTGTTGTGTGTGAGGGGGAGGGGCCTTTTTTGGCGCTTTTGCTACGCATCAAAAAATTCAGTCAGAAGTTTATTGTCTTCCCTGCATGATCCGGTTCAAGAACTCAGGGGTCTTCAAAACTTGTTTTGAGGGAGGTAATCACTCACAGCAGAGCTGTGAGATTGTAGTTGACTGTGATAAAAAACGTTTATTTCTGTATTTTTTTTCTGCTATCAGGGTTAGTTATCCTTTACTAATGGGAGCAATCCTTTGCTAAAATTGTGTTTTTTTTACAAAGATTTGATGCTATAACTTTTCAGTTTATTAATTTTCAACTGTCATAACTTTTTCTGTGCTTCTTATAGGCACAGTACGTTTTCATATTATAGTAAATTACTTGAAAAGTATTTCCAAGTTGCTAGTTTATTTGCTAGTGTGTTAAACATGTCTGATTCAGAGGAAGATATCTGTGCTATATGTGCTAAAGCCAAAGTGGAGCCCAATAGAAATTTATGTACTAACTGCATTGATGCTACTTTAAATAAAAGTCAATCTGTACAAATTGAACATATTTCACCAAACAACGAGGGGAGAGTTATGCCGACTAACTCGCCTCACGTGTCAGTACCTGCATCTCCCGCTCGGGAGGTGCGTGATATTGTAGCGCCGAGTACATCTGGGCGGCCATTACAAATCACATTACAGGATATGGCTACTGTTATGACTGAAGTTTTGGCTAAATTACCAGAACTAAGAGGTAAGCGTGATCACTCTGGGGTGAGAACAGAGTGCGCTGATAATATTAGGGCCATGTCAGACACTGCGTCACAATTTGCAGAACATGAGGACGGAGAGCTTCATTCTGCGGGTGACGGTTCTGATCCAAACAAACTGGATTCAGATATTTCAAATTTTAAATTTAAGCTGGAAAACCTCAGTGTATTACTAGGGGAGGTGTTAGCGGCTCTGAATGATTGTAACACAGTTGCAATACCAGAGAAAATGTGTAGGTTGGATAAATATTTTGCGGTACCGTCGAGTACTGACGTTTTTCCTATACCTAAGAGACTTACTGAAATTGTTACTAAGGAGTGGGATAGACCCGGTGTGCCGTTCTCACCCCCTCCGATATTTAGAAAGATGTTTCCAATAGACGCCACCACACGGGACTTATGGCAAACGGTCCCTAAGGTGGAGGGAGCAGTTTCTACCTTAGCTAAGCGTACCACTATCCCGGTGGAGGATAGCTGTGCCTTTTCAGATCCAATGGATAAAAAGTTAGAGGGTTACCTTAAGAAAATGTTTGTTCAACAAGGTTTTATATTGCAACCTCTTGCATGCATTGCGCCTGTCACGGCTGCAGCAGCAGTTTGGTTTGAGTCTCTGGAAGAGACACTTGAATCAGCTCCATTGGATGAGATTACACACAAGCTTAAAGCCCTTAAGTTAGCTAACTCATTTATTTCGGATGCCGTAGTACATTTAACTAAACTTACGGCTAAGAATTCCGGATTCGCCATTCAGGCGCGCAGAGCACTGTGGCTAAAATCCTGGTCAGCTGACGTTACTTCTAAATCTAAATTGCTTAATATACCTTTCAAAGGGCAGACCTTATTCGGGCCCGGGTTGAAAGAAATTATCGCTGACATTACAGGAGGTAAAGGCCATGCCCTGCCTCAAGACAGAGCCAAACCTAAGGCTAGACAGTCTAATTTTCGTTCCTTTCGTAATTTCAAAGCAGGAGCAGCATCAACTTCCTCTGCACCAAAACAGGAAGGAGCTGTTGCTCGCTACAGACAAGGCTGGAGACCTAACCAGTCCTGGAACAAGGGCAAGCAGGCCAGGAAACCTGCTGCTGCCCCTAAGACAGCATGAATTGAGGGCCCCCGATCCGGGAACGGATCTAGTGGGGGGCAGACTTTCTCTCTTCGCCCAGGCTTGGGCAAGAGATGTCCAGGATCCCTGGGCGTTAGAGATCATATCTCAGGGATACCTTCTGGACTTCAAATCCTCTCCCCCAAGAGGGAGATTTCATCTGTCAAGGTTGTCAACAAACCAAATAAAGAAAGAGGCGTTTCTACGCTGCGTACAAGATCTTTTATTAATGGGAGTGATCCATCCGGTTCCGCGGTCGGAACAAGGACAAGGGTTTTACTCAAATCTGTTTGTGGTTCCCAGAAAAGAGGGAACTTTCAGGCCAATCTTGGATTTAAAGATTCTAAACAAATTCCTAAGAGTTCCATCGTTCAAAATGGAAACTATTCGGACAATTTTACCCATGATCCAAAAGGGTCAGTACATGACCACAGTGGATTTAAAGGATGCTTACCTTCACATACCGATTCACAAAGATCATTACCGGTATCTAAGGTTTGCCTTTCTAGACAGGCATTACCAGTTTGTAGCTCTTACATTCGGATTGGCTACGGCTCCAAGAATCTTCACAAAGGTTCTGGGTGCTCTTCTGGCGGTACTAAGACCGCGAGGAATTTCGGTAGCTCCGTACCTAGACGACATTCTGATACAAGCTTCAAGCTTTCAAACTGCCAAGTCTCATACAGAGTTAGTACTGGCATTTCTAAGGTCGCATGGATGGAAGGTGAACGAAAAGAAGAGTTCTCTCTTTCCACTCATAAGAGTTCCCTTCTTGGGGACTCTTATAGATTCTGTAGAAATGAAGATTTACCTGACAGAAGACAGGTTAACAAAGCTTCAAAATGCATGCCGTGTCCTTCATTCCATTCAACACCCGTCAGTAGCTCAATGCATGGAGGTGATCGGCTTAATGGTAGCGGCAATGGACATAGTACCCTTTGCACGCCTACATCTCAGACCGCTGCAATTGTGCATGCTAAGTCAGTGGAATGGGGATTACTCAGACTTGTCCCCTACTCTGAATCTGGATCAAAAGACCAGAAATTCTCTTCTATGGTGGCTTTCTCGGCCACATCTGTCCAGGGGGATGCCATTCAGCAGGCCGGACTGGACAATTGTAACAACAGACGCCAGCCTACTAGGTTGGGGCGCTGTCTGGAATTCTCTGAAGGCTCAGGGACAATGGAATCAGGAGGAGAGTCTCCTACCAATAAACATTCTGGAATTGAGAGCAGTTCTCAATGCCCTTCTGGCTTGGCCCCAGTTAACAACTCGGGGGTTCATCAGGTTTCAGTCGGACAACATCACGACTGTAGCTTACATCAACCATCAGGGAGGGACAAGAAGCTCCCTAGCAATGATGGAAGTATCAAAGATAATTCGCTGGGCAGAGTCTCACTCTTGCCACCTGTCAGCAATCCACATCCCGGGAGTGGAGAACTGGGAGGCGGATTTCTTAAGTCGTCAGACTTTTCATCCGGGGGAGTGGGAACTTCATCCGGAGGTCTTTGCCCAAATACTTCGATGTTGGGGCAAACCAGAGATAGATCTCATGGCGTCTCGACAGAACGCCAAGCTTCCTCGTTACGGGTCCAGATCCAGGGATCCGGGAGCGGTTCTGATAGATGCTTTGACAGCACCTTGGACCTTCGGGATGGCTTATGTGTTTCCACCCTTCCCGATGCTTCCTCGATTGATTGCCAGAATCAAACAGGAGAGAGCATCAGTGATTCTAATAGCGCCTGCATGGCCACGCACGACTTGGTATGCAGATCTAGTGGACATGTCATCCTGTCCACCTTGGTCTCTACCTCTGAAACAGGACCTTCTGATCCAGGGTCCCTTCAAACATCAAAATCTAATTTCTCTGAAGCTGACTGCTTGGAAATTGAACGCTTGATTTTATCAAAACGTGGTTTTTCTGAGTCAGTTATTTATACCTTAATACAGGCTAGGAAGCCTGTTACCAGAAAGATTTACCATAAGATATGGCGCAAATACTTATATTGGTGCGAATCCAAGAGTTACTCATGGAGTAAGGTTAGGATTCCGAGGATACTGTCTTTTCTACAAGAAGGTTTAGAAAAGGGTTTATCCGCTAGTTCATTAAAGGGACAGATTTCAGCTCTGTCCATAATTTTACACAAACGTCTGTCAGAAGTTCCGGACGTTCAAGCTTTTTGTCAGGCTTTAGCTAGGATCAAGCCTGTGTTTAAAACTGTTGCTCCACCATGGAGTTTGAACTTAGTTCTTAATGTTTTACAGGGTGTTCCGTTTGAACCCCTTCATTCCATTGATATCAAGCTGTTATCTTGGAAAGTTCTGTTTTTAATGGCGATTTCCTCGGCTCGAAGAGTCTCTGAGTTATCTGCCTTACATTGTGATTCTCCTTATCTGATTTTTCATTCAGACAAGGTAGTTCTGCGTACTAAACCTGGGTTCCTACCTAAGGTGGTCACTAACAGGAATATCAATCAAGAGATTGTGGTTCCATCTTTGTGTCCTAATCCTTCTTCGAATAAGGAACGTCTGCTACACAATCTAGATGTAGTCCGTGCTCTAAAATTTTATCTACAGGCAACTAAGGATTTTCGACAAACGTCTTCCCTGTTTGTCGTTTATTCTGGTCAGAGGAGAGGTCAAAAAGCTTCGGCTACCTCTCTCTCTTTTTGGCTTCGTAGCATAATACGGTTAGCCTATGAGACTGCTGGACAGCAGCCTCCTGAAAGAATTACAGCACATTCTACTAGAGCTGTGGCTTCCACTTGGGCCTTTAAGAATGAGGCTTCTGTTGAACAGATTTGCAAGGCTGCAACTTGGTCTTCTCTTCATACTTTTTCCAAATTTTACAAATTTGACACTTTTGCTTCTTCGGAGGCTGTTTTTGGGAGAAAGGTTCTTCAGGCAGTGGTTCCTTCCGTATAAAGAGCCTGCCTGTCCCTCCCGTCATCCGTGTACTTTAGCTTTGGTATTGGTATCCCAGAAGTAATGATGACCCGTGGACTGACCACACTTAACAGGAGAAAACAAAATTTATGCTTACCTGATAAATTCCTTTCTCCTGTAGTGTGGTCAGTCCACGGCCCGCCCTGTTTTTTATGGCAGGTAAAAAAAATTTGAATTATACTCCAGTCACCACTACACCCTTTGGCTTCTCCTTTCTCGTTGGTCCTTGGTCGAATGACTGGAGGTGACGTAGAGGGGAGGAGCTATATAGCAGCTCTGCTGGGTGAATCCTCTTGCACTTCCTGTTGGGGAGGAGTTAATATCCCAGAAGTAATGATGACCCGTGGACTGACCACACTACAGGAGAAAGGAATTTATCAGGTAAGCATAAATTTTGTTTTGTTAATCCCACATAAAGAGACATTCCTCCTACATGATACAGTATCTGTGGCACTAAATCATATTTGTAATTGTGAGACTTTCTAAGAAAACTTGCTGGTAAATTCGTATAAATATCAATGACAATACATCATTATCATTATCATCATTATCTTGTTTATCTAGCTGGCTAACATCCGAAAAGGATAAAAGAAAAAAGAACTGTATTAATGACTTTAGTGTAAACAAGGTTCACTGGAGAGATAACAGCAATCTAAATAGTCATACAATGTCCATCAACAAGATATAACACTCTTCTTTTTTCCCTTTTTTGGTTTTATCTGTATTACAGATTATGTGTGGAATGAGGGTTTAAAGCATATTGGATAAAACGTTATTTACATGTCCTAGTACAGAACCATTAATATATTTGGTTTAATGTTGGTTTCTTAAAAATATTAGGAAATATCTGACTAAAATGGCTTATGTTTAATCAGTAGGGGTATCAGATAAGCTCTATACACTAAGTAAAGATTGTCTAAAATTGCTATTATATTTATCTCATATCTAGGGCATAAGATTAGTTATAAGACAAAAGCATTTAATTCTGAGAGGCGCTTATTTTTTAAAAAGTTACTTTTTCTGCTAGTCTCGTTGCTATTAGGCAGTGCGGACTGAATATACCTGCTCTAGGGAATTAGTAAAGTTAATTGGAATTATTAGGTATTTTTCCCTAAATCACTTCAAAACACTAATTTCAATATTTGCACACTCTTTTAATCACTGATTAACAGGATAAATTCTTTAAATTGGAAATTAAGAATCTTTATTCATTATCCACATCACACTTTTTCACTAGACACCCTTAGTAGGGTCCTTGTTGCTACCTTTTCTATTTCTCTCACTCCTTTCTTTCTTAATTTTTTTTTTTTTTTCCCTCTTCACTTTTCCTTCACTTCACGGTTGTCCTTTTATTCCTATCACATTTTATTCACATTCTCTTCACATCATAAATGGAAAAATTCATTACACAGGCCAAAACTAATTCCCCAAAAATGCTAGCCAAACCAAAAGATAAAAAGGCCAAGCTGGCAGACAACAATATAGAAAATATAACTGAAATCACACCCTTAACAATTGATACCCAGGCCCTCACAAGTCAGTTAGTGGCTCTGTTCTCACCACAATTTGATTCCATAAAAACAGAATTAGGTGCCATATCGGCTGATATAGGGACACTCTCGTCAGAAATAAAACAATTTGCAGTAAGACTCTCTGAAGCCGAAGATAGGATATCCTCATTAGAAGATCAGGCTAACTCGCAACATACGATCACACAGAAACATGAAGCTAAAATAAAAAGTATGCAATTGCACCTGGAGGATCTGGAAGATCGCTCCAGGCGCAATAATATTAGGATTATTGGGTTGCCGGAGTCCCCAGAGTTTGAGGATCTCATGATCTTCTCGTCGACCACTCTGCCACAAGCTCTGGGTGTTCCCGTACACATGGTACCCCTGATAATTGAGAGAGCCCATAGAGTGGGACCCAGGAAGCCAATTACCAATGAGGTCACTAGACCCAGGATGGTTATCCTCAAACTCCTGAGATTCCAGGACAAGATGGAGATTCTCAGTCTCTATAAAAAGAAAAAAGAACCATTACTATTTGGGAGTAACAGAATCTTGTTATTCCAAGACTTCTCTAGTGAGACCTCAGCCAGGAGAAAAGTTATGGCTCCTTATTGTACGAAACTAATAAATAAAGGCATTAATGCCTGGCTGAGCTATCCGGCCAGAATTATAATTAATGACAATGGAAATAGGCAGGTCTTTAGTGAAACATCAGAGGTAATTGAATTTCTAAAGGAAATAGGATAATAATTCGGAAATCTGTTTTTCAAAATGTGTAAAAGTTTTTTTAAGAATAAGATATTCAAAATGTCACTGGATCTGTGTTTTCCCTCTTGTTGGCTTTCTTTTTCTTCCTTTTTTTTTTTTTTTTTTTCTTTTCTCCCCCACTCGCCACCTATCTTATCCAAAGATAAAATTGCTACCTCCTATAAAAAATGACAGCGGAAATTAGGATGTTTTCCTGGAACGTGGGGGGGATTAGTTCCCCGATGAAACGTAAATTGATTCTCAGAACACTAGCTCAGATGCAGCCAGATATGGTCTGTCTTCAAGAAACACACCTTAAGAAGTCAGAAGCACTTAAACTCAAGATTAAATGGGTCGGGGAAGTAATCTCCACTAATGGTCCTGATAAGAAACGCGGAGTCGCAATATTATTACACAAACAATTAGACTATAAGATTCTAAAAACAGAGATTGATGATGAGGCCAGATTTATTTTACTGCACATAATGATAAAAAACATAAAATTTATAATCTGTTGTATTTATGCTCCCAACAAATTCTCACTAGGTTTTTGGGATAACATTCAAAATAAGTTGTTTCCGCTTATTGGGAACAACTTAATTTTATGCGGAGACTTCAATATGACGTTAGATCCCTCAATAGATAGGTTTTCACGTAAAAATATAGTTAGTAATAGACAAAGTGCTAAATATTTTCAGAGATTTTGCTACAAATTAAAACTAATAGATATTTGGCGGATTCAAAATCCTGACACTGCGACATTCACTTGTGAATCTAAAGGGCATAAGACATTTTCCAGGATTGATTTATTTTTGGTCTCAGAGTCGCTGTCTGTGTGGTAATCCAAGGCGATGATAGGAGAAATTCTGATATCAGACCATGCAATAATTTCATTGTTATTCACTTCAGGTAAAAAAAATAGGAGTCAGAAACCGGTATTTTGTTTTCCTCTGTACCTATGTTCTGACCCTAGGTTTCGGTTATGGTTACAATCAAAATGGCATGAATATAGCTCTAATAACAGGGAATATGGAAGTAAAGTCGAAATTTTTTGGGAGGCCTCCAAGACGGTTTTAAGAGGTGAAATTATGGCCTACTTAAATATACGCAGGAAAAAAACTAAATTACGGGAGGTCACCTTGGCAGAGAGAGTGAAGAAGGCTTTTATATTATTTCAGAGCGCCCCATTACAAAATAATTGGGATGACTATTTTGTTATTAGAAAGGAGAGAGATTTATTTCTTAAAGAACAAGCTCAAATAGAGGAGATCAGAATAAATAGGCATTTTAAGGGGTTCCATGGCTGCTCGGCCAAATATTTGGCTAAGCTCACTAAAATCAGGAAGAGAAAGAATCTTATACCAGTCATTAAAGAGAATAAGACCAGATATATGGAGACCGCGGAGATCTGCAGGGTTTTTTCTAATTATTATCAAGATCTATATTCTTCAGTCAAAACCAATCTGGAAATTCAGGAGATATTTTGGTCTAAAATTGATGTACCCACGATTCAAATGGAAGAACTAACAATGTTAAATGATCACATAACCAGTCTAGAAATTAGTATGGCCATCGATAAATTGAAATCCAACAAAGCTCCTGGCCCAGATGGATTACCCGCGGAATATTACAAATGTCTCAAGGAAGACCTTGTACCTGTACTAGAGAAGCTCTTTAACGAATATTACACACTAGATATCCCTATATCATCCTATTTTTCATCGGCCAATGTCACACTGATATTAAAAAAGGGTAAGGATCCTGAGGAGCCAGAGTCATATAGGCCTATATCAGTTTTAAACTGTGACTACAAGATCTTAGCCTCTATTTTAGCTAATAGATTTTCCCTCTCCTTACAGAAGCTTATACATTTGGATCAGACTGGCTTTATGGTCAAAAGGAATGCCTCCAAAAATATCCGCAAGTTAATCACATTGATAGATTACGCCTGGAATACGGAGCAAAAATCTAGTACAAGAAATTGTAAAGACATGGCAGTTCTTACACTGGACGCTGTTAAAGCGTTCGACTCCATAGTATGGGATCATCTCTTTACTTCACTCAGGCAATTCGGGATAAAGGGAAATTTTTTGCAATTTATCTATAGAATTTACGCGAAGCCTATTTCATACATACTTGTAAATGGAATGATCTCGCCTAAAATAACCCTTCAGCGAGGTACAAGGCAAGGATGTCCATTGTCTCCCTTGCTGTTCAATGTAGCATTAGAACCGCTAGCGATAAGATTAAGAAACAGTTTATCGGGGATAACAATGGGTTCTTATCGTCTAATTACATTACTATATGCTGATGACATTCTAGTGTTTTTAGAAAACACACAACAATCTATCCCTATTTTGAGACAGGTACTAGAGGATTTTAGCTCGTTCTCAGGGTATAAAGTAAATACGGAAAAAAGTGAATTAATGTACATCAGGAAAGTAGTCGCAAGCTATCCCAGAAATCCGTTCAAAGAGGTAGAGTCTGTTAAATACCTGGGTCTTTTATTGCATAAAAATCCAAAGTACTGGTACACAGATAACTATCTCCCGCTATTTCAAAAAACCAAACAAGACTTGAAACTATGGATCTCTTTTCCTATATCACTTACTGCAAGAGTGAATTTGATTAAAACCATTATATTGCCACGCCTTCTCTACCCAATGCAAAACCTGCCCTTGTTCATAACTAACCAGGACTGTAGAAGTCTATACAGTTCTATTTCTAAATTTATTTGGCAAAATAAAAAACCATGCATTGCTTTAGCTAGGCTAATGCAGAAATCATCGGCTGCGGGTTTATCATTGCCTGATATTAATCTCTATAATACTGCAGCGATGGCAAAAATTGCTATTGATTGGTTGGCAAATACAGATATATTTTCCTCATTGGTACAGGAATCCTGGATGATTTACCCTTTCGCATTACCTGCGATCTTGCATTGTAAGCCTCGTCAATTACCCTCTAACGTCTCCTCACTAATTACAATTAAAAATATAGTCCTGGCGTGGCATAAACTTTGTAAATCACTGGATATAGATTTTTCCGTGTCAGAATTTCTCCCCATTCGGGGTAACCCGCTTTTTTCTCCCGGTTTACATCAAAAACTTTTAAAAATTGGGCCGAAAAGGGGTTAAATAGAATCTCTCAATTAATCGGCGCAGATGAGGTAGTATTAGAAGGTGAAACTTTGTTTTCCCTCTTTCAGTTACCAAGATCAGATTTATTTGCTTTTTTTCAGATACGCCATTTTATTGTGACACAGGACTGGAAGTTTCCCCTTTCGATTGCATGGTCTGATATCAGAGTTTTAATTCAGAAAGTTGTTGCGGGTGTCACCTCGATCTCATTAATCTATGACATTATGCTGTCCAAACAAACGCAAGGCTTCCTTAGTAAGATTAGTGGTCAATGGAGTAGATCAATACGTGATATAGATCCCGATAGAATTATACAAAGTTTCAAGTCCCTAGAAAAATGTAAAGTCCCCTCAATATGGAAGGAATCGCATATGAAAGTAATAAACAATTTTTATTTCCATCCAGTCAAACTGGCGCGATTTTACCCATCTAGATCAGCTCATTGCCCTAGGTGTGTATACAAGGAAGCGGACTTATCGCATATGTTCTGGACTTGTCCTAAGATAAACCAGCTATGGTTGAAATTTATATATTGGTTTAATAATATATTCGGTGTGTCTGTCTCCCTCACGTTCCGTGATATTATCCTATTGGTTGAATCCTCGAACAGTTCAGATAGGCACTGGATCCGCTCTATAAATACTTCAATATTAGCTGTAAGACAGAGTATTCTTAAAAAATGGAAAGCTAAAAAAGGGCCTGTATTATCTGAGATCTTGTACGCCATTCAAGATCAAATTGTCTTTGAATCGTATCATCTACAGGATGCCTCAGAAGCCAGAATTAATAAATTTCTATTTGGCTGGTATCCCATTATTAACTCCTATCCCGTGCCCATACAAAAACAGATTCTAGCGCCATTCACATCCTCAGTAAGTTTTGCTGAAATGGTCATTTTAGATCTTTTTCCACATTCATGGATATCTAATAGTACAGAAATTTAATATCAACTCTGGTTAGGATAAGGCGGCTGAGTGAGGGGATTCCTTACCCTTTTTTTTTTTTTTTTTGTGTTTTTTTTGTTTTTTGCCTATGTGGTGTTTCTTTTCATGTTTTTTGAGGTATTTAAAACAGGAAAAATCCAGCTCAGTGTATAAATATTGCCCACAGGGATATGATCAATCAATTGTGAGAAAATTTTATGTTACCCTAATGTGTTTTTTTTTATTTTTTATAATATGCTTTACCTTGCCCTGTGTGGCATAAAAGGCTGAAGTTATTTGATTGTACACTATGTTGGATATAAAATAAATATATATATAAAAAAAAAACGGCTAAGAATTCTGGATTCGCCATCCAGGCGCGTAGGGCGCTATGGCTCAAATCCTGGTCAGCTGATGTGACTTCAAAGTCTAAATTACTCAACATTCCTTTCAAGGGGAAGACCTTATTCGGGCCTGGTTTGAAAGAAATTATTGCTGACATTACTGGAGGTAAGGGTCATACCCTTCCTCAGGACAGGGCCAAATCAAAGGCCAAACAGTCTAATTTTCGTGCCTTTCGAAATTTCAAGGCAGGTGCAGCATCAACTTCCTCTGCTTCAAAACAAGAGGGAACTTTTGCTCAATCCAAGCAGGCCTGGAAACCTAACCAGTCCTGGAACAAGGGCAAGCAGGCCAGAAAGGCTGCTGCTGCCTCTAAGACAGCATGAAGGAGCGGACCCCTATCCGACAACGGATCTAGGGGGCAGACTCTCTCTCTTCGCCCAGGCATGGGCAAGAGATGTTCAGGATCCCTGGGCGTTGGAGATCATATCTCAGGGATATCTTCTGGACTTCAAAGCTTCTCCTCCACAAGGGAGATTTCACCTTTCAAGATAAAGAAAGAGGCATTCCTAAGCTGCGTACAAGATCTCCTTGTAATGGGAGTGATCCATCCAGTTCCGCGGACGGAACAAGGACAGGGGTTTTATTCAAATCTGTTTGTGGTTCCCAAAAAAGAGGGAACCTTCAGACCAATTTTGGATTTAAAGATCCTAAACAAATTCCTCAGAGTTCCGTCATTCAAGATGGAAACTATTCGAACCATTTTACCCATTATCCAAGAGGGTCAGTACATGACCACAGTGGACTTAAAGGATGCCTACCTTCACATTCCGATTCACAAGAATCATCATCAGTTCCTGAGGTTTGCCTTTCTAGACAGGCAATACCAATTTGTAGCTCTTCCATTCGGGTTGGCTACAGCCCCAAGAATTTTTACAAAGGTTCTGGGCTCACTTCTGGCGGTCCTAAGACCGCGAGGCATAGCGGTGGCTCCTTACCCGGACGATATCCTGATACAGGCGTCAAGATTTCAAATTGCCAAATCTCATACAGAGATAGTTCTGGCATTCCTGAGGTCGCATGGGTGGAAAGTGAACGAAGAAAAGAGTTCTCTATCTCCTCTCACAAAGGTTTCCTTCCTAGGGACTCTAATAGATTCTGTAGAAATGAAAATTTACCTGACGGAGTCCAGGTTATCAAAACTTCTAAATGCTTGCCGTGTTCTTCACTCTATTCCGCGCCCCACGGTGGCTCAGTGCATGGAAGTAATCGGCTTAATGGTAGCGGCGATGGACATAGTGCCATTTGCGTGCCTGCATCTCAGACCGCTGCAATTATGCATGATCAGTCAGTGGAATGGGGATTACACAGATTTGTCCCCTCTACTAAATCTGGATCAGGAAACCAGAGATTCTCTTCTCTGGTGGTTATCTCGGGCCCATCTGTCCAAGGGTATGACCTTTCGCAGACCAGATTGGACAATTGTAACAACAGATGCCAGCCTTCTAGGTTGGGGTGCAGTCTGGAACTCCCTGAAGGCTCAGGGTTCATGGACTCAGGAGGAGAAACTCCTCCCAATAAATATTCTGGAGTTAAGAGCAATATTCAATGCTCTTCTGGCTTGGCCTCAGCTAGCAACACTGAGGTTCATCAGATTTCAGTCGGACAACATCACGACTGTGGCTTACATCAACCATCAAGGGGGAACCAGGAGTTCCCTAGCGATGTCAGAAGTCTCCAAGATAATTCGCTGGGCAGAGACTCACTCTTGCCACCTGTCAGCGATCCATATCCCAGGTGTAGAGAACTGGGAGGCGGATTTTCTAAGTCGTCAGACTTTTCATCCGGGGGAATGGGAACTCCATCCGAAGGTGTTTGCTCAATTGGTTCTCCGTTGGGGCAAACCAGAATTGGATCTCATGGCGTCTCGCCAGAAAGCCAAGCTTCCTTGTTACAGATCCAGGTCCAGGGACCCAGAAGCGGCACTGATAGATGCTCTAGCAGCGCCTTGGTTCTTCAACCTGGCTTATGTGTTTCCACCGTTTCCTCTGCTCCCTCGTCTGATTGCCAAAATCAAACAGGAAAGAGCATCAGTGATATTGATAGCGCCTGCGTGGCCACGCAGGACCTGGTATGCAGACATGTCATCCTTTCCACCATGGACTCTGCCTCTGAGACAAGACCTTCTAATACAAGGTCCTTTCAATCATCCGAATCTACTTTCTCTGAGACTGACTGCATGGAGATTGAACGCTTGATCCTATCAAAGCGTGGCTTCTCCGAGCCAGTAATTGATACCTTAATAAAGGCACGAAAGCCTGTCACCAGGAAAATTTACCACAAGATATGGCGTAAATATCTTCATTGGTGTGAATCCAAGAATTACTCATGGAGTAGGGTTAGGATTCCTAGGATATTGTCCTTCCTCCAAGAGGGTTTGGACAAAGGATTATCAGCTAGTTCTTTAAAGGGACAGATTTCGGCTCTGTCTATTCTTTTACACAAGCGTCTGGCAGAAGTTCCAGACGTTCAGGCATTTTGTCAGGCTTTAGTTAGAATTAAGCCTGTGTTTAAACTTGGTTCTTAAAGTTCTTCAAGGGGTTCCGTTTGAACCCCTTCATTCTATTGATATCAAACTTCTTTCATGGAAAGTTCTTTTTCTGATGGCTATTTCCTCCGCTCGAAGAGTCTCGGAGTTATCTGCCTTACATTGTGATTCTCCTTATCTGATCTTTCATTCAGATAAAGTTGTTCTGCGTACAAAACCTGGGTTTTTACCTAAGGTGGTTTCTAACAAGAATATCAATCAAGAGATTGTTGTTCCATCATTATGTCCTAATCCTTCTTCAAAGAAGGAACGTCTTTTGCATAATCTAGACGTAGTCCTTGCCTTGAAGTTTTACTTACAGGCTACTAAAGATTTTCGCCAAACATCTAACCTGTTTGTTGTTTACTCTGGACAGAGGAGAGGTCAGAAGGCCTCGGCAACCTCTCTTTCTTTTTGGCTTCGGAGTATAATCCGTTTAGCCTATGAGACTGCTGGACAGCAGCCTCCTGAAAGCATTACAGCTCATTCTATTAGAGCTGTGGCTTCCACCTGGGCCTTTAAAAATGAGGACTCTGTTGAACAGATTTGCAAGGCTGCAACTTGGTCTTCCCTTCATACTTTTTCCAAATTTTACAAATTTGATACTTTTGCTTCTTCGGAGGCTGTTTTTGGGAGAAAGGTTCTACAGGCAGTGGTTCCTTCCGTTTAAGTTCCTGCCTTGTCCCTCCCATCATCCGTGTACTTTAGCTTTGGTATTGGTATCCCACAAGTAATGGATGATCCGTGGACTGGATACACTTAACAAGAGAAAACATAATTTATGCTTACCTGATAAATTTATTTCTCTTGTAGTGTATCCAGTCCACGGCCCGCCCTGTCCTTTTCAGGCAGGTCTAAATTTTAATTAAACTACAGTCACCGCTGCACCCTATGGTTTCTCCTTTTCTCGGCTTGTTTCGGTCGAATGACTGGATATGGCAGTGAGGGGAGGAGCTATATAGCAGCTCTGCTGTGGGTGATCCTCTTGCAACTAACTGTTGGGAAGGAGAATATCCCACAAGTAATGGATGATCCGTGGACTGGATACACTACAAGAGAAATAAATTTATCAGGTAAGCATAAATTATGTTTTTTTATAATTTCAGTCACCTCTGCACCTTTTAGCTTTTCCTTTCTCTTCCTAAACCTTCGGTCGAATGACTGGGGGTGGAGGGAAGGGAGGAACTTTATATACAGCTCTGCTGTGGTGCTCTTTGCCACTTCCTGTTAGCAGGAGGTTAATATCCCACAAGTAAGGATGAAATCCGTGGACTCGTCGGATCTTAGAAGAAATTAATTTATCAGGTAAGCATAAATTTCCTTTTTTTACACAGATGTTCATGTGATATTTTCTAGTAGGTTTTTACAGATGTGCTGCATCACTTTCAAATGATTTATTATATGGGTAACTTGACACTTTAGATGTGTTTTTATTATCTGCTATTATTAAAGCACCAATATATTACGCAGTACTACACAGGGGCCCAGAGACAGAACTTTTTTTCACTTTCTGCGGTTAAATTTTTTTAGTGAAAATTTTTCTGCAGGTCATTTTTAAATTAAAAAAAATTGTAAATTTGTCAGTTACACTAAAGTACCAGATCAATTGCAATGTGTTGGTTAACTGGAGAATAAAGCAATATTTAAAGTTGTATAATCTAGTGCAATAGTTGAAAATTGCATTGCAAATTAGCTGCAGACATAAAAGTAATTGTAAAATGTCTCTTGAATTAATTTGTTTCTTTTTCTCTTAGTCTAACAGAAATGTAGTAATTAAAAAGGTGCATTGCTAATACGAAACTCTTACATTCAGAGGAAAACAGCTTTGCAGACTGTGAAAAGCTAGGGAACAAGCTTGCAAAAATCTCAGAGCCAGACAACAATCAATGCACTGCTGCTTTGCAGCACTACTGCATATTTGACTGTTGTCTTCACACAGCACTTTGTTCTGGATGCACTGTGTTAAGGAAAACTTATACAATGCAGCCAGAGAACAGCTCTGTTTAAAAAGAACAGCCTAATGTGGAGCAGCACTGAAAAGTTAAAGTGTTAACAGTTGCTATTCTTTCTGCAGACATGCTGCATTTTCTGTGATGACATCTCAGATCACTCTATGTTCTGCCTTTGGTCACAGGGGCACATAATGCCAGATACAGTGACAATACTTAAACAATTACAAATTGAAAATTGGCTTCAATTTTTTGAATTCATTCTACTTTGAAGTGAAAAGCTAAATTAATCTTGTTATATCTGGATATTTAGATGTTTAAAGGGTCATGAAAACCAGAAAAGTCCATAGAATATGTAATTTTTTTATTTTTTTTATTTATTCAACATAATAACTTCCAACATTTTGTTTACACCATGCAAGACGCGATTTAAACATTTAACAAAAAATAATCTACAATCAATCTTGACTGTCTTAATGATATAAATTAAATTCAATGTCTTAGAGAAAAGAAATAATATTAGCTCAGATTAAGCCTTAGTTCTTCTAGTTAATTTCTTTCAAGTTCTTAAGTTGAGTTTTTAATTCTAACTATAAACCCCACCCAACCCCCACAAAACAACCCGACAAGAAAGAAAAAATAAAAATAAAAATAAAAAAAAAAACATAAAAAAAAAAAAAACCCACAAGAGAAAGATAGAAATTCCCCTTCTCACCCAATTCACTCCCCTCGTCCAGCCAGGGGACTATATTTAACAAGGCCTCGTGGAGTATATACCTGAGCAGCCTGATGGGTCAGTGCTCTCTACTAAAGTTATTACCAGGCTCCTAGAAGTATCAATTCAGAATTTCTAAACGGGAAAATTAGATCATTTATCTCCATATCCGGCAGAGATTTAATGAATACTGACCATTTATTAAAAAATTGTCTGATATCCTCTTCGTTGTCTAAATTAGTGTCTCTTTGTTCTAACAAACATTGTTTCTTTAAACAGTTTTTAATCTCTGGGATAGATGGTAGTATCATTAACTTCCAGTTTTTAAAAATACTGTATCTAGATGCCAGTATGGACAGAAGAATTAACTTGTCATTTATTTGATGTGGATTATGTTTCGGTAGCCCAAATATAATTTGTGACTGTGTTATAGGTGGTGAAGAGATTTTAAGTGTTTTAGTGAGCCAGAACTCTAGCTTCCGCCAAAAATATCTTATTTTAGGGCATTCCCAGACCATGTGCATTAAATCTGCTGCCGGCAATGAACATTTTGGGCAGTGATTGAAGCCATGATTGCGGATTTTACTGCCTTTTTTGGGGGTAAAATAAGAGTTATGTATTAATCTGATATGTGACTCTCGCCAGGTAGCTGACAAGGTGGCCTGAGCCACTTTCTGGATTGATAATTGGACAGATTCAGCATCAATATTAGAGTGAGGGATCATCTGGTTCCATAGTAGAGTAATCTTCTCTAACTCCAAGTTCCCTTTACTGGAATTAATTAGTTGATAGCATAGTGAGATCGACCTCTGACCATTTTCAAAGAGTTTTAACCAGCTTTCCAGTTTGTCCAAGGACCAAGTCCAACCTGTTTCTTTCATGAGCCCTGTGACAAAATGTCTACTTTGAAGATATGCAAAATAATCCTTGTTATGGATTTTAAATTATTTTTTTAATTCTTCAAAAGATTTAACACATTTTCTCTCTTTATCAATCAGGTGTATGACCCTGTCCAGCCCCTGAATATGCCAGGTCTTAAAGAGTGGCGAGTTTAGCCCTGCCGGGAATTGCCCAGGAATGGTAAAAATTGTGAGACTTTGCAGTTTAAAGATAAAAGTTCCCCCACTTTCCACCAGGCCTTCAGTGGACTCATGAAAGTTTTAAACAATTTAATTTCTCTTGGTAATTCTTTAGGTTGGCAGTGAATTAATGCTGAAGGAATGTATGGATAAGAAATAGTTTCCTCTAGTAGACTATTTGTTACATAGTTACTGCGAAAAATCCAATCAGCGACTATTCGCACCAGGAAGGCATAATTATAAAAGCGAATATTGGGCAAGGCAAGGCCTCCATACTCTTTCGAGAGAGATAGTTTCTTTAAAGAAACCCTTGGTCTCTTCTCTTGCCAGATAAATTTGCTGAGTGCACTGTTAAGTAAGTGAATATCCCTTTCCAGTATAATTAATGGGGTGTTCTGAAGCACATAGAGAAGTTTTGGTAATAATACCATTTTAAATAGAGCTATCTGACCAGAGATGGATATTGGAAGACCCTGCCAATTTTTCAGTTTCTCCCTTATTCTTTTTAAGATTTCAGTGATATTGAGATCATGCAACTCTGCAGGGTTAGAAGAGATAAAAATTCCTAAGTATTTAAAAGAGTTTGATGCCAGGCTAAAGGGAATGTTAGCGGGAGCATTATTATTTTTTCTGAGCCATAGTAATTCTGATTTTGCTTGATTAATCTTGTAGCCTGAAAAGCCTGAAAAGGATCCAAACCTAGCAGCGATGTCCAATAATTTTGGTATGCTGGTTTGAGTGTCAGATAGATATAATAAAACATCGTCCACATAGAGGGCTATTTTTATAATCTGATTGCCTATTTTTATTCCTGAGAGATGATGTCTGACCATGATCGCCAGGGGCTCTATTGAGATGTCGAAGAGCAGGGGGGAGAGAGGGCAACCCTGTCGGGTCCCTCTTCCATGAGTTATCTGTGGGGAGATAATGTTATTCACAATCAGTCTTGTATATGGTTCTTTATATAAATTGGTAATAAATCTCAGGAACTCTCCCTTAAACCCAAACTTATTTAATGAAGTAAGCAGATGATCAAAGTGGATTGAGTCGAAAGCTTTTTCTGCATCCATTGAAACAATGGCTAGGTCAGGTGAGCCCTCCCCCCCCCGGCTCCCCGACATCACCTTGAAATATTCAGTTGTGACCAGGGCCTCTCTGATTTTTGCAGAGGAATTTCTTTTAAATAAGAATCCAGCTTGATCTGGATGGATAATATTGGCCAGTGATAGCTGTAAGCGCCTGGCGAGAATGGAGCAGAGAATTTTGTAGTCCATATTTAAGAGGGCTATCGGTCTATAAGATTCCTTTAGTGAGGGATCCTTCCCGGCTTTCAAGATTAGAATCGTATTAGAGACAGAAAAGGAAGTAGCAACTGGCTATCCCTTAGAATACATGCTATTGTATAGATTGTTGAGGTAAGGCGTTATCTCAGTGTTCAGAATTTTAAAGAACTCGTTCGGCATGCAATCTGGGCCTGGTGATTTGTTGGAAGGGAGATCTGAAATGACCTTTGTAATCTCAGTCTCTAGTATTGGGGGATTAAGCGTTTCAAGCAGGTCAGCTGAAATTTTAGGATGGGAAATTTCATTCCAAAATTGCCTTTCCTGTAGAAGATCCAAGCTTCTATAGGAATAGAGATCCTGATAATAGCTGAGAAATGCTTGAGCAATCTCTTCAGGTTTCTCTAAAGAGACGCCATCCTGTTGTACAAACTCAATAAAAGATGATTTTTTCTCTTTTTTTAACCAGATTGGCGAGAAGTTTACCAGATTTGTTCCCAAATCTGTATAGTCTAGCTTGAAGTTTTAAGTCTCTCTGTGTTTCCTGGAAGACCGCGAAGGTGTCCCCGGCATTCTTAGCTCTGATGTATTTTGCCCAGTTTCTTGGAGAATTTTCCAAAAGGTAGGAGTTATAAGAGTTGATTATTGAATTAGTGATTTCCTTTTCTCTTAATCTTATTTTCCTCAGTCTCATAGCACTGTAGGCTATTATTTCCCCCCTAAGAACAGCCTTCGCGGCCTCCCAGAAAACCAGAGGAGAGTCTATATGATCTTGATTATGATGAGCATATTCAGCAAACTTGATTTTAAGCCAATTCTTGAATTTCAAATTTGATGCGAGAAATGAGGGAAAGATAAAGCGTATTGCTCTATTTTTGAGCTGGTTCAGTTGGAACTCTACAAAGATTGGACCATGGTCTGAGAGGAAGATGGGAAGGATACCTGTCTTTACCTCTGACCTGGACACGTTATCATTTATGAGGAGTAGATCGATCCTAGACAGCGTCTTGTGAGCCTTAGATAAACAGGTGAAGTCCCTAGCATCGGGGTTCTGAAGTCTCCATATATCCTTAATTGCCAGATTTTGCATAATTGATTTCAGTAGTTTGGCTTCTAAGTTATCTCTTTTTTGCTTAGTTGATTTTGTCATAGGTCTAAATCTGTCCAATGGACAGTTAGGAGCCATATTAAAGTCTCCACCAAGAACCAGATGACCCTCTTGAACAGAAAGAATTTTAGCCTGTATTTTGGACCAGAAAGCTGGATCAAGCTTATTGGGGGCGTAAACATTGCATAAGGTATAAATCTCTTTGCCAATTTTTATCTTTATCAGCACAAATCTGCTGTGCGTATCTGCTTCATTGTAGATAACCTCTGAATTTATTTTTTTCCCTATCAAAATGGCCACCCCTCTTTTTCTTCCCACATCTGGGGAGAAGAAAATTTCTTTCACCCATGTAGCCTTAAGTTTTAGGGACTCTTCTGGGGTCAGGTGAGTCTCTTGTATGAATGCTATGTTAGTACTTAATTTTCTTAAGTGTGTGAGAATGGATTTTCTTTTGATGGGGGTGGAAATTCCACCCACATTCCACGACACTACTCTAAGGTTTGCCATCTAAGCGAACAAGAGTGGTATCCCACAGGGTGGAAGAGGGGAGGAAGAGGGGGAAGGGAGAAGGGAGAAAGGGAAGAGAGAGGAGGAAAAAAAAAAAAAAAGGGGACAAGGTATAAGAAGAAGAATGTTCCAAGATCCCCCAATCACAGCATCCTGACTAACATATTGCATAAAAAACGAAAGAGAGAATTTGCAGACATTAAACATAAAGAGATACTACTGACCTATTTTTGACCTGGCGATTGTCTGTCTAACAGATTGGATTCTTTTAAATAATGTTCAACCTCTAAGATAGAATTAAAAACATGGGTGTTTACACCATCTATAATTTTCAGTTTTGCTGGATAAATAATGGTGGTTTGGTGACCTTGTTGAATTAATTTGGAGCAGATTGGGGCTAGTACTCTTCTCTTGGAGGATGTCTCAAATGAGAAATCCTGGAAGAGGAGGATTTTAAGGTCCCCTATCAGTATGGGTTGATTCTTACGGAAGAATTGTAACAGTGTGACTTTATCTTGGAAATTCAAGAGCTTTGCAATCACAGGTCTAGGCCTATGGTTCCCTTTGTTATCTGTCCAGGGTTTGCCTAACCTGTGTGCTCTTTCCACTATGATTTTAGGATAGTTAGGTGGCATTTTAAGAAGTTGCGGAAGTGTTTCTGAGACAAAGACATTTAAGTTCTCGTAGGTTCCATCCTCAGGAATTCCAATTATCCGTATATTGTTCCTACGGGCACGGTTCTCAAGATCTTCTAATTTGGCCTGCATTGTAGCGATAGATAAGTTGGCTGTTTCAAGATTGGCACTATGAAGTGTGGTCAGATCTTCCAGATCTGAGACCCTTTGTTCAACTTCGCTGATTCTATTAGCAAATTGCCTAACTTCTTGTGAGAGTAATGTGAGATCTTGCTTGATCTCAATCTTAAGTGTATCAAAATTAGGTGTCAAGGCCTCTGAGATTTTAGTGACCAAAATTTGCATGTTGAAAGTGTCAGATGGTGGAGGTAGTATAACCGGAATTTGAGGCTCAGGCAGGGCGTCTGTGGTGTTTTTAGCTCTTCTATCTCTTTGCCTTGCCGCCATCGTTGGTGAGGGAGTCTTTGAGTGAGTGTGAAAAAATTTATCCATGTGCACCAGTGACAAAAAAACAAGAAAAGATACTTACTAAAGGGAGAGTCCTCCCGGTGACTAGCCAGCTAAATTAACGGGAGAATTGTGGGGATAAGGAGTGAGGAAGTGAGGGAAAGGTGCGAGTGAGAGGACGTTGATATTTAATAGTGATGTGAGAGGGGGGGAGAGGAGAAAAAAAAAAAAAAAAGGATTACGTGAAGTGAATAGGACTCGCTCGCCCCGCCGAAGCGGTGATGGCAGCAGGGAAGGGGATATGATCAGAACAGCCCTTGACTTCAATGTAAAAACTAAACACGGATAGGACCCAGAGAACTTATAGTCAGATTAAACAGGCAGGCACTTCCTGTAGGATAGGTTTAAAGGGAAAGGGAGTTTAACCTTGAATTTATATCCTTATTTACTCCCTATTGCACAGAAAGCCAATAGGGGCACAAGCGGTACTTATAGCAAAGGATGCGTATAGTTTTATACTTTGCCAGATATTTATCCGGCAGAGCCTGGGATAAATTGATTTCAAAGTATACTTAGTTATGGGGCTTACTGGTTGCCTTTCAGGGTCTTTAATATTTTTATAAGGTAGGTAAATACCATAAGCTTCCAGTTTAACTAGTCTTCTCTGCTGTATAAACCCCTGAAGGTTTGGCTTTCTTTAACCTTTAGCAGGGATAAGTCAGAAATTTAGCTGTCAGTCAAAATACATAAAATACATAGTAAACATGCAGTGCTTCCTTGAAATACAGCCTCTAGTACAAAGAGTGATTTGCAACGATAGATAAATGCTGTGTATGAATTAAGTCAGCCTATACTCAATATAGGATGATTACCCTGATGAGCAGTAGTAATATTATTAGAGAATCTCTTAACAGCAATAGGCTAGCTGTAATAAAAGAGTAGGCCTGACAAGCCTAGAATTAAGTAGAAATAGGTAAACTGATGGATCTAGTTTAAAATATCCATTAGTAAGTACAGTAAACTTAATTCTGAATAAAAAAGAAGGGACTAATGGGGGCCTCAGCAGTGTTTATAAAAAAATAATAAAAATAAATAAATAAAATATGCAGAATATAAATTCTGGCTTAGATTTACCAGAGGAAACCTAGGATAAACCACTATTAGGCTTCCTTCATTAGTCTCACAACGGCTAAGGCAATCAGGATCTTGTAAGTTAATGCAAATACTGCACACGCGGGGAGTTAGCATACATATAAACCCTTTTTGACTAGCAAGATTTAAATCATCAGATAACTTGTTGAAAAAAAACTGGGGTTAGATTAACCAATACTCAAATATAGTAAATATTGAAGCGTGATAACAGTGTACAAAGTTTCCTTTTGCAGCAGGGAACAAAATATGCCAAT
Organism: Bombina bombina; assembly: GCF_027579735.1. Classification (NCBI taxonomy): domain Eukaryota; kingdom Metazoa; phylum Chordata; class Amphibia; order Anura; family Bombinatoridae; genus Bombina; species Bombina bombina. Next base: position 46,474,018 of record NC_069510.1, on the reverse strand, counting down.
ATAGCAAATATAGAGGTGTAACAGTATAGCAATGTATCAATATATCAGACCTGTTAGAAAACCATGTAGATGAGAAAAAGAAAGGGCACAACAACAGAAAATAAGGAAAAAAAGAAGAAAAACAGCCTCTTCAATGTATTTTAAAGTGAGCCAGAGTCTTCTTTTTGTAAAGTCATGTTTTTAAATGAAACGTTACTCAGTCTGGAGTATTTCACAAGGGATTTGCTGCAGAACCATGGATGGAGAGCTTGTACAATGTCCTCAGTAATTAAAGGGCAAGGAGGGAGCAAAAGTTTGTGAGCATATGAGCTTAAACAGTTTAGAGAGTGTCTCTCACTTATCTTCACACTCAAGCCCTTGTTAATCTCAATAATAGCTGAGTTAAGATAGAGTAAAGTATTTCCTAGGGCTGTTCTTTTATCCCCTTGCTGCAATCGAAGACAGTTCCCACAAATAGTTTATCACCAGCGTGACTGTAAACTCACCCCCTCCAAGGAAATCCTACCATCGGTCAGCCTCTGTGATAGCCCCCAGATCGTTGTCGGGCGGTTCCAGCCCAGAAGCCGCATCAAACACTCCTGTGTCGGCTCTCCAGCCGAGGACCGCGCTCAGCTCCCCCCACGCAGCACCGGTGGGGGGGGGAGTGGGCGGCGCCGCGTCGGGAGGCCGAGCAGCACAGGAACAAGCTGTACACCGGGTCCACGCTCCAGACCGGGCCCAGCTCCCTCCCGCGCAGCACCGGTGGGGGAGGGAGAGGGACGAGCCCCAGCCGACAGGACCGGCAGAGATATCAGGTGAGGCAAAGAGATGATTTGTGTTGTAGGCTTTCACGCTAGGCTGTCAAGAGATGGTGAGCGCGGGGAGGGGGGAGGGCCAGGGTCCGCAGAAAACGTCTTAGCTCCAAGGAAAAGAGGCAACCAACGATGTTAGACTGTTTGATTGATTATAGCAAAAGGCAGACCAGCGTAGTAAAGCTAGGTGTAGTAAGAGACACCTTTAGCTTTGTTTAAGGTCAGTAGGTTGTAGGGCTGTTACCTATCGGCCAGGCAACTGGTGATTAGGGTATAACAGTGGGATGGTGTGCCACTGTCAAGGGTTCCGGAGTGGTTCTTGTGACTATCCAAGGGAAGCCCCAGACCAGGGGCTGGCGCGAAAAGAGCACCGCCAATGTCCAGGAGACTGGAGAAACGAGCTGAGCTGCAGCTGTGCAGCTCCTCCTCCACCGGAAACAAGCAGAGCATGTAATTTTAAACAACTTTCTACTCCTATTATCAAATTTGCTTAATTCTCTTGGTATCATTTGTTGAAGGTGCATCAATGCACTACTTGAAGCTTGAAGCTAGCTAAACACATCTGTTGAGCAAATAACAATAGGCATTTATGTGCTGAAACTAATCAGGAGCTAGCTCCCAGTAATGCCTACCTAGGTAAGAGAATGAAGCAAATCAAATAATAGAAGTAAATTAGAAAGTTGTTTAAAAGCACATGCTCTGGATACGGATAGCCCTGTTCAAAATGGTACTTCTTCCTAAATTGCTGTATATATTACAGAATACTGCATTAATGCTATTTGATAGGGACATTCGAAGCCTAAACAGCTGGCTTAGAAGCTTCATATGGCAAACGAGAAAACCTAGGATAGCCCTGAATAAATTGACACAAGCCAAGATATTTGCAGGATTCGCATTACCTAACTTGTGGCTTTATAATCTTTCTTTCTTAGCACGTATTGCGGCAGACTGGATCTCCGGCAATAATTATGTTCTAAACAATGCATTGGAAGAGAGCATCTGTGATCCATACTTACCTTGCGCACTATTACATTGCGCTCCAAAGGACATGCCACTTAGAATCAAGAAAATTAAAGCGATTTTTAACCCATTAAAGGCATGGTGGAGGATAGGGAAGCTTCTTTCCTTTAATTGCAAAGTTTCCAAATATCTTCCCCTAAGGGGTAATCCATTATTTCAAGCTGGTCTAGACTCAGCTATCTTTAAAAAGTGGTATTCAGTGGGACTAAAAACGATAATACAATTTATCGATGAAGAGAATAAGTGTCTCAGAACATTTGAAGAAATTAAAAACAGCTTCAATCTCTCTAACAAGGAGTTTTATTCTTTTCTGCAAGCAAGGCATTATGTATCTGGGTTACTGAGGGAGGGTGAGTGGAACTGGGAGCTGGGTGACCTAGAGGACTGGCTTACATTAGTTAAGAAGGGCCGCATGTCCATCTCTTACTGCTACTATCTTTTAGGAGCTCAAGAGGGGAAACGTACTTTAGAGAAAATTGCTCAAGACTGGAGACTAATCATGGCACTAGAGCATGTTGATTGTAAATTCATTCAAAAATCCATTCACAAAGTGGCTCAGGCCACTCTCTCAGCAACATGGAGAGAAGCTCATCTTAAATTGATACATAAATTTCATTATACACCAGAAAAAGGGCATAAGCTTCAGAATCTGAATTTTCAAAAGTGTCCGAAATGTTCTCTGGTTGCAGCTGACATCATACACATGATGTTTAAATGCCCCCTGATTAGTCAGTTCTGGCGTAAACTTGAATTTTGGATTAACACCTCTCTTAAGATTTCTCCCTTGGAGTTGTCACCAAGCTTAATCATTTTCTGCTGCGACAATCAGGCAGAACAACATTTGAACGAAAAGATAATAAGTGTCTCCATTTTAGCAGCCAGATACCTAATATTTAAAAAATGGAAAACGAAAGAATTACCTTCGGTGGTAGAAATAAAAAATTACCTTAAAAAAACAATGCATTTTAGAGCAACGTGATACGAACATCAACAATGAGAGTGACATCAGAAAATTCTTTGGTAAATGGGCACCATTTATTAAATCCCTCCCGATTACAGAAATAGAGTATATTATATTCCCCTTTCAAAACACAGAGCTGGTTTTACTGGGGCTTTGGTGAATGGATTGGATTGGGTAGGGGGGGGGGGAGGAGGAGGGAGGACTGAGGAGGAAGAATCCTTCCCCTTATTATTTTTTTTGTTTGTTTGTTTGTTTGTTTTTTGTTTTTCGTTTTGAGTTGCCAGTTCTTTTTTTTTTTTTCTTTTTTTTTGGGTTAGTAATTGTATGGAATTACAAATAAAAATATTTCAACAGGATAACCTTAAAACTTAAGGATTAATTGAGTTAATTTATTTTCTTTTTTTTAGGCTATCAGAGGCCAGAAAAAGCTTAGAAAATATTAGAGGGTTTTATGTTTGTTCTTTCTTGTTTTACCTTCTCTTTTGCTCATATGCAGGAATACTTGAATTGTCAATTGCTGGCCTAACTTACTTTACTTACTCTTTTTGAAATCAAATGTATTTGTTTAAACATGTTGAAATATACAATAAAAAATGAATATAAAAAAAAAAAGCACATGCTCTACCTGAATCATGAAAGAACATTTTAGGTTTCGGACATGATACCCAATTTTTTCTTTCATGGTTCAGATAGAGTGTGTGATTTTTTTTTTTTAAATGTTTATTTATAACCAAGAGAGTATACAATCAAATGAATTCAACCTCTTTATGCCACGCAGGGCCAAGTAAAACATAAAATGTTCAAAACAAAGCAATTATAAATCAAAAATTTCACATTTCACATATCAAATTACTGATCCCCTTATATGAATTATTTGTACACCTAGTTGGGATTTTTTTTTTTTAAAAAAGGAGAAAAAAAAAGAAAGAAAAATTAGATAGAAAAAATAAGTTCCATAACTATAGATTTTGGATTTTGGCTGGGGAGGGTCACCACACTCCCAAAAGGACCAATTCCGTATCTTTAAATGGATATATTAAGTATTTAATCTCGCTAGGAGATAAAGCTTGAATGAAGTTCGACCACTTGGAGAAGAAACTCTTCACGTCTAAGTCACTATGTAGATCAGTGTCATATTGTTCGATAATACATTGCTTTTTTAGACAGTTTTTAACCTCTGAGATACTCGGGGTTGCTTTCAGCTTCCATTTTTTCAAAATTAAATATCTAACCGCCAGTATTACCAAGGTAACTGTTTTAAGTTTATCCTGAGGCAGGCCTAGATCTGTAAGAGGAAAAATTATATTTGAAGGAGATAATATCAAAGAAGGAACACCCACCGTTTTACTTAACCAATACTGTATCGTTAGCCAAAAGTTTCTAATTTTTGGACAATACCAAAACATGTGAATAAGGCTAGCCGATATATATGAACATTTTGGGCATTTATTAAAACTGGCATTTCGGCATTTAGTCCCTTTTTCTGGAGTAAAATATGTCATGTGGACTAGTTTTACATGTGCCTCACGCCAAGAGGCAGAGAGAGTAGCGCGCAAGATTGCTTTACATGATGAGGTTACTACAGTTGCCTCTAATGAAGTTTCCAGTAAAGCTCCTGCCCACTTGGCCTGCAACTTTTCTATTATATCTGGGCCTTTAAGGGAGATCATTTTTTGATAAATATATGAAATCGAAGTTATACCACTCTTAACTAATGTGAGCCAGTTTTCAAGGAGGCCTAAAGACCAATCCCAACCAAAGTCATTTGTTAATTGAAGAGCAAAGTGTCTCGCTTGAAGGTAAGCGTAAATTTTTTTATTTGAGAGGTGATATTCCTCTTTATGTGAGTTGAATGTTTTAATGCACCTTCTTTCGAAGTCTAACAGCTGAGAAATATTTATAAGGCCCATCGATTTCCACATAGTGAAGAGAGCAGATTGTATCCCAGGTTGAAATTGTGGGTTGTTTAAAAGTGGTAAATACTTCGAGGTCCTAGATTCAGTATGTGACAAAGAACATAACTTCTTCCACATCTGAATTGGGTTATAGATAGATTTTATCTTTTTTATTTCAGGTGGAAGTATATTATTTTCTCCAACATAGGTGTGTCCGGTCCACGGCGTCATCCTTACTTGTGGGATATTCTCTTCCCCAACAGGAAATGGCAAAGAGTCCCAGCAAAGCTGGTCACATGATCCCTCCTAGGCTCCGCCCACCCCAGTCATTCTCTTTGCCGTTGCACAGGCAACAACTCCACGGAGATGGTTAAGAGTTTTTTGGTGTTTAAATGTAGTTTTTATTCTTCTATCAAGTGTTTGTTATTTTAAAATAGTGCTGGTATGTACTATTTACTCTGAAACAGAAAAAAGATGAAGATTTCTGTTTGTAAGAGGAAGATGATTTTAGCAGAAGTTACTAAAATCGATTGCTGTTTCCACACAGGACTGTTGAGATGAAGTAACTTCAGTTGGGGGAAACAGTTAGCAGACTTTTCTGCTTAAGGTATGACTGGCCATATTTCTAACAAGACCATGTAATGCTGGAAGGCTGTCATTTCCCCTCATGGGGACCGGTAAGCCATTTTCTTAGTTAAATAAAAGAATAAAGGGCTTCAAAAGGGCTTAAAAAACTGGTAGACATTTTTCTGGGCTAAAACGATTGCTTTACTAGGCATATTATGCAGATTCTAACTATTAATGGTTATTATAATCTTGGGGATTGTTTAGAAAAACGGCAGGCACTGTGTTGGACACCTTTTTCAGATGGGGGCCTTTTCTAGTTATAGACAGAGCCTCATTTTCGCGCCACTAATGCGCAGTTGTTTTTGGAGAGCAAGGCATGCAGATGCATGTGTGAGGAGCTAAGAATCACTGAAAAAGCTTATAGAAGGCATCATTTGGTATCGTATTCCCCTCTGGGCTTGGTTGGGTCTCAGCAAAGCATATAGCTGGGACTGTATAGGGGTTAAATGTAAAAACGGCTCCGGTTCCGTTAATTTAAGGGTTAAAGCTCTGAAATTTGGTGAATTTTGAACAATTCCTTCATACTTTTTCACATATTCAGTAATAAAGTGTTTTCAGTTTGAAATTTAAAGTGACAGTAACGGTTTTATTTTAAAACGTTTTTTGTGCTTTGTTGACAAGTTTAAGCCTGTTTAACATGTCTGTACCATCAGATAAGCTATGTTCTATATGTATGAAAGCCAAGGTGTCTCCCCATTTAAATTTATGTGATAATTGTGCCATAGTGTCCAAACAAAGTAAGGACAGTAATGCCACAGATAATGATATTGCCCAAGATGATTCCTCAAATGAGGGGAGTAAACATGATGCTACATCATCCCCTTCTGTGTCTACACCAGTTTTGCCCACACAGGAGGCCCCTAGTACATCTAGTGCGCCAATTCTTATTACCATGCAACAATTAACGGCTGTAATGGATAACTCTATAGCAAATATTTTATCCAAAATGCCTACTTATCAGAGAAAGCGCGATTGCTCTGTTTTAAACACTGAAGAGCAAGAGGAAGCTGATGATAACTGTTCTGACATACCCTCACACCAATCTGAAGGGGTCATGAGGGAGGTTTTGTCTGAGGGAGAAATTTCAGATTCAGGAAAAATTTCTCAACAAGCTGAACCTGATGTTGTGACATTTAAATTTAAATTAGAACATCTCCGCGCACTGCTTAAGGAGGTATTATCTACTCTGGATGATTGTGACAATTTGGTCATTCCAGAAAAGTTATGTAAGATGGACAAGTTCCTAGAGGTTCCGGTGCCCCCCGACGCTTTTCCTATACCCAAGCGGGTGGCGGACATAGTAAATAAGGAGTGGGAAAGGCCCGGCATACCTTTTGTCCCCCCCCCTATATTTAAGAAATTATTTCCTATAGTCGACCCCAGAAAGGACTTATGGCAGACAGTCCCCAAGGTCGAGGGGGCGGTTTCTACTCTAAACAAATGCACTACTATTCCTATCGAAGATAGTTGTGCTTTCAAAGATCCTATGGATAAAAAATTAGAGGGTTTGCTTAAAAAGATTTTTGTTCAGCAGGGTTACCTTCTACAACCAATTTCATGCATTGTTCCTGTCACTACGGCAGAGTGTTTCTGGTTCGAGGAACTAGAAAAGTCGCTCAATAAAGAATCTTCGTATGAGGAGGTTATGGACAGAGTTCAAGCACTTAAATTGGCTAACTCTTTTATTTTAGATGCCGCTTTGCAATTAGCTAGATTAGCGGCGAAAAATTCAGGGTTTGCTATCGTGGCGCGCAGAGCGCTTTGGCTAAAGTCTTGGTCAGCGGATGTGTCTTCCAAGACAAAATTGCTTAACATTCCTTTCAAGGGTAAAACATTATTTGGACCTGATTTGAAAGAATTTATTTCAGACATCACTGGGGGAAAGGGCCACGCCCTCCCACAGGATAGGTCTTTTAAGGCTAAAAATAAGCCTAATTTTCGTCCCTTTCGCAGAAACGGACCAACCTCTAATTCTACATCCTCTAAGCAAGAGGGTAATACTTCACAACCCAAACCAGCCTGGAGACCAATGCAAGGCTGGAACAAGGGTAAGCAGGCCAAGAAGCCTACCACTGCTACCAAAACAGCATGAAGGGATGGCCCCCGATCCGGGACCGGATCTGGTGGGGGGCAGACTTTCTCTCTTTGCTCAGGCTTGGGCAAGAGATGTTCAGGATCCTTAGGCGCTAGAAATAGTTTCTCAAGGTTATCTCCTGGAATTCAAGGAACTACCCCCAAGGGGAAGGTTCCACAGGTCTCAATTATCTTCAAACCAAATAAAAAGACAGACATTCTTACATTGTGTAGAAGACCTGTTAAAAATGGGAGTGATTCATCCAGTTCCAATAAGAGAACAAGGGATGGGTTTTTATTCCAACCTGTTCATAGTTCCCAAAAAAGAGGGAACATTCAGACCAATTTTGGATCTCAAGATCCTAAACAAATTTCTCAAGGTTCCATCGTTCAAAATGGAAACTATTCGAACGATCCTACCTACTATCCAGGAAAATCAATTTATGACTACCGTGGATTTAAAGGATGCGTACCTACATATTCCTATCCACAAGGAACATCATCAGTTCCTAAGGTTCGCTTTTCTGGACAAACATTACCAGTTTGTGGCACTTCCATTCGGATTAGCCACTGCTCCAAGGATTTTCACAAAGGTACTAGGGTCCCTTCTAGCGGTTCTAAGACCAAGGGGCATTGCAGTAGTACCTTACTTGGACGACATCCTGATTCAAGCGTCGTCTCTGTCAAAAGCAAAGGCTCATACGGACATCGTCCTAGCCTTTCTCAGATCTCACGGATGGAAGGTGAACAAAGAAAAAAGTTCTCTGTCCCCGTCAACAAGAGTTCCCTTCTTGGGAACAATAATAGATTCCTTAGAAATGAGGATTTTTCTGACAGAGGTCAGAAAATCAAAAATTCTAAGCTCTTGTCAAGTGCTTCATTCTGTTCTTCGTCCTTCCATAGCGCAGTGCATGGAAGTAATAGGATTGATGGTTGCAGCAATGGACATAGTTCCTTTTGCACGAATTCATCTAAGACCATTACAACTGTGCATGCTCAGACAGTGGAATGGGGATTATACAGACTTGTTTCCGACAATTCAAGTAGATCAAAAGACCAGAGATTCACTCCGTTGGTGGCTGACCCTGGACAATCTGTCACAGGGAATGAGCTTCCGCAGACCAGAGTGGGTCATTGTCACGACCGACGCCAGCCTGGTGGGCTGCGGCGCGGTCTGGGAACCCCTGAAAGCTCAGGGTCTATGGTCTCGGGAAGAATCTCTTCTCCCGATAAAAATTCTGGAACTGAGAGCGATATTCAATGCTCTCAAAGCTTGGCCTCAACTAGCAAAGGCCAAATTCATAAGGTTTCAATCAGACAACATGACGACTGTTGCATATATCAATCATCAGGGGGGAACAAGGAGTTCCCTGGCGATGGAAGAAGTGACCAAAATAATTCAATGGGCGGAGGATCACTCCTGCCACTTGTCTGCAATCCACATCCCAGGAGTGGAAAATTGGGAAGCGGATTTTCTGAGTCGTCAGACATTCCATCCGGGGGAGTGGGAACTCCATCCGGAAATCTTTGCCCAAATAATTCAATTATGGGGCATTCCAGACATGGATCTGATGGCGTCCCGTCAGAACTTCAAGGTTCCTTGCTACGGGTCCAGATCCAGGGATCCAAGGGCGACTCTAGTAGATGCACTAGTAGCACCTTGGGCCTTCAACCTAGCTTATGTATTCCCACCGTTTCCTCTCATTCCCAGGCTGGTAGCCAGGATCAATCAAGAGAGGGCCTCGGTGATCTTGATAGCTCCTGCGTGGCCACACAGGACTTGGTATGCAGACCTGGTGAATATGTCATCGGCTCCACCATGGAAGCTACCTTTGAGACAGGACCTTCTTGTTCAGGGTCCATTCGAACATCCGAATCTGGTTTCCCTCCAACTGACGGCTTGGAGATTGAACGCTTGATTTTATCAAAGCGGGGGTTTTCAGATTCTGTAATAGATACTCTGATTCAGGCTAGAAAGCCTGTTACTAGAAAAATTTACCATAAAATATGGAAAAAATATATCTGTTGGTGTGAATCTAAAGGATTCCCATGGAACAAGATAAAAATTCCTAAGATTCTATCCTTTCTACAAGAAGGTTTGGAGAAAGGATTATCTGCAAGTTCTCTGAAGGGACAGATCTCTGCTTTATCTGTTTTACTTCACAAAAGACTGGCAGCTGTGCCAGATGTTCAAGCATTTGTTCAGGCTCTGGTTAGGATCAAGCCTGTTTACAGACCTTTGACTCCTCCCTGGAGTCTAAATCTAGTTCTTTCAGTTCTTCAAGGGGTTCCGTTTGAACCCTTACATTCCGTAGATATTAAGTTATTATCTTGGAAAGTTTTGTTTTTGGTTGCAATTTCTTCTGCTAGAAGAGTTTCAGAGTTATCTGCTCTGCAGTGTTCTCCGCCCTATCTGGTGTTCCATGCAGATAAGGTGGTTTTGCGTACTAAGCCTGGTTTTCTTCCGAAAGTTGTTTCCAACAAAAATATTAACCAGGAGATAGTTGTACCTTCTTTGTGTCCGAATCCAGTTTCAAAGAAGGAACGTTTGTTACACAATTTGGACGTAGTCCGCGCTCTAAAATTCTATTTAGAGGCTACTAAAGATTTCAGACAAACATCTTCCTTGTTTGTTGTTTATTCTGGTAAAAGGAGAGGTCAAAAAGCGACTTCTACCTCTCTTTCCTTTTGGCTTAAAAGCATTATCCGATTGGCTTATGAGACTGCCGGACGGCAGCCTCCTGAAAGAATCACAGCTCACTCCACTAGGGCTGTGGCTTCCACATGGGCCTTCAAGAACGAGGCTTCTGTTGACCAGATATGTAAGGCAGCGACTTGGTCTTCACTGCACACTTTTGCCAAATTTTACAAATTTGATACTTTTGCTTCTTCGGAGGCTATTTTTGGGAGAAAGGTTTTGCAAGCCGTGGTGCCTTCCATTTAGGTGACCTGATTTGCTCCCTCCCTTCATCCGTGTCCTAAAGCTTTGGTATTGGTTCCCACAAGTAAGGATGACGCCGTGGACCGGACACACCTATGTTGGAGAAAACAGAATTTATGCTTACCTGATAAATTACTTTCTCCAACGGTGTGTCCGGTCCACGGCCCGCCCTGGTTTTTTAATCAGGTCTGATGAATTATTTTCTCTAACTACAGTCACCACGGTATCATATGGTTTCTCCTATATATATTTCCTCCTGTCCGTCGGTCGAATGACTGGGGTGGGCGGAGCCTAGGAGGGATCATGTGACCAGCTTTGCTGGGACTCTTTGCCATTTCCTGTTGGGGAAGAGAATATCCCACAAGTAAGGATGACGCCGTGGACCGGACACACCGCTGGAGAAAGTAATTTATCAGGTAAGCATAAATTCTGTTTTTGCAGTGTAATGAGGCTATCAGGGAGCATGGGGAGGCTATGTTACTTTCCAGTTCAAAACTTGTTACATAATTAGAATTAGCTAGCCAATCCATAGCTACTCTGGCCTGGAACACTATGTTATATAGTCGAATATCTGGTAGGGAGAGTCCCCCATATTCTATGGGGAGCACTAACTTAGACAATGAGATTCTTGGTTTCCTATTCTGCCAGATGAAAGAGCGAAGAGCGGAGTTAAAGGATCATATATTTTTCATTTTCAAGACAAGTGGAGTGTTCTGAAGTACATATAAAATTTTAGGTAACAAAGACATTTTATAGAGTGCTATTCGTCCTGATAGAGACAAAGGGAGATTCTGCCAGTTTTTAAAGGCTTGCTTAACTTTATTAAGAACGGGTACAATATTTAAATCATACCACACTTTGGGATTAGGAGAGATTCAGATACCTAGGTATCTAAATGCCTCCTGAACTATGGAGAACAGAATATTTCTCCAACATAGGTGTGTCCGGTCCACGGCGTCATCCTTACTTGTGGGATATTCTCTTCCCCAACAGGAAATGGCAAAGAGCCCAGCAAAGCTGGTCACATGATCCCTCCTAGGCTCCGCCTACCCCAGTCATTCTCTTTGCCGTTGTACAGGCAACATCTCCACGGAGATGGCTTAGAGTTTTTTAGTGTTTAACTGTAGTTTTTATTATTCAATCAAGAGTTTGTTATTTTAAAATAGTGCTGGTATGTACTATTTACTCTGAAACAGAAAAGAGATGAAGATTTCTGTTTGTAAGAGGAAAATGATTTTAGCAACCGTTACTAAAATCGATGGCTGTTCCACACAGGACTGTTGAGAGGAATTAACTTCAGTTGGGGGAACAGTGAGCAGACTTTTGCTGCTTGAGGTATGACACATTCTAACAAGACGATGTAATGCTGGAAGCTGTCATTTTCCCTATGGGATCCGGTAAGCCATTTTTATTACAGAGTAAATAAGGGCTTCACAAGGGCTTGTTAAGACTGTAGACATTTTCTGGGCTAAATCGATTCATATATAACATATTTAGCCTTGAGGAATCATTTAATATGGGTATTTTTGTAAAATAATATCGGCAGGCACTGTTTTAGACACCTTATTCTCTAGGGGCTTTCCCTAATCATAGGCAGAGCCTCATTTTCGCGCCGGTATTGCGCACTTGTTTTTGAGAAGCATGACATGCAGTCGCATGTGTGAGGAGCTCTGATACATAAAAAAGACTTTCTGAAGGCGTCATTTGGTATCGTATTCCCCTTTGGGATTGGTTGGGTCTCAGCAAAGCAGATACCAGGGACTGTAAAGGGGTTAAAGATAAAAACGGCTCCGGTTCCGTTATTTTAAGGGTTAAAGCTTCCAAATTTGGTGTGCAATACTTTTAAGGCTTTAAGACACTGTGGTGAAATTTTGGTGAATTTTGAACAATTCCTTCATACTTTTTCGCAATTGCAGTAATAAAGTGTGTTCAGTTTAAAATTTAAAGTGACAGTAACGGTTTTATTTTAAAACGTTTTTTGTACTTTGTTATCAAGTTTATGCCTGTTTAACATGTCTGAACTACCAGATAGACTGTGTTCTGAATGTGGGGAAGCCAAGGTTCCTTCTCATTTAAATAGATGTGATTTATGTGACACTGAAAATGATGCCCAAGATGATTCCTCAAGTGAGGGGAGTAAGCATGGTACTGCATCATTCCCTCCTTCGTCTACACCAGTCTTGCCCACTCAGGAGGCCCCTAGTACATCTAGCGCGCCAATACTCCTTACTATGCAACAATTAACGGCTGTAATGGATAATTCTATCAAAAACATTTTAGCCAAAATGCCCACTTATCAGCGTAAGCGCGACTGCTCTGTTTTAGATACTGAAGAGCATGAGGACGCTGAGGATAATGGTTCTGATATGCCCCTACACCAGTCTGAGGGGGCCAGGGAGGTTTTGTCTGAGGGAGAAATTTCAGATTCAGGGAAAATTTCTCAACAAGCTGAACCCGATGTGATTACATTTAAATTTAAGTTGGAACATCTCCGCGCTCTGCTTAAGGAGGTGTTATCCACTCTGGATGATTGTGAGAATTTGATCATCCCAGAGAAACTATGTAAAATGGACAAGTTCCTAGAGGTCCCGGGGCCCCCAGAAGCTTTTCCTATACCCAAGCGGGTGGCGGACATTGTAAATAAAGAATGGGAAAGGCCCGGTATACCTTTCGTCCCTCCCCCCATATTTAAAAAATTGTTTCCCATGGTCGACCCCAGAAAGGACTTATGGCAGACAGTCCCCAAGGTCGAGGGGGCGGTTTCTACTTTAAACAAACGCACCACTATACCCATAGAAGATAGTTGTGCTTTCAAAGATCCTATGGATAAAAAATTAGAAGGTTTGCTTAAAAAGATGTTTGTTCAGCAAGGTTACCTTCTACAACCAATTTCATGCATTGTCCCTGTCACTACAGCCGCGTGTTTCTGGTTCGATGAGCTAGAAAAGGCGATCGATAGTGATTCTCCTCCTTATGAGGAGATTATGGACAGAATCCGTGCTCTCAAATTGGCTAATTCTTTCACCCTAGACGCCACTTTGCAATTGGCTAGGTTAGCGGCGAAAAATTCTGGGTTTGCTATTGTGGCGCGCAGAGCGCTTTGGTTGAAATCTTGGTCAGCGGATGCGTCTTCCAAGAACAAATTGCTTAACATTCCTTTCAAGGGGAAAACGCTGTTTGGCCCTGACTTGAAAGAGATTATCTCTGATATCACTGGGGGTAAGGGCCACGCCCTTCCTCAGGATAGGTCTTTCAAGGCCAAAAATAAACCTAATTTTCGTCCCTTTCGTAGAAACGGACCAGCCCCAAGTGCTACGTCCTCTAAGCAAGAGGGTAATACTTCTCAAGCCAAGCCAGCCTGGAGACCAATGCAAGGCTGGAACAAGGGAAAGCAGGCCAAGAAGCCTGCCACTGCTACCAAGACAGCATGAAATGTTGGCCCCCGATCCGGGACCGGATCTGGTGGGGGGCAGACTCTCTCTCTTCGCTCAGGCTTGGGCAAGAGATGTTCTGGATCCTTGGGCACTAGAAATAGTCTCCCAAGGTTATCTTCTGGAATTCAAGGGGCCTCCCCCAAGGGGGAGGTTCCACAGGTCTCAATTGTCTTCAGACCACATAAAGAGACAGGCATTCTTACATTGTGTAGAAGACCTGTTAAAAATGGGAGTGATTCATCCTGTTCCATTAGGAGAACAAGGGATGGGGTTCTACTCCAATCTGTTCGTAGTTCCCAAAAAAGAGGGAACGTTCAGACCAATCTTGGATCTCAAGATCCTAAACAAGTTTCTCAAGGTTCCATCGTTCAAAATGGAAACTATTCGAACAATTCTTCCTTCCATCCAGGAAGGTCAATTCATGACCACGGTGGATTTAAAGGATGCGTATCTACATATTCCTATCCACAAGGAACATCATCGGTTCCTAAGGTTCGCATTCCTGGACAAGCATTACCAGTTCGTGGCACTTCCTTTCGGATTAGCCACTGCTCCAAGGATTTTCACAAAGGTACTAGGGTCCCTTCTAGCGGTACTAAGACCAAGGGGCATTGCAGTAGTACCTGACTTGGACGACATTCTGATTCAAGCGTCGTCCCTTCCTCAAGCAAAGGCTCACACGGACATAGTCCTGGCCTTTCTCAGATCTCACGGATGGAAAGTGAACGTAGAAAAGAGTTCTCTATCTCCGTCAACAAGGGTTCCCTTCTTGGGAACAATAATAGACTCCTTAGAAATGAGGATTTTTCTGACAGAGGCCAGAAAAACAAAACTTCTAAACTCTTGTCAAACACTTCATTCCGTTCCTCTTCCTTCCATAGCGCAGTGCATGGAAGTAATAGGTTTGATGGTAGCGGCAATGGACATAGTTCCTTTTGCGCGCATTCATCTAAGACCATTACAACTGTGCATGCTCAGTCAGTGGAATGGGGACTATACAGACTTGTCTCCGATGATTCAAGTAAATCAGAGGACCAGAGACTCACTCCGTTGGTGGCTGTCCCTGGACAACCTGTCACAAGGGATGACCTTCCGCAGACCAGAGTGGGTCATTGTCATGACCGACGCCAGTCTGATGGGCTGGGGCGCGGTCTGGGGACCCCTGAAAGCTCAGGGTCTTTGGTCTCGGGAAGAATCTCTTCTACCGATAAATATTCTGGAACTGAGAGCGATATTCAATGCTCTCAAGGCTTGGCCTCAGCTAGCAAAGGCCAAGTTCATACGGTTTCAATCAGACAACATGACGACTGTTGCGTACATCAACCATCAGGGGGGAACAAGGAGTTCCCTGGCGATGGAAGAAGTGACCAAAATCATTCAATGGGCGGAGACTCACTCCTGCCACCTGTCTGCAATCCACATTCCAGGAGTGGAAAATTGGGAAGCGGATTTTCTGAGTCGTCAGACATTACATCCGGGGGAGTGGGAACTCCATCCGGAAATCTTTGCCCAAATTACTCAATTGTGGGGCATTCCAGACATGGATCTGATGGCCTCTCGTCAGAACTTCAAGGTTCCTTGCTACGGGTCCAGATCCAGGGATCCCAAGGCGACTCTAGTAGATGCACTAGTAGCACCTTGGACCTTCAAACTAGCTTATGTATTCCCGCCGTTTCCTCTCATCCCCAGGCTGGTAGCCAGGATCAATCAGGAGAGGGCGTCGGTGATCTTGATAGCTCCTGCGTGGCCACGCAGGACTTGGTATGCAGATCTGGTGAATATGTCATCGGCTCCACCATGGAAGCTACCTTTGAGACGAGACCTTCTTGTTCAAGGTCCGTTCGAACATCCGAATCTGGTCTCACTCCAGCTGACTGCTTGGAGATTGAACGCTTGATCTTATCAAAACGAGGGTTCTCAGATTCTGTTATTGATACTCTTGTTCAGGCCAGAAAGCCTGTAACTAGAAAAATTTACCACAAAATATGGAAAAAATATATCTGTTGGTGTGAATCTAAAGGATTCCCTTGGAACAAGGTAAAGATTCCTAAGATTCTATCCTTTCTTCAAGAAGGATTGGAGAAAGGATTATCGGCAAGTTCCTTGAAGGGACAGATTTCTGCCTTGTCTGTGTTACTTCACAAAAAGCTGGCAGCTGTGCCAGATGTTCAAGCCTTTGTTCAGGCTCTGGTTAGAATCAAGCCTGTTTACAAACCTTTGACTCCTCCTTGGAGTCTCAACTTAGTTCTTTCAGTTCTTCAGGGGGTTCCGTTTGAACCCTTGCATTCCGTTGATATTAAGTTATTATCTTGGAAAGTTTTGTTTTTGGTTGCAATTTCTTCTGCTAGAAGAGTTTCAGAATTATCTGCTCTGCAGTGTTCTCCTCCTTATCTGGTTTTCCATGCAGATAAGGTGGTTTTACGTACTAAACCTGGTTTTCTTCCGAAAGTTGTTTCTAACAAAAACATTAACCAGGAGATAGTCGTGCCTTCTTTGTGTCCGAATCCAGTTTCAAAGAAGGAACGTTTGTTGCACAATTTGGATGTTGTTCGCGCTCTAAAATTCTATTTAGATGCTACAAAGGATTTTAGACAAACATCTTCCTTGTTTGTTGTTTATTCTGGTAAAAGGAGAGGTCAAAAAGCAACTTCTACCTCTCTCTCTTTTTGGATTAAAAGCATCATCAGTTTGGCTTATGAGACTGCCGGACGGCAGCCTCCTGAAAGAATCACAGCTCATTCCACTAGGGCTGTGGCTTCCACATGGGCCTTCAAGAACGAGGCTTCTGTTGATCAGATATGTAGGGCAGCGACTTGGTCTTCACTGCACACTTTTACCAAATTTTACAAGTTTGATACTTTTGCTTCTTCTGAGGCTATTTTTGGGAGAAAGGTTTTGCAAACCGTGGTGCCTTCCATTTAGGTGACCTGATTTGCTCCCTCCCTTCATCCGTGTCCTAAAGCTTTGGTATTGGTTCCCACAAGTAAGGATGACGCCGTGGACCGGACACACCTATGTTGGAGAAAACAGAATTTATGTTTACCTGATAAATTACTTTCTCCAACGGTGTGTCCGGTCCACGGCCCGCCCTGGTTTTTTAATCAGGTCTGATAATTTATTTTCTTTAACTACAGTCACCACGGTATCATATGGTTTCTCCTATGCAAATATTCCTCCTTTACGTCGGTCGAATGACTGGGGTAGGCGGAGCCTAGGAGGGATCATGTGACCAGCTTTGCTGGGCTCTTTGCCATTTCCTGTTGGGGAAGAGAATATCCCACAAGTAAGGATGACGCCGTGGACCGGACACACCGTTGGAGAAAGTAATTTATCAGGTAAACATAAATTCTGTTTTTCGCATGAGTCTTTGGTTTGTTTAAGCCAACATAGTTCAGACTTTAAGATGTTCACCTTATAGCCAGAAAATGAGCCAAACTGCTCCACAATTTCAAGAAGTTTAGGGATGTTCCTAGCTGTGTCCGATATATATACCAATACGTCATCTGCGTATAATGCGATCTGCAGTTCTTTATCTTTTATTTTAATCCCTTGCAGTTGATGTCGGATCTGTAAGGCAAGAGGCTCAATGGCCATGTCGAAGAGGAGAGGAGAGAGAGGACACCCCTGCCTGGTTCCCCTCTCGAGTCTTATATCCTGAGTCATATCACCATTTACTAAGATTTTCGTGGAGGCATTCCTATATAAGTTATTAAATAGACGAAGCATATTACCTCCTATACCAAACTGCTGTAGTGTAAAGGACAAATGATCATGATGTACCGAATCAAACGCCTTTTCAGCATCTATAGAAATGATTGCCCTGTCAGGGGTGTCCTCCCCCCCCAGCCCTCCCGACTCCTCCATCTTCTTAAAATATTCTATAGTCAAGAAAACCTCTCTTATCTTAGCTGAAGAGTTTCGCTTCAAAATAAAACCAGCTTGATCCTTATGTATGATGGTGGGAAGGAATAATTGAAGTCTATGTGCAAGGATGGCTGTGAAGAGCTTGTAATCTGTGTTTAGAAGTGCAATGGGCCTGTATGATTCCTTTTTGTTTGGTTCTTTCCCCTGCTTAAGTATGAGAGTTGTATATGATGCGACAAATTCTTTAGTAGGGCTACTACCAGTGATATAAATATCGTTAAAGAGTGAAGTTAAGTAGCGTGTTATTTCTGGTGCCAGTATTTTATAAAATTCATTCGGGAGCGCATCCGGTCCCGGAGCTTTGTTAAGGGCTAGCCTTTGGATTGCTGTAGAGACTTCTATTTCAGAAATTGGGGATTGTAATGTTTCTATTAAGTCGGGGGTTAAAGTTGGTACCACTATTTTATTCCAGAAATCTTCCCTCTGAGTAAAGTTAGAGACCTTATGGGAGTACAATGTCTTATAATATTCTTCAAATTCCTTGCAGATTTCTTCTGGGGAGGTAAGAGATTTAGAACCCGAGGTGATAAGCTTTATTATGGAAGAAGGTCTATCGGCCTTAACCAAATTTGCCAAAAGCTTGCCAGTTTTGTTACCATAGCAGTATAGCTTGGCGCGTAGCCTAAGATCTCTCTGGGTCGATTTATAAAGTAAAAGAGAGTCCCTGACAGCTAATGCCTTAATGTATCTAGACCAATTTTCAGAAGTTTTTTGAAAAATATAACGGTTATATGCATTCATAACTGCCTTTAATACTTCACTTTCCCTTCTTTTGAGTTTTTTTGATCTGGAAATGGAATAGGCTAGAATTTCCCCGCGGAGAACTGCCTTGGCAGTCTCCCAAAATAAAGCGGGCTGTGGAGTGTGTTCTTGGTTAAAAGATACATATTCATGAAACCTAGAGATAAGCCAATTTTTGAATTTGAGGTCACTTGCTAGGAAACGTGGAAAAAAGAAACCGGGGTTCCTGATACTTGGAGAATTGAATTGAATATCAAGAGTGATCGGGGCGTGATCTGAGATGGTGATGGGTAAAATTCCAGCCACCATCTTCGTTTTACATGCTCTTTCATCCAGCAGAATTAGATCTATTGAAAGAGTTTTATGTGCCCTGGAGTGGCATGTGAACTCCCTTTGATCAGGGTTTTGGATCCTCCAGATATCGCAAAGTTTTAAGTTGCTAAACAATTTCATGAACATCTTTGACTCTAGATTGTCTCTTTTGGTTTTATGAGGAACAGAGCTTTGCCTAAGCCTATCGACCGGATACTGAGGGGCCATGTTGAAGTCACCTCCAAGTATTAAATACCCTTCTGAAAATAAGAGAAGCTTATTTTGTAACGTTTCCCAAAAGGGGAGGCTAAAAACGTTGGGGGCATATACGTTACAAAATGTATACAACGTTTTTAAAACTTTGATTTTAGCCATCAAGTATCTCCCCTCTTGATCCGTATCTACCTGGATAACCTCGTAAGAGAGCCTCTTCCCCAAGAGGATCACCACTCCGCTTTTTCTTTTTGTGGTGGAAGAGAATAGAACTTCTTTAACCCAAGAGGCCTTAAGTTTTAATACCTCTTCAGGTTTCAGATGCGTCTCTTGTAAAAAGGCGATGTCAGTGTTGTTTTTTCTTAATTGAGAAAGTATTGCCTTTCGTTTTATAGGCGAGGTTAAACCACCTATATTCCAGGAGGTCAACTTTAGGTTACCCCCCCCCAGCCATTTTTCAGAAGAAACTCGAAAAAAAAATAAAAAAAAAAATAAATAAATAAAATAAAAAAAAATAAAATAAAAATAAATAAATAAATACCATGTTCCCCGTTTACCATCCCATATGCCCCTGGATGGCAAGCATCTAAGAGCCCCTTATCCTCTCTTCCAATCTTAATCCTAAAGATAACCAATTCCTTCAAAAACAAGTACATATTTTCCCTGTCTTGTTTTATCTTCTCTCAATTTTTAATCTGAGGGGAAAGATTCGGAGTAAAATTTGGTAGCCTCTCGTGCTGTATCAAATAAGTGTACGTGTCCATCTATCATAATTTTCAACCTGGCTGGATACAGCAAGGTTGCTTGGACTCCTTTCTTGATAAAGTTTGTGCAGTGTGGGGCTAGCTCCCTCCTCTTAGTGGCAGTGCCAGCTGAATAGTCTTGAAACAGGTAGATTTTTGCATCACCTATAAAAATAGGTTGATGCTTGCGGAAGGCCTGAAGAAAAGTAACTTTCTGTTGAAAATTCAAAAACTTTGCTATAATTGGTCTTGTTTTTGTGTTAGTTCTATGTGTGTCAATTGTACCTATCCTATGAATTCTTTCAATAATAATAGATGGGTAGCTTTCTGGAATCTGGAGTAGACGAGGAAGTGTGACAGTTATTAACTTATCTAAGTCCTCAAATTGCCTATCCTCCGGAACCCCTATAATCCTGAGGTTATTCCTCCTTGATCTGTCCTCCAGATCTTCAATTTTGTTTTGCATTTTCAACAGAATCTTATTTGTGGAATCACAGTTAGCTGTATAGTTTGCAGTCAGATCCTCAAGATCAGAAATTCTCTGTTCAGCCTCAGATAATCTAGAGGCAAACTGCTTCACTTCATTGGATAAAGAGGCAATATCTTGTTTAATTTCTACTTTTAATAGATCAAATTTAGGAGTTAATGCCTCTGAAATTCTCGAAACTAATATGTGTATGTCCAGCGGTTCAGATGTACCAAGTACTGAGGGAGTAGGTGAATGTACCTCCACTGAGGTTTCAGGAACAGTTTTGTTCCTCTTATCTCTTTGTCTCCCCGTCATAGTCGCAGGAGAAGTGTTAGAGTGCCCGTGAAGAAATTTATCCATCTACGAAAAGAGTGAATTGGGGAAACTTCTAAAGTGATTCTCCGAATTGTGGAGTGACGTGAGGGAAAAAAAAAAAAAAAAAAGTGAAATATACGTGATTTTAATTAGAAAAGGAAGGGGTAATGTATACCCATTAAGTTTAATGTGAGGGGGGGGAGGAAAAAGAAAAAAAAAGAAAAAAGAAGGAAGTGTAAGTGATTTACAGCGTGAATTTATGACGTAATGGGGAAAATAGTGATTGTGAGTGATATATATTCTCCTGAGCAGCTATGAGAGGAGACACTGGGCAACAGGAAGAGAACCAATAAACTCTCTTTCCTTATTCCTATATTAGTTAGGAGGGAATGTAAAAGAACAATGATTTAGTGGGCAGTCTGAGTCCTTTAAGGAAAGGGATTAATGCTAGGGCTTATCTAAAAAAAAAAAAGAGACAGCCACTAGGGAGGACTTAGAGAAGAACAAGTATACTTTTTAGGAAAACAGGAGAAAGAGAGGGGTTTAATCTTACCCAAGCTGTTTTATATATTCTCTATTTTTTTGGAAAAAAGAGGGATTTAAATATTATGCACTAGTCCTCTAGGTTTCCACGAGTTTATACTAATTAGGGAGGCCCAAAATGTAGTTTTTAACACTTCTACAGCAGATTATCCTAAGGTTTAAAGCAAACACAAGTATATATTTCCCTTTTCTTTTTCCCTTCCTTCCCTCCCTCTTCCAAATACCAGCAGGCCCATTTATCAAGCTCCGTACGGAGCTTGAAGGGCCGTGTTTCTGGCGAGTCTTCAGACTCACCAGAAACACAACTTATGAAGCAGCGGTCTAAAGACCGCTGCTTCATAACCCTGTCCGCCTGCTCTGAGCAGGCGGACAGGAATCGCCGGACATCAACCCGATCGAATGAGATCGGGATGATTGACAGCTCCCTGCTGGCGGCCGATTGGCCGCGAGTCAGCAGGGGGCGGTGTTGCACCAGCAGCTCTTGTGAGCTGCTGGTGCAATGTTAAATGCAGAGAGCGTATTGCTCTCCGCATTTAGCGAGGTCTTGCGGACCTGATCCGCAGTGTCGGATCAGGTCCGCAAGCCCTTTGATAAATGGGCCTGCAAAGGTAAGTTATTAATGAACTATGTATAATTGAGGAAAATAACCTTGAGGCATGATATTTATAGCCTAGTTGTTAATCTTCCCTTTGTTTCCTACACCCTCCCAGCTGGTCAAAAGCACCTTACTCAAAAAAAAAAAAAAAAAAAAGAGAAGTATGAAACCTATAGTGAGGGAGTTTCCATTGACAATATAGGCATTTTTGTCATCAAATAAAACAAATTGAACATGCAGTTACAACAGCCTTATCTGCTATCAGCTTCTAAATAAATAAAAAATTAAGGTGTCTTAATCTTACACCATATGAAGCCTAAGAGATTACTTAAAGATAAAAATGATCATTAGGTACCCAGGAAGTTGTCTAACTTTCAATAATTGAGCTAGAAGGTCTTGTACCACATAAGGCACAACCTTAATATAATGACCTGGGATCTATAGTCGCTGCTAGGACACCTGGACCCAGTTATACCTTAATTACTGTAAGGGAAAAAGAAAAAAAAAAAAATCTTCTTTTTCCTTTTGCAGGGTCAAAGTATATACATTAGTAGTATCAGTAAATCAGCTGAAAGTATAACAATATAAAATACTATGTAATCAGCTAGGAATAATATCACTATAGCAAGAAGACACAGATAAGCAGTTTTAACCAGGGCTCCTAAGTTTGAATGTAGTAACCAAAAAAGTCCTGTAGATGATATTTTACTCTTTTTCCAGATGTTATTAACCCGTCATGTAAATGAGATTTCTTTATGCTACAAACAACGGATAGAGATATATTCGCTGTCCATGTCCAGGAACAAAAAGTTATATGAATTTATTCTGACAAAGTCATATCCAGTTAGCTCTCCTCAGGCGTCTGCCTCCAGCCCTTTGAAGCCAGTTTTCCCCCTCAGAGTTTTCTCCACTCTCTCCTTCTAATAATCCTCCTCAAAGGCTACCGGCTGGTGCTACCAAAGAGTTTAACGAAAATAGAGGATAACAACAGGAGACTCACCCCTTCCTAGACTGTCCAGCACCCCGTTGTCGGTCTCCAGAACACTGCAATGCAGCCTGATGCGAGTAGGAACCGCCACCGGAACTCACGCTCCGCGTCTTCGGATGATGACCTCACTCAGCTCCCCCCACGCAGCACCGGTGGGAGGGGAGAGAGCAGCGCCACACCAGGCGGCAGGACGAGGAACAACCTCAAGACCGGGCCCCCAGATCAGGACCTCGGCTCGGCTCCCTCCCACGCAGCACCGGTGGGGGAGGGAGGAAGGTGAACACCAAACGATGAAACGACAGGTACCTCCTCTGCAGTAAAGAAGCGCAGTTCGGTTTTTCAATTTAATCTGGTGGGGGCAGCAGACACAGGGAAGGGGGAGAGAGTTAGCACCAGGGAACGTAGCACGGCTCGGAGAGAGAGATAGATAAGTGTCCTAGGGCTGGGGCACAGGTAATGTGAGTATGGCAAATTTGAACCAAGTAGAGCAGACAGCTACAGGCAGAGAGGCAAATCCAGGTAGCAATAGTTAGGCAAAAAATCAGTGAGCTGGAAAACACTGAATAAGGTTCCCGAGTAGGTCTTCCATAACTGCCCAAGAAAAACTTCCCCAAAGCTTGGGGAGAGGCGCGAAAAAACCACCGCCAGTGAGTATAGGGCTGAAGGTACGAGCTGAGCAACACCTGTGTAGCTCCTCCTCCACCGGAACCTCCAGAGTGTGTGATTTTAAACAACTTTCCAATGTACTTCTATTATCTAATTTGCCTTGTTCTCGTGGTAGCCATTGTTCAAAAGCATACCTATGTAGGCTCAGGAGCAGCAATGAAGTACTGGGAGGCAGCTTCATATTGATGGCTTCACATATATGCTTCTCATTGGCTCAGCCGATGTGTTCAGCTCGTTACCTATAGCACTTTGCTTTTTCTTCAACAAAGGATTACCAAGAGACTTAAGAAAATTTGATAAAATAAGTAAACTGGACAGTTATTTAAAATTGGATGCTCTGTCTGAATCATGAAACAGAAATTGTTGGGTTTGATGTCCCTTTAAACATTTTTAAAATTGAATGCTTACCTGCAGACAATGGGAAAGTAAAATGAGTCAGTCACATGGTTTTGTCCTCAGTGATACATTGTCATTTGTTTAATTGACTTGTGCCTGGAGTTATCAGCTGTCAACCAAAAAAGTACTGGACACCAGTAATAGGTGGTGTCATGGAATAGCCCTTTCACAAATCTCTACCTTAGGCCTCACCCTTGACTCTGCTATACATATTATTCACAACTGAGCAGTGATTGTATCCCCTTGGCTTCCAGTAACACTCAAATCAATGATTTTTCCTCTTTGTCTGCCAATGCGACACATACAGCATTGATTTGACTCTGACTGCCAGCACCAAACACATATTGTAGTCTTTTTAGACCACCATGGTTCCCAATAAAGACACACAGCAGTGATGTTCCCCAGTAGCTGCAGTAACAGACACTCAACAGAGTTTTAACACCCCATGTGACTGCAAGTAACATAAAGTTCAAGGATTGTTTTCCCAACATTAGCTGCTAGTAACAAACAGAGCAGCACATGTGTATTTATTTATAATGCATAGAGGGCTATGAGGTATTTAAAATGTAGCTGCCACTCAGGGGACTTAAAAAAACAAACCAAAAAACTGGACATTTGTATTTTTGTAAATATTTTACTGGGCATTGTGTTGAAATACTGAACTGTCCAGCTGATTACTGGACACCTGGGAACTCTAGTTGTGCCCAGCGTTGTTACCACTAACACGTATACTCACTATTGCTATCTCACAAACATAAATCTACTTAGAGCATATGCGTTCATCAGTTTAGATTCTGATTGGGTGCATTGCATAGGCAAGTGTGCGTGAACATGGAATGTAAGATAGAAAGGAGTTTTTGTAAAGTTTTATCATGTGATCTGGCACCCCTAGGCAGCTGCTTATATTGTATAATGAGGAATCCAGCTAATGTTTAGCTGTTCCTTAGATAGATAATGTATCTGAAAGGTATTTAGGGCTATGGTTGTGCTTCTGTACTTAGAGGCACATTCAGATAGACTTTATAATGTAACTAGCACACTATATTTTAGAGATGAAGAATAAGCAATTTGGCAGGTGAGCTATTTTGAACAAAATCATTTTTAATTTTAAAATGTAAATTATTATGGAAAAGCTGTAGTCTACATTATTTTTCTTCCAGAGTGCTGTTGTCTCTACACGAAGGCATATAAAGCATGATGTCATAAATCTTCTAGAGCAACATGTGCTGGCTTACTGTTCACTTAAAGGGCCATGATACCCAAATGTTGAAACACTTGAAAGTGATGCAGAATAGCTGTAAAAAGCTGACTAGAAAATATCACCTGAACATTTCTATGTAAAAAAGAAAGATATTTTCCTCTTAAGAACATGACAAATCCACGGATCATCATCTTTAATTATGGGATATTCTCCTCCTGGTCAACAGGAGGCAGCAAAGAGCACCTACAGCAAAGCTGTTAAATAGCTCCTCCCTTCCCCACCAACCCAGTCATTCTCTTTGCCTGTTAGTAATAGGAGCGTGGCAAAGTGAGGTGTTAGAAAAGATTCTTCAATCAAGAGTTTTTTTTTTTTTTTTTTTTTAAAGTAGTGCCAGAGTGTGCTACTTTCTCCTGGGCTGTAGCCTAGACCTGATCAGTCTCTACAGAAGGGCTTTTGGTGGCTTTAAAGCATTAGGAACTGGTGGGACATAATTCTCACTACGCCTCCTAAATTTCTGCTGCCCCTATATAGATAGCCTAAGCGCATGGTAACTCAGGCTAATCTGCTTCCACAGGGCCATGGGAGGGAGAAGATATCCTCTTACACCTGATGGACTGTCTTGCTGTCGGACAGCATTGAGGTAAGTGCCTTTTTCTTTATTCATGCTGGGAGCAAGGATATTATGGCACTTTACTGTACATCAAGCTGCATGGCAGCTCTGGGACAAAGTACCCCTTCTGCATCTTTAAGGGGCTTCTTTTATAGACAGCATGTACTGGCACTGGGGCTTTTTTTGTGGGGAGACTGCTTAACTTTATTGGGAAATAATTCCATATCGTTATGGAGCCGTTTTGGGTGACGCCCATGATGGGCAGGGTCTATTTTCGCGCATTTCCTGGTTCCTGTGTCATCTCCATGCTGTAGTAAAGTCGCATGGAGCTTTAGTTCTGAGTGCCTGGTGTCTAGGGCCATCACACAGGCAGTGGAAATCGTTTTTCTCAACAAACGAGTGCTGGTTCCTGCTTTCTCTGCCAGAAAAAGGGGTTTTATTCTGAAGGAGCAAGAAGGAGTTTAATCCTTGGTTCAGGGGGCAGGTAGGCACCTCAGCAGGTTGCTGAGGTGTAGAAGAGTCTGATGTGTATAGTTGTTTTCATATATTAAAAAAAAAAAAAAGTGGTTTGTTTCATACTGTTTAAAATTTAAAGGTACAGTACCGTTTTTGCATATAACATTTTTTTCTGCACCCTAATTACTATATATAAGATAGTTTATAATTAGAGATGAGTTTCTAAGGTATTCTTTGGTGGTGGTTTGTGTTTTAAAGACACAGTAACATAAAAAAAATATATATTTTTTGTTTTGTTTTATTCTGTGCCTTGAGATGGATGCTGAATCTGATCAATCTGGTGTGTGTTCCATGTGCTTGAATGCTCAGGTTGAACCACCTGTCTCTTTTTGTCCTTCCTGTGTTGAGAAGGCTTTGAGTTTCAAAGATGAGATTTTTAGTGAGCAATCATTATCTAAGGCGGTTTCTTCTCAGGGGTCTCAGGATGAGATCCAGAGTTCACCGCAGCTGTCTCCCCAAGTGTCCCAGGAAATATCGCCCGCTCAAGCAGTGCCATGTACTCCTGTTCCGGTTTCGGCTGGAATAGCTTTATCTGACATAGCTAAGGTCATGTCTTCTACTATTTCAGATGCATTATCGGCCCTGCCTTTGTTACAAGGCAGGCGTAAAAGAAAGAGCGTCCAGGGTGAGGTTGCTGACGCTCTGGTCCTTTTCGAATACACCCTCTCAGGGATCTGAGGTAGAGGGTTCGGAGTTCCTATCAGAAAGTGAAATTTCTGAGTCTGAAAGTTCTGCACCTGTGACAGATTCTGAGGTGGTTTCTTTCAGGTTTAAGTTGGAGCACCTCCGTCTATTACTCAGGGAGGTATTAGCAACTTTGGATGATTGTGACTCTTCTTTAGTAGTGGCTCCTGAGAAGTTGTGCAAGATGGATAGATATTTTGAAGTTCCATCATATACTGATGTTTTTCCAGTTCCTAAGAAGAATTTGGAGATTATTTTTAAGGAATGGGATAGACCTTGTATTCCTTTTTCTCCATCTCCGGTTTTCAAGAAGATGTTTCCTGTGGCAGACGCTATTAAGGAAACTTAGCAGACTGTTCCCAAGGTAGAAGGAGCTGTTTCCACCCTGGCTAAGCGTACGGCTATTCCTATTGAGGATAGCTGTGCTTTTAAAGATCCTATGGGCAAGAAGCTGGAAGGAATACTTAAAAAGATTTATGTTCACCAGGGGTTACTGTTGTAACCTGCAGTTTGCATTGCGACAGTCACTAGTTCTGTGGTTTACTGGTTTGACGCTCTTTATGAGTCTCTCAGAACTGAGACCACTTTGGAAGAGATCCAGGATAGGATCAAGGCGCTTAAATTAGCTAATGCCTTTATCACTGGTGCTTCCTTGCAAATTACTAAATAAACTGCGAAAAGTTCAGGGTTCTCTGTCTTGGCTCGCAGAGCTTTGTGGCTAAAGCCCTGGTCTGCAGATGTTTCTTCCAAATCTAAACTTCTGGCAATTCCTTACAAGGGAAAGACCTTGTTTGGTCCTGGCCTGAAGTTAATTATTTCTGATATTTCTGGAGGTAAGGGTCATCTCCTTCCCCAAGATAAGAGAAACAAGCAAAAGGGACGTCAAAGTAATTTTCGTTCTTTTCGAAACTTTAAGGGAAATTCATTTGTTTCCTCCACCGGACAGGATGGAAACTTTACCCAGCCTAAGTCCACCTGGAGACCCAACCAACAAGGGGAAACAATTCAAGAAGTCTGCTGCTGAATCCAAAACAGCATGAAGGGTTTGCCCCCGATCCAGTTCCGGATCTGGTCGTGGGCAGACTGTCCTTTTTCGTTCAGGCTTGGGTAAGAGAGGTTCAGGATCCCTGGGCTATAGAGATTGTTTCCCGGAGATATAGACTGGAGTTCAGGAGTTTTCCTCCTCAAGGAAGGTTCCTCCTTTCAAGGTTATCTGGAAACCAGATAAAAGGAGAGGGGTTCTTACATTCTGTAAAAGACCTCTCCTCCATGGGAGTAATTGTCCCAGTTCCTCTTCAGGAACGAGGACAGGGTTTTTATTCAAATCTGTTTGTAGTTCCCAAAAAGGAGGGAACTTTCAGACCAATTTTAGATCTCAAATGTCTAAACAAGTTTCTAAAGGTCCCATCCTTCAAGATGGAGACTATTCACACTATTCTTCCAATTCATGACGACTGTGGACTTAAAGGATGCATATCTTCATGTTCCTATCCACAAGGACCATCACAAGTTCCTAAGATTTGCTTTTCTAGACAAACACTTCCAGTTTGTGGCTCTTCCTTTTGGGCTGGCCACTGCACCCAGAATTTTCACAAAAGTTCTGGGGTCTCTTTTGGCGGTCTTAAGACCACGAGGCATAGCGGTAGCGCCTTACCTAGACGATATTCTAATCCAGGCGCCGTCTTGTCATCTAGCAAAGTCTCATACCGACATTGTCATAGCCTTCCTGAGATCCCACAGGTGGAAGGTGAATTTGGAAAAGAGTTCCTTAGTTCCGAAGACAAGGGTGACCTTCTTGGGAACTCTAATAGATTCCGTTCAGATGAAAATTTTTCTGACAGAAGTGAGGAAATCAAAGATTATAGATACTTGTCGATTGCTCCAATCCACTCAGAGTCCGTCAGTGGCCCAGTGTATGGAGGTAATAGGACTGATGGTGGCTGTGATGGACATAATACTGTTTGCTCGGTTCCATTTCAGACCTCTGCATTAAAACATGCTCAGACAGTGGAATGGAGATTATGCGGACTTGTCTCCTCCAAAAGTCATGGAGAGGGAGACAAGGGACTCTCTTCAATGGTGGTTGTCTCTGGATCATCTTTCTCAGGGAACCTGCTTTCGCAGACCTCCCTGGGTGATTGTGACAACAGACGCCAGTCTTTTAGGATGGTGAGCCGCCTGGGGTTCTCTGAAGGCTCAGGGAGTATGGACCCGTGCGGAATCCCTCCTTCCTATCAACATTCTGGAACTGAGAGCAATTTTCAATGCTCTTCTGGCCTGGCCTCAGTTAGCTTCGGCCCGGTTCATCAGATTTCAGTCGGACAACATAACGACTGTAGCTTATATCAATCATCAGTGAGGAACGAGGAGTTCCTTAGCGATGTCTGAAGTATCCAAGATAATTCAGTGGGCGGAGGCCCGCTCTTGTCATCTGTCGGCGATCCACATCCCAGGGGTGGATAACTGGGAAGCGGATTTTCTGAGCAGACAAAATTTCCATCCGGGCGAGTGGGTACTTCATCCGGAAGTGTTCTCAAGTCTGATCCTCAAATGGGGTCTACCTGAGTTGGATCTCATGGCATCTCGGCAGAATGCCAAGCTCCCGAGGTACGGGTCGAGGTCCAGGGACCCGCAGGCCGAACTGATAGATGCCCTGGCAGTTCCTTGGTCCTTCAAGCTTGCATACCTGTTTCCCCGGTTTGGGCTTCTTCTTCGGGTCATTGCTCGAATCAAACAGGAGAACGCTCCAGTGATCCTCATTGCTCCTGCCTGGCCTCGCAGGACTTGGTATGCAGACCTGGTGGACATGTAGTCTCTACCAGCCTAGAGACTTCCGTTGAGAAAGGATCTTCTCATTCAAGGGCCTTTTCTCCACCCAAATCTAGTTTCTCTGAAGCTGACTGCTTGGAGATTGAACGTTTAATTTTGTCAAAACAAGGTTTTTCTGATGCGGTCAAAGAGACCTTGGTTCAGGCCAGGAAGCCTGTAACTAGAAGGATTTACCATAAGATATGGCGTAAATATCTTTATTGGTGTGAATCTAAGGGCTACTCGTGGAGTAGAGTTAGGATTCCGAGAATTTTAGCCTTTCTCCAAGAGGGTTTGGAGAAGGGTTTGTCAGCAAGTTCTTTAAAGGGTCAAATTTCTGCTTTATCAATTTTGTTGCATAAACATCTTGCAGATATTCCAGATGTTCAGTCCTTTTGTCAGGCTCTGGTTAGGATCAGGCCTGTGTTTAAACCTATTGATCCTCCTTGGAGTCTTAATTTGGTTCTCAATGTTCTTCAAGGCGTTCCGTTTGAACCTATGCATTCCATAGATATTAAGCTGCTATCTTGGAAGGTTTTATTTCTTGTTGCTATTTCTTCTGCTCGTAGAGTGTCAGAACTCTTGGCTTTGCAGTGCTCTTCTCCTTATCTTATTTTTCACGCTGATAAGGTGGTTTTGCGTACTAAATTAGGTTTTATTCCTAAAGTAGTTTCTGATCGAAACATTAATCAGGAAATTGTAGTTCCTTCCTTATGTCCGAATCCTTCTTCTCAGAAGGAACGTCTTCTGCACAATCTGGATGTGGTTTGTGCGTTAAAGTTCTATTTGCAGGCGACGAAGGAGTTTTGCCAGTCTTTGTCTTTGTTTGTTGTTTTCTCTGAGAAGCGAAGGGGCCAGAAGGCTGCGGCTACTTCGCTTTCTTTTTGGCTATGGAGTATCATTCGCTTTGCTTATGAGACTGCTGGGAAGCAGCCTCCTGAGAGGATTACGGCTCACTCTACAAGGGCCGTGGCTTCTTCTTGGGCATTCAAGAATGAGTCTTCTGTTGAACAGATTTGTAAGGCTGCTACTTGGTCCTCTCTGCACACTTTTTCAAAATTCTATAAATTTGATACTTTTGCCTCAGCTGAGGCGGCTTTTGAGAGAAAGGTTCTTCAAGCAGTGGTGCCTTCTGTTTAGGTATCCTGTTTTGTCCCTCCCGTATCATCTGTGTCCTCTAAGCTTGGGTATTGTATCCCATAAGTAAAGATGATGATCCGTAGACTCGTCGTGTCCTTAAGAGGAAAAGAAAATGTATGCTTACCTGATAAATTTGTTTCCTCTTGGACATGACGAGTCCACGGCCCGCCCTGTTTTTTAGACAGGATGTTATTTTTCTAAACCTTCAGACACCTCTGCACCTTTAGTTTTTTCCTTTCTCTTACTAACTTCGGTCGAATGACTGGGTTGGTGGGGAAGGGAGGAGCTGTTTAACAGCTTTGCTGTAGGTGCTCTTTGCCGCCTCCTGTTGACCAGGAGGAGAATATCCCATAAGTAAAGATGATGATCCGTGGACTTGTCATGTCCAAGAGGAAATAAATTTATCAGGTAAGCATAAATTTTCTTTTACCTCAAAAATTCCTCAGTAGCCACATCCCATTGTAAAGGACTTCTAAGCAGCCAATCAGTATGTCTGTCCCGGGACAGCTAAGGGAGTGAGCTTTCGTGCACACTCATGTTATTTCCCTATTCAATTTAAGGAAGCTTACTATGAAATCTCATGAGATCACAGTAAAAGAGTTCATGACCTCAGCACTGTTGATGCTGATTGGCTGCTGTTCATTTCTTAATTTTTTTAATTTTTTTTAACCTGCAGCTGAGCAGCAGCTGAGTATAACTTTTTACACAGAACTTACTCTGCTGAGCTGAGGAAATTGTGAGGTAAAATATCTTCTTTTTTTGCATAGAGATGCTAAGGTGATATTTTCCTGCAAGCTTTTTACAGTTATACTGTATCAGTTTACAGTGATTTAGCATATGAGTATTATGACCCTTTAATGGTAGAGAAACAGGAAGTCAGTTTCTTATCCATGCTCAGAATAAAGCAGCTCCCTCATCTCCCTGAGGGCAGTGGCTACACTGAGAATTTTTCTGTGCAAGAAAACAAGTAAGTTGTTTAATTTTTAACACAATGAGCAGGATTTATCAAAGCAATTCTCATAAAATTGCGCCTATAAATCTGCATACATCTGAATCCCCTGATTTATTAAAGTATTTTGTGCCTAAAATTGGTCAAGTTTGACTATACATTCCTCTCACTTCGTTCTTGTTCGCCAAGGCGCTCCGGTGCATTTAAAAAAGGGTTACATTTACTAATTTTAGCCACATTTCCAAAAGTCCACATTAGCATTACGCCCAGTTACGAATGTATCATTTATCAACTTCTGCTACAAATAAGCGCATGATAGTTCATATCTATTTCTGACGTAGTACTTTCTGATTCTAGCAGGTCTATCTTTGGTTATATACAAATGCCAAACAGAGAATGTAAAATTGCCACACAAAGAAAGAGAGTTGTATTAACAATTTGAATGTTTTACGATTATGTAGGGTCATTATTATAACAAATGAATGTGCAAATTTGCCCGATGGAAAATGCAAATGTAATAGATTACTTGAAGAGGGCAAAAAATACTACCTAAAAAACACGGTTTTGAAAAGATAAATCAGGAGAACTTCCTTTTTTCGCATGGAGAAATTCATCATGATCCGCCCAAGCTCGCTTTCCAAACAGCGCACTCGCCTGTATGGATCTGTGATCGTCGCCACTCGGCTGTTTAAAGATTATACCTGTCCTGATGAAGGCCCAACTGAGGGCCGAAACGTCAACCATGTATTAATGATCTAAGAATAAAGAAAATATTCTTCTCTATACAAATCCTGAACGTGCCCTTCTTCTACACCGATTTATATATATATATATATATATATATATATATATATATATATATTTACTAAATGAGCACTGTTGGATATCGCTTCATCCCTTTAAGTTCTACGTGCAACTTTTTGTTTATATTTTTAAACCTGTTTAGCTGATGTGGATGAACTGATTATTATGAGCGCCTACAAACCGTTATGAATATGACCTCTGCACTGCCCATTACTAAGACATAATGATGCTACCAAACTTGAGCAATGAGTTACCCATTGAAAATAACACATTTTTCTTGGTTTAACATAAGCTCACATTAGGCAGCAGAAAGTAATTAGGACGTGTTAACCAACATGTATTTTTTTTTTTTTTTAAATGACTCAGCTTTTTACGCTAGGTTAATAACTTTGCTACTAATGTAAAAGATATGTGAAAGGTAATTCTTTCGAAGAATTTGTTAAAGGGACATAAAACTCATTATTTTGTGATTTAGACCTAGCATACCATTTTGAGAACGTTTCCCATTATTATCAAATTTGATTTGTTCTTATTTCATTCTTTGTTGAAAAGCTTACATAGGTAGTGTGCACTACATCTCACTGTGGTCTTGCAGGGACCATGACATTTCACTACACCCTTTTTTTGTGTATCATCTTTGTGTTATAATGACTTATGGATTCATTAAGTTGCTCATACGAATCAACACAATGAATATAGTAAATTGTGAATTAACACTCTTCACCTCATTTACTGTGGGTTGATTAGAATATTGCACTTTATAATTATTACCCACTAAGGGCCAGATTACAAGTGACGCTAATGATAGCGCGGGACGCAATAAGCAGTGTTGCTGGACCACATTGACGTTATCGCACAGCTAGATATTACAAGTCTGTGGTAAAGTCAGATTTTACAGAAAAGGTTTAGCACTACTGATTGTTCTAGTGCATCCATTTCTTGCACTGTATATTGCATCCGCTCTAAATAGCGATATTACAAGATAGTTGAAAGTTATGTGTTGCGATCAAGCAAAAGCCCAAGAAGAATATATACGTATATAATCTTTATTTGTATATATACATATAGATGTTTCGATATATATTTTACAAATATATATACCTGTATGTATATATATATATATATATATATATATATGTGTGTGTGTATATGTATATATATATATATATATATATATATATATATATAAAATTCTGTGAGGAACATAGGAATTTAAAGTATTCCTAACTCACATTCGGCATTAGCGCAGTTAATCTATTGCAGTTTTGGGTTAACGCATAACCGATAAAATGAAAAGGCTTTCTTTAGTGTGCCCAATACAAGTCTATGGGAGAGGATGTTAGTGCGGTCGTGATACCCGAAGTACTAAAGTTAGCGCGTCTGAGTGTTTTGTTTGCGCTTTTTTACTTTTAAATTTTAATACCAGCGCAAATTTTTACCTTGAGTTTAGTGCTCATGAGCAATAAAAAATTACTTGTAATCTGGCTCTTAAAGGGACAGTCTACACCTTGGTCATCTTAAAGTCTTACCTTAGATTAAGCTGCAAATAGCCTTCTGCACCCTTTCTATATTATGCAGCCAGAATGGTAAAAAAGTTATTTCTTTTACAAGATATGACAAGTCCACGGATTTCATCCTTATGGGATTTCGCCCAGGAGAAGGCAAAGAGCTCCACAGCAGAACTGCATAAATAGCTCCTCCCTTCCCCCCCAACCCAGTCATTCTCTTTGCCTGCGTTAGTGATAGGAAGAGGTAAAGTGAGGTGTTAGTTTAGATTCTTCAATCAAGAGTTTTTTATTTTCAAATGGTGCCAGAGTGTACTATTTTTCTACAGGGCAGCCTCTGGATCTAGCCTGTCAGGCTATGGGAACTGGTGGATTTGACTCCACTGCGCCTCCCATGATTGTGCTGCTTTTTCTGTTTATGGTCTTAGAGGTAAAAGTGATTAAGACCCCTCTGTTTTTCACAGGACCTCAGGAGGAAGAATGGATCTCCTGACACTGTGAGTTTGGTATGCTGTTCCTCAGCATGGAGGTAAGTGCAGTTTTTATTTTGGAGCAACATATCTCAGAACTAACTGTAAATGGGGGCTATGGAAGGGCATCCCTTTAACTTCCAGACATTCTGGCATTGGCTTAGCATAGAAGCGCTGGGATATGTGCACAGCACAAACATAATGGTTTAGTTATCCAGACATTCTGGCATTACAATGTTCGCCTAGAAGCGCTGGGATAATGTAGTGTTGGTGGGCACTGTAAACGGGCATTGCTCTGTTCATTTATTAATATGGCTGACGCTGGGGATTGTTCCGGTGATGTGTTTTTACATAATATGGCTCCGGTACATGGCATTTTTTTACTTGTGTATTTATGCCCATGAGGGGCGGGGCTTATTTCTTGCGCGCTTTGCAGCGCAGTTCCCTTTCAGCTGGTTCCGGTAGAGGTCTTAGATCTGCATCTCCTTACGGCTCCTACGTTCGCTCGTGGTAATTTTTTCCAAGCGATCTTATGTGCGCCGTACTTGAGGAGTTGAGTTGCTCATGTGGAGGCAGGTAGGAACCGCAGCGGAGCTGCGGCGAGGTTACTGAGGGATTTTATTAGTATAGCTCTTATTTTTCAAGGCTCCATGCAGGGGAGGCGTAAACAATTGCTCTCTGCCTTATAAAAGGGCTTTAATTCAGTTAACGTTTTTCTTAAAGACACAGTACTACTCACAAAATTTAATGTAGACTGAATTTTACACTAAATATTTTCAGTGCTTCTGACTTGCTTTCTTTTGTCCAGGTTATCAAAATGGATGACCTTGAACAAAATACTTGTCCTATGTGTTTAGATGCCATTGTGGAACCCCCTGTTACACTTTGTCCCCCATGTATTGAGAGGGCTTTACAGTGTAAAGAACAGATTTTCTTTAATAATGATATATCTAATGAATGTCCTCAGACTGATGAAATTCAGGGTGTGCCGCATCTTTCTCCCCAAGCGTCACAGCATTTACTGCCACACAGGTGGCGCCATGTTCTTCAACGGCGTCTACTTCATTTACACTGCAGGATATGGCTGCAGTTATGTCATCCACTCTTTTTTTATCTAAGTTGCCAGTGTTACAAGGCAAACGCAGCAGAACAGAGGCCCACGTGGTCCGTGCAACTTCTGATACTTTAATAGCTATCTCTGATATACCTTCCCAGGGTTCTGAATTGGGGGGTAGGGAGGCCCTGTCTGAGGGGGAACTGTCTGACACAGGAAGTGCATTACCCTAGACAGATTCGGATCTCATGTCCTTCAGATTTAAACTTGAACACCTCCGCCTTTTGCTACGTGAGGTTTTGGTAACTCTGGACAACTGTGACTCTATTGTGGTCCCACCAGAGAAGTTGAGTAAGATGGACAAATAATTAGAGGTCCCTTATTATTCCAATGTTTTTCCGGTTCCTAAGAGAATTTCGGAAATTATTACAAGGGAATGGGAGAGACCGGGTATCCCGTTCTCCCCTTCCCCTATTTTTAGGAAAATGTACCCTATAGCTGACACCGTTCGGGACCTTGGCAGACGGTCCCTAAGGGGGAGGGAGCTATATCTACCCTGGCTAAGTGTACGACTATCCCTATTGAGTACAGTTGTGCTTTCAAGGACCCTATGGATAAAAAATTGGAAGGTCTTCTAAAAAAGCTATATATTCATCAAGGGTTTCTGTTTCAACCAACGGCCTGCATTGTAACAGTCACAACGGCGGTTGCCTTTTGGTTTGACGCTCTAGAAGAGTCCTTTAAGACTAAGACTCCTTTAGAAGAAATAATGGATAGAATTAAGGCCCTTAAGCTGGCTAATTCCTTTATTACGGATGCCGCCTTTCAGATCGCCAAATTGGCGGCTAAGAATTCAGGATTTTCCATTTTAGCGCGTAGAGCATTATGGTTAACATTTTGGTCTGCGGATGTGTCCTCTAAATGAAAGCTCTTGGCGATTCCTTTCAAAGGTAAGACCGTGTTCGGGCCTGACTTTAAGGAGATCATTTCTGACATTACGGAAGGTAAGGGTCATCTCCTCCCTCCGGACAAAACAGCTAAGCAACGGGGACAACAGAGTAATTTTCGTTCCTTTCGAAACTTCAAGGGAATCCCCTCTTCCTCTTCCGTTAAGCAGGAAGGGAATTATTCTCAAGCCAAAGCCACCTGGAAACCTAACCAGGGTTGGAATAAGGGTAAACAACCCAAGAAGCCTGCCGCTGCTACCTAGACAGCATGAAGGGGCGGCCCCCGATCCGGGACCGGATCTAGTAGGGGGCAGACTTTCTCTCTTTGTCCAAGCTTGGATGAGAGATGTTCAGGATCCCTGGACACTAGAGATCGTTTCTCAAGGGTATCAGTTGGAGTTCAAAAATTCCCTCCCAAGGGAAAGGTTTCTTCTTTCACGATTGTCTGTAGACCAGATAAAAAGAGAGGCGTTCTTATGTTGTGTAAAACACCTTTCCACTATGGGAGTAATTTGTCCCGTTCCAAAACAGGAACAGGGGCAGGGGTTTTACTCAAACCTTTTTGTGGTTCCCAAAAAAGAGTTAACATTCCGACCTATTTTAGATCTCAAGAGTCTAAACAAGTTTCTCAGAGTTCCATCCTTCAAGATGGAGACTATTCAGACAATTCTTCCATTGATCCAGGAGGGTCAATATATGACTTCCGTGGACTTAAAGGATGCATATCTTCATATTCCTATCCACAGAGATCATCACCAGTTCCTAAGGTTTGCCTTCCTGGACAAACATTTTCAGTTTGTGGCTCTTCCTTTCGGGGTGGCCACGGCACCCAGGATCTTCATGAAGGTTCTAGGGTCTCTGCTGGCTGTTCTTAGACCACGGGGCATTGCAGTGGCACCTTATCTGGACGATATTCTGATCCAGGCGTCGTCTTATCAACTGACAAAGTCTCATACCGACATTGTTCTGTCCTTTTTAAGGACTCACGGGTGGAAGGTGAATCTAGAAAAGAGTTCACTAATTCCACAGACAAGGGTTCCTTTCCTGGGAAATCTAATAGACTCTATATCCATGAAAATCTTCTTGACGGAAGTCAGAAAGTTAAAGATTCTGAATACATGCCGAGCCCTTCAGTCCAATCCTCAGCCATCAGTGGCTCAGTGCATGGAGGTAATTGGATTGATGGTGGCGGCAATGGACATCATTCCGTTTGCTCGTTTTCATCTCAAACCTCTACAACTGAGCATGCTCAGACAGTGGAATGGAGATTATGCAAATTTGTCTCCTTAGATAGATCTGGATCAGGAGACAAGAGACTCTCTTCTTTGATGATTGTCGCTGGATCATCTGTCCCAAGGGACGTGCTTCCGCAGACCTTCATGAGTGATAGTGACAACGGACGCCAGTCTACTAGTTTGGGGTGCAGTCTGGAATTCCCTGAAGTCTCAGGGTGTGTGGACTCGGTCGGAGTCTCTACTTCCAATCAATATTCTGGAATCGAGAGCAATATTCATTGCGCTTCAGGCTTGGCCTCAGTTGGCTTCGGCCAAATTCATCCGATTTCAGTCGGACAACGTCATGACTGTGGCTTACATCAATCATCAGGGAGGAACAAGGAGTTCCTTAGCGATGACAGAAGTATCCAAGATAATTTGATGGGCGGAGGCTCACTCTTGTTATCTGTTGGCAATCTACATCCCAGGAGTGGACAACTGGGAGGCGGATTTCTTGAGCAGACAGACGTTTCATCCGGGGGGATGGGAACTCTATCCGGAGGTCTTTGCCACCCTGATTCTCAGGTGGGGCAGACCGGAATTGGATCTGATAGCGTCTCGTCAGAATGCCAAGCTTCCAAGATATGGATCCAGGTCCAGGGATCCTCAGGCCGAACTGATAGATGCCTTGGCAGTGCCTTGGTCGTTCAACCTAGCTTATGTGTTTCCGCCGTTTGCTCTCCTTCCCCGGGTGATTGCACGGATCAAACACGAGAGGGCTTTGGTGATTCTAATCGCTCCTGTGTGGCCTCGCAGGATTTGGTATGACGATCTAGTGGACATGTCCTCTCTGCCGCCGTGGAAGCTTCCATTGAGGCAGGACCTTCTCATTTAGGGTCCCTTCCATCATCCAAATCTAATTTCTCCTCAGCTGACTGCTTGGAGATTGAACGCTAGATTTTATCTAAGCGGGGGTTGTCTGATCCGGTCATTGATACCTTGGTTCAGGCACGCAAGCCTGTTACTAGAAGAATTTACCATAAGATATGGCGTAAATATCTTTATTGGTGCAAATCCAAGGGCTACTCATGGAGTAGGGTAAGGATCCCCAGGATTTTATGTTTTCTCCAAGAAGAATTGGAGAAAGGGTTGTCAGCAAGTTCCTTAAAGGGACAGATTTCTGCTTTGTCTATTTTGCTACACAAATGTCTGGCAGATGTTCCAGATATTCAATCTTTTTGTCAGGCCCTGACTAGAATCCGGCCTGTGTTTAGACCAATTGCTCCTCCTTGGAGTTTGAATTTAGTTCTTAATGTTCTTTAAGGGGTTCCGTTTGAACCTATGCATTCCATAGATATTAAGTTATTATCTTGGATAGTTTTATTTTTGGTTGCTATTTCTTCTGCTCGCAGAGTTTCTGAGCTTTCGGCATTACAATGTGATTCTCCTTATCTTATTTTCCATTCTGATAAGGTGGTGTTACGTACCAAACCTGGGTTTCTTCCTAAGGTTGTTTCTATCAAAAATATTAATCAGGAAATTGTTGTTCCTTCCTTGTGTCCTAACCCTTCTTCTAAGAAGGTGCGTCTGTTACATAATTTGGATGTAGTCCGTGCCTTGAAGTTCTACTTGCAGGCGACTAAGGATTTTCGTCAAACATCTTAATTTTTGTTGTTTTTGCTGGGAAACGTAGGGGTCAGAAAGCTACGACTACCTCTCTTTCTTTTTGACTGAAGAGTATTATCCGTGGCGCATATGAGACTGCTGGGCAGCAGCCTCCAGAACGAATTACGGCTCATTCTACTAGGGCTGTGGCTTCCTCATGGGCACTTAAAAATGATGCTTCTGTTGAACAGATTTGCAAGGCTGCAACTTGGTCATCTCTTCACACTTTTTCCAAAGTTTCCAAATTTGATACTTTTTCCTCGTCCGAGGCTGTTTTTGGGAGAAAGGTTCTTCAAGCAGTAGTGCCTTCCGTTTAGGTTCCTGTCTTGTCCCTCCCTTTCATTCGTGTCCTATAGCTTTGGTATTGTATCCCATAAGTAAGGATGAAATCTGTGGAATCGTCATATCTTGTAAAAGAAAAGGAAAGTTATGCTTACCTGATAAATTTATTTATTTTACGATATGATGAGTCCACGGCCCACCCTGTCGTTTTTTTTCTAAAGACAGGTTTTTATTTTTGCTAAACTTCAGTCACCTCTGCTCTTTGGCTTTTCCTTTCTCTTCCTAACTTCAGTCGGATGACTGGGTTGGGGGGGAAGAGAGGAGCTATTTATGCAGCTCTGCTGCGGAGCTCTTTGCCTCCTCCTGCTGACCAGGAGGCGATATCCCATAAGTAAGGATGAAATCCGTGGACTCGTCATATCGTAAAAGAAATAAATTTATCAGGTAAGCAAACATTTCCTTTTTCAAATGAATATTGTTTCTGGCCACTGTTAAATGGCTGCGAAGCTCAGCCCACTGATGACATGATGATCTGGACTGCAATATGGCATCCAATCACAAAAGGTTCACTAATTGAATTAAACAGACTGTCAGTGCTATTCAGCAGAGTGCCATGATGTCATTAGTGGGTGGAGCTTGGCAGCCATTTCAAACTGGCCAGAAATCATATTAATTTTAAAATAACTTTTTTACCATTCCTGCTACATGATATAGAAAGGGGTTCAGGAGACTATATGCAGCTTAATCTAAGGTAAGACTTTAAGATGATTAAGGTGTAGACTGTCTCTTTAATGCTTTGTCACCTGACTGTTGTCTCTAACATACATAAAAACTATACTTCACACTCAATAATACAACAAGACTATGTAGTTTTGAAGAGTTTTAATACACCTGTGTTGTGCCTTATTTGTGTGCTGAGATGTTCATAACAATACATATAACATTACAAAAAGTACCACAACTTGCCCTACTGATAAATCCATAATATTTGTGTTTTATGAATAAGAAAGGTTTAACATAGATTAATCAGGAAATGCTCCTTGTTTTTTTCTTTTTAGACAACTATAACATTTATTTTCACTTCTATTCACATAAACACACATCATCTGAAAAATAGTATACTAGCGGGACGTTGAATTAAGATTTTGTCGCCCCCCCCCCCCCCAACACACAGATATTTCTCCTTAACCATTCTTATCCACTTAAACCCAGGGCATGACAAATTCTATAAGCCAGGAAACTAGCTCACCCTCCTTGTTTTTAATATTATTATACAAATATATTACACAGCACCTAACAAATATTTAGCTGGCTACTCAGTTTTACCACTGGCTCCTGTGTTTGATATAACTACATTAAGCCTTGGTTTAATCTGTGCAGGAAAGGGGTTTGTCGCCTTTCATGGCTATTAAGGGATAAACAGTGATTCAACCTGAACATCCTTAAAGGGAGGCGAAACCCAAATTTTTGTTTATAGAGAATAGCATTTACATTTTTTTTTTCCAATTTACTTATATTTTCAAATTTGCACAGTTTTCATGTTATTTTTTGTTGAAGAGATAACTAGATAGGTAGGTAACGTGCACAGGTCTGAAGCACTAAATGACAGGAAATAGTGCTGCCATCCAGTGCTCTTACTTATGTATAAGATTGTTGCAAATCTGCTGCCATATAGTGCTGCAAACACGTGCACACACCTGAACTTACCTTCCTGCTTTTCAACAAAGGATAACAAAAAAAGAAGACATTTTAATGATAGTAGTAAATTGGAAAGTTGTTTAAAATTGTATATTCTATCTGAATTATGAATGAAATATTTTGAGTTTTATGTCCCTTTTAAATCCTGTTTTTACCCCTTAGGTAATATGCAGCGCAGTGCCATCCTGTTTGGCCTAACAGATGGTTAATAGAGAACATCCAGAGTTGAAGTTCAATACATCGGCATTACAATGTAATTGAAGATTTATATTATTTCTTCTTTAGTACTTAAAGGAACATTAAAAACTGAATGCATATTAAATTAATAGTATTGAGGCTATTCCCCGCCTCCTGCTAATCATGGATGTTACCATTTTGAAATGTACTTTTTTTGCATTCCATTGCTGTGTTTGCACATGTACAGTAACTCTTCTTCAGCTACCTGCAGTGCAACCTAAGTTCCAACATGGCGGCGGTCATAATTAGAGGGAGGTGCATGAAATCTATTTAGTGTTTAATTTCTATGTAATTGTAATTAATTTGTTTTAATCTGGCCTTGTGGTTTGACTACCGATTATAGCAGTGTAGGGTTACACAAACAAATTATATTAACCGTCTTCCGTGTTTTCGCAAATATCTTGTATCACGTATGGTATGTTATAGGATAAGATGGTAAGTATTATTCTATCACAGAAAAAGAGAACTCATTCTTATATCCATGCTCTATGCGTGTTTTTATATCCGCCACATTGATGGAGTGAAAGTCTCAATAAAGTCTTTGAAATTTTTGCTGGAGTGCTGGACTTTTCCTTAATTCTTTAAAGTATTATTCTATCTTGTACATATCCCATTGTTCCATGAGGTTCCAACACAATCTGAAAATGCAACTGTTTCCATAAAAAAGTAAAACAAAACATTCTTTATGTAAAAAACTAGACTGAATATTATCAATGTACAAAAAAGTTTTCTTTTATATTAAATACTTGAGGTTAGGGACGTGGGAATAGTGAGAAAGGATTAGGTCCATACAGGTGGAGACCACCCTCATAGTTCTTGGGAATGAATAAATTCAGGATTATCATAGCAGTTTGCTTCTATGGATGTTATGTCCACAGGCAAAAGGTCCTTAGGTTTCTCTTCTGTTTTCTGTTTCGAGCACTTCTTGCAACAGCACCCACAAAATGATTTCAGTAGCTTGTCCCAGGGAGCCAGGGAGTGCAGCCACATGGGAAGGTAATCCCAGTTCCTCAAGAACGATGGTAAATATTGTGGAACTTTGTTCTGTAGAACATTGATTATTATTATGACAATGATAATTAGAAGGATAGGACCACCCACAGCCGCCAGCACTATCCAGCCTGCCATAGAGAGCCCGAAAACCGCCAGCGGCAGGATAAGGAAACTGACAAGAAGGTACAAGATGGCAAACCAACGATACTTGGCTGTGATATCTCCAAACAACTTTGCCACAGGAATGGGAATACGTAGATAGGGTATAACATACCAAAGAACCAATCCAGTAAGGTTGAAGAAAAGGTGGATGAAAGCAACCTGTAAAAGACAATGCAGAAGAAGCGTTAGACACAGAAACAGAGGAGCAGCAGAAAGCAATTTGCAAAATTACTTCTTTATCAAAAGGGTAGCCTATACATGGAATAATCTTCCAATAGATTTGGGGGCATATTTATCAAGCTCCATATGGAGCTTGATGCCCCT
The DNA here is from genome assembly GCF_027579735.1 of Bombina bombina. Lineage (NCBI taxonomy): Eukaryota > Metazoa > Chordata > Amphibia > Anura > Bombinatoridae > Bombina > Bombina bombina. Next base: position 46,431,108 of record NC_069510.1, on the reverse strand, counting down.
TGTTTCCGGCAAGCCTTCAGGCTCACCGGAAACAGAAGTTATGAAGCCAATATATCGATGTGCAGCGGACATGATACGTTACTTCGTATCATGTCCGCTCGCACATTGATAAATATGCCCCTTGGTGTCAACAAAATAAAATTCAGTAATACTTGTGTGTGTACAAAGCTAGCCTAATAGTTTATTTATTCAGCTTTGTGTAAATATTGTCTTATGTCCCTGGGCCTTTAACTTGATTAAATGTGTAACTTGATTTAAAAGTAGAGTTTGCTATATCAATAACATCTTTAAAGAATATATTATTGGTGTTTGAGAAGCAAAGAAGTTTGTTTATCTTTAGTGCATGTGATCTTGGATTTTGAAACACCAGTTCATAGCAAAACATAGGCATTATAGAACTGTTTCTCTTAGGGGCATCCGTTGAGTTTGCAGTACATCTAAGGGTGTATTGTATTTAAACAAACACACTAGCAATTTTGTATGGAGGGAGAAGATAGAACGTGTTAAATGCTAATCATTGTATTTCAGTTATCAATAGATGCATTTTTCCAATATACTTGTGTTAGCAAAAATGCTCCTAATAAAAGCTGTCACTATTTTCATTTACTGTGCATGTGCTTGTGAAGAATATCTATATATGCTCTCTGCAATAGTATTTTAAACAGAGTGTCTGCTCAGAGAGACTGAGGTGGCTTGCTTTGCATGACTCCTTTTACATTATTGAAGGTACTTCTGGTTCTCTAAACAGAACCAATGTTTAAAATGCTAGTGCATGACGTATATTTAGATATGCTTCACAAGCACATGCATACTAATAGCTCTCATTGAAAACAGTGATAACTTTTACTATAATCATTTATGTGAATACAAGTGTATAACAATAAGGATTCTATTCAGATATATATGTATTAATGTGCATTTCAGTTTTGGTAATTGCAGAAATGAAAAGTATTGAAAGGGTATTGAATTATCATAACTGCAATGTGGCGACACTCTGATTTAAAATGTGTTAATGTGACAGGTTGGAGTTAAAGGGACAGTAAAGTCAAAATTAAACTTTCAGGATTTAAAAAGAGAATACAATTTTAAGCAACTTTCCAAATGATTTCTATTATCTGTTTCTCCTGTTAAGTGTAGTCAGTCCACGGGTCATCCATTACTTATGGAATATATCTCTTCCTAACAGGAAACTGCAAGAGAATTACCCAGCAGAGCTGCTATATAGCTCCTCCCCTCACATATCATACTCAGTCATTCTCTTGCAGCCTAACTAAAAAGGAAGCTGTGAGAGATCTGTGGTGTTTTTTAACTTAGTTTATTTCTACAATCAAAAGTTTGTTATTTTTAAATGGCACTGGAGTGTGCTGTTTATTCTCAGGCAGCATTAGAAGAAGAATCTGCCTGGGTTTTTTTCTATGGTCTTAGCAGACGTAACTAAGATCCACTGGCTGTTTCTCATCTGAGGAGTGAGGTAACTTCAGAGAAGGGGAATAGCATGCAGGGCTCCCCTGCAACAAATGAGGTATGTGCAGTAATTTATTTTCTGAGGAATGGAATTGACTGAGAAAATACTGCTGATACCATTGTAAAGTAAGTTCAGCCTTAAATGCAGTGATAGCGACTGGTATCAGGCTGATGTGTGTGTGTGTGTACACTGAATGTATTTTTCTAAGGAATGGAATTGACTCTGAAAATACTGTTAATACTGAAATAATGTATGAGCCTTAACTGCAGTAAAAACGACTGGTAGCAGGCTTATTAATAATAATACATAACTTTCAAATGTATGTTTAAAACGTTTACTGGCTTGTTAATCGTTTTTGTGAGGTACTTGGTGATAAAACTTATTAGGGCATGATTTTTACCACATGGCCATTTTGTTTTCTGCATAGAAACAGTTTCTGAGCTTCCCCACTGTTGTAATATGAGTGGGAGGGGCCTATTTCTTTCATGTAATTAGCAAGAGTCCATGAGCTAGTGACGTATGGGATATACATTCCTACCAGGAGGGGCAAAGTTTCCCAAACCTTAAAATGCCTATAAATACACCCCTCACCACACCCACAATTCAGTTTTACAAACTTTGCCTCCTATGGAGGTGGTGAAGTAAGTTTGTGCTAGATTCTACGTTGATATGCGCTCCGCAGCAGGTTGGAGCCCGGTTTTCCTCTCAGCGTGCAGTGAATGTCAGAGGGATGTGAGGAGAGTATTGCCTATTTTGAATGCAGTGATCTCCTTCTACGGGGTCTATTTCATAGGTTCTCTGTTATCGGTCGTAGAGATTCATCTCTTACCTCCCTTTTCAGATCGACGATATACTCTTTTATATATACCATTACCTCTGCTGATTTTCGTTTCAGTACTGGTTTGGCTTTCTACAAACATGTAGATGAGTGTCCTGGGGTAAGTAAGTCTTATTTTCTGTGACACTCTAAGCTATGGTTGGGCACTTTGTTTATAAAGTTCTAAATATATGTATTCAAACATTTATTTGCCTTGACTCAGGATGTTCAACATTCCTTATTTTCAGACAGTCAGTTTCATATTTGGGATAATGCACTTGAATCAATTATTTTTCTTACCTTAAAAATTTGACTTTTTTTTCCCTGTGGGCTGTTAGGCTCGCGGGGGCTGAAAATGCTTCATTTTATTGCGTCATTCTTGGCGCGGACTTTTTTGGCACAAAAAATCTTTTCTGTTTCCGGCGTCATACGTGTCGCCGGAAGTTGCGTCATTTTTGACGTTCTTTTGCGCCAAAGATGTCGGCGTTCCGGACGTGGCGTAATTTTTGGCGCCAAAAAGCATTTAGGCGCCAAATAATGTGGGCGTCTTATTTGGCGCTAAAAAATATGGGCGTCGCTTTTGTCTCCACATTATTTAAGTTCATTTTTTCTTTGCTTCTGGTTGCTAGAAGCTTGTTCATTGGCATTTTTTCCCATTCCTGAAACTGTCATTTAAGGAATTTGATCAATTTTGCTTTATATGTTGTTTTTTCTCTTACATATTGCAAGATGTCTCACGTTGCATCTGAGTCAGAACATACTTCAGGAAAATCGCTGTCTGGTGCTGGAACTACCACAGCTAAGTGTATCTGCTGTAAACTTTTGGTAGCTATTCCTCCAGCTGTTGTTTGTATTAATTGTCATGACAAACTTGTTAATGCAGATAATATTTCCTTTAGTAATGTACCATTACCTGTTGCAGTTCCATCAACATCTAATGTTCAGAATGTTCCTGATAACATAAGAGATTTTGTTTCTGAATCCATCAAGAAGGCTATGTCTGTTATTCCTCCTTCTAGTAAACATAAAAAATCTTTTAAAACTTCTCTTTATACAGATGAATTTTTAAATGAACATCATCATTCTGATTCTGATGACTCTTCTGGTTCAGAGGATTCTGTCTCAGAGATTGATGCTGATAAATCTTCATATTTATTTAAAATGGAATTTATTCGTTCTTTACTTAAAGAAGTACTAATTGCTTTAGAAATTGAGGATTCTGGTCCTCTTGATACTAATTCTAAACGTTTAGATAAGGTCTTTAAATCTCCTGTGGTTATTCCAGAAGTTTTTCCTGTTCCTAGTGCTATTTCTGAAGTAATTTCCAGAGAATGGGATAAATTGGGTAATTCATTTACTCCTTCTAAACGTTTTAAGCAATTATATCCTGTGCCGTCTGACAGATTAGAATTTTGGGACAAAATCCCTAAGGTTGATGGGGCTATTTCTACCCTTGCTAAACGTACTACTATTCCTACGTCAGATGGTACTTCCTTTAAGGATCCTTTAGATAGGAAAATTGAATCCTTTCTAAGAAAAGCTTATCTGTGTTCAGGTAATCTTCTTAGACCTGCTATATCATTGGCTGATGTTGCTGCAGCTTCAACTTTTTGGTTGGAAACTTTAGCGCAACAAGTAACAGATCATGATTCTCATAATATTATTATTCTTCTTCAACATGCTAATAATTTTATCTGTGATGCCATTTTTGATATTATCAGAGTTGATATCAGGTTTATGTCTCTAGCTATTTTAGCTAGAAGAGCTTTATGGCTTAAAACTTGGAATGCTGATATGTCTTCTAAATCGACTCTACTTTCCATTTCTTTCCAGGGTAACAAATTATTTGGTTCTCAGTTGGATTCTATTATCTCAACTGTTACTGGTGGGAAAGGAACTTTTTTACCACAGGATAAAAAATCTAAGGGTAAAAACAGGGCTAATAATCGTTTTCGTTCCTTTCGTTTCAACAAGGAACAAAAGCCTGATCCTTCATCCTCAGGAGCAGTTTCAGTTTGGAAACCATCTCCAGTCTGGAATAAATCCAAGCCTTCTAGAAAAGCAAAGCCAGCTTCTAAGTCCACATGAAGGTGCGGCCCTCATTCCAGCTCAGCTGGTAGGGGGCAGGTTACGTTTTTTCAAAAACATTTGGATCAAATCTGTTCACAATCTTTGGATTCAGAACATTGTTTCAGAAGGGTACAGAATTGGTTTCAAGATAAGACCTCCTGTAAAGAGATGTTTTCTTTCCCGTGTCCCAGTAAATCCAGTGAAAGCTCAAGCATTTCTGAAATGTGTTTCAGATCTAGAGTTGGCTGGAGTAATTATGCCAGTTCCAGTTCTGGAACAGGGACTGGGGTTTTATTCGAATCTCTTCATTGTACCAAAGAAGGAGAATTCCTTCAGACCTGTTCTGGATCTAAAAATATTGAATCGTTATGTAAGGATACCAACGTTCAAAATGGTAACTGTAAGGACTATCTTGCCTTTTGTTCAACAAGGGCATTATATGTCCACAATAGATTTACAGGATGCATATCTGCATATTCCGATTCATCCAGATCATTATCAGTTCCTGAGATTCTCTTTTCTGGACAAGCATTACCAGTTTGTGGCTCTACCGTTTGGCCTAGCTACAGCTCCAAGAATTTTTACAAAGGTTCTCGGTGCCCTTCTGTCTGTAATCAGAGAACAGGGTATTGTGGTATTTCCTTATTTGGACGATATCTTGGTACTTGCTCAGTCTTTACATTTAGCAGAATCTCATACAAATCGACTTGTGTTGTTTCTTCAAGATCATGGTTGGAGGATCAATTCACTAAAAAGTTCATTGACTCCTCAGACAAGGGTAACCTTTCTGGGTTTCCAGATAGATTCAGTGTCCATGACTCTGTCTTTGACAGACAAGAGACGTCTAAAATTGATTTTAGCTTGTCGAAACCTTCAGTCACAATCATTCCCTTCGGTAGCCTTATGCATGGAAATTCTAGGTCTTATGACTGCTGCATCGGACGCGATCCCCTTTGCTCGTTTTCACATGCGACCTCTTCAGCTCTGTATGCTGAATCAATGGTGCAGGGATTACACAAAGATATCTCAATTAATATCTTTAAAACCGATTGTACGACATTCTCTAACGTGGTGGACAGATCACCATCGTTTAATTCAGGGGGCTTCTTTTGTTCTTCCGACCTGGACTGTAATTTCAACAGATGCAAGTCTTAAAGGTTGGGGAGCTGTGTGGGGATCTCTGACGGCACAAGGAGTTTGGGAATCTCAGGAGGTGAGATTACCGATCAATATTTTGGAACTCTGTGCAATTTTCAGAGCTCTTCAGTCTTGGCCTCTTCTGAAGAGAGAATCGTTCATTTGTTTTCAGACAGACAATGTCACAACTGTGGCATACATCAATCATCAAGGAGGGACTCACAGTCCTCTGGCTATGAAAGAAGTATCTCGAATTTTGGTTTGGGCGGAATCCAGCTCCTGTCTAATCTCTGCGGTTCATATCCCAGGTATAGACAATTGGGAAGCGGATTATCTCAGTCGCCAAACGTTGCATCCGGGCGAATGGTCTCTTCACCCAGAGGTATTTCTTCAGATTGTTCAAATGTGGGGGCTTCCAGAAATAGATCTGATGGCGTCTCATCTAAACAAGAAACTTCCCAGGTATCTGTCCAGATTCCGGGATCCTCAGGCGGAAGCAGTGGATACATTATCACTTCCTTGGAAGTATCATCTTGCCTATATCTTTCCGCCTCTAGTTCTTCTTCCAAGAGTAATCTCCAAGATTCTGAAGGAATGCTCGTTAGTTCTGCTGGTAGCTCCGGCATGGCCTCACAGGTTTTGGTATGCGGATCTTGTCCGGATGGCCTCTTGCCATCCGTGGACTCTTCCGCTAAGACCAGACCTTCTGTCGCAAGGTCCTTTTTTCCATCAGGATCTCAAATCCTTAAATTTAAAGGTATGGAGATTGAACGCTTGATTCTTGGTCAAAGAGGTCTCTCTGACTCTGTGATTAATACTATGTTACAGGCTCGTAAATCTGTATCTAGAGAGATATATTATAGAGTCTGGAAGACTTATATTTCTTGGTGTCTTTCTCATCATTTTTCTTGGCATTCTTTTAGAATTCCGAGAATTTTACAGTTTCTTCAGGATGGTTTAGATAAAGGTTTATCCGCAAGTTCTTTGAAAGGACAAATCTCTGCTCTTTCTGTTCTTTTTCACAGAAAGATTGCTAATCTTCCTGATATTCATTGTTTTGTACAAGCTTTGGTTCGTATAAAACCTGTCATTAAGTCAATTTCTCCTCCTTGGAGTTTGAATTTGGTTCTGGGGGCTCTTCAAGCTCCTCCTTTTGAACCCATGCATTCATTGGACATTAAATTACTTTCTTGGAAAGTTTTGTTCCTTTTGGCGATCTCTTCTGCCAGAAGAGTCTCTGAATTATCTGCTCTTTCTTGTGAGTCTCCTTTTCTGATTTTTCATCAGGATAAGGCGGTGTTGCGAACTTCTTTTGAATTTTTACCTAAGGTTGTGAATTCTAACAACATTAGTAGAGAAGACTTCCGGTTGGGAGGAGCGTGAGACAAGACACGCGCGCTCTGAGCTCTGTGTACCGAGCTACAACTTTACATCTCCCCAGCTCATAGCTTCTATTGGCGGTCTGATACGATAAGAGCGCCCTGGAAGGAAAAGCTTTGGCGGAGCAGATAGGAGGTCCTATTTCACCACCACGGTCGGATGGTACCGACAATAGCCATACTGTCCTGAGAGCCAAACACATCTGAGCCGGTCTCACAGGGGAGACACGCGACATGCAGCAAGGCTAAAGCAGATACCATTAGGAGCTGATCCTCTGCTGAGAGCAGATTACAGCAGGGAGCTGGTGCTCCAGAAGAGCGCCGAAAGTCGGCAAAGCTGCAGGGAGCGACACGCTGCGGTGACTGAGGCGGGCTGGCTCGGGAGGTATCCTGAGCAGGCCGGTCCCTACGCTAACGGCAAGTGTGTTCCTGAGAAGCAACGGCTGATAGCTAAAGCTGGAGAAAGAGCTCCCGAGTGGAAAACTGCAAGTATAAGCCTGTGCACGGCGCATAACTTTCTATTTCTCTGTGCTAATGGGGTCAGAGGAGGTAGTTTGATACCGGTATGAGAGAACTTGGAACTATCATGATAAACCTGCCTCGACAAAAGTTAAAGAGCCTGTTTTCTAAAAGGGTTAAAAAAGTTTTAAAAAAAAGCCATATTGGAAAAAGGGGAAAAAAAAGAAAGACAATTATTTGTTTGTTGTCCTCAAGTAACCTTAAGTAAGACGTATAGACTATAAGTGGAAAATAACCTGGGTACACATTGTTGGTGGCAGAGCAACCTGCTAAGCTATTTGGCCTGTAAGACATCACTGGTAGGCCCACATAATAAGCTGGAGTGGTCGTGTTCATTTTTTGTTTGAAGACAAGTACTTGAGCTGGACATTTGTCTGTGGATACATCCACCAGAAGGATATTCTAAGTATACCATTGATAAAGTTTCTTTTTTTTCAGGCAAATATGTAAATTTGAGTTAAGTGTCTCCTTTCTTTAAGGTTTACTATCCAAACCCCATTGCAATCTATATACAAGCAATGTTTTTACAAATGGCCAGGATATAATCTTGTTGAATATTGTGGGTTAAGGCATTGCTGAATTTTCATTTGGATAACTTACTATATGAAACCTGAATGTATATTCAAGAAATTAGGTATATGTATAAATACACAGTGGAATGGTAAGGTAAAGGGGTGACATTGAAAGGAGACAGGTAAAGGTCTAGAAAGGTTTTCTGTCCCCACAAACTTTCTAAAAGACACATAAGCTTTTGTGAAAAGTTTCTATACACAATTTTTGGTGGCTTTAACGGAATACATTCTGCAGAATAATAGCTCCCTGAATATAGGAGTGAGTAAACTGTATACTAAAAGCAACAGAAATAAATAATAAAAGGCCTGAAATTTGAACAGAAATTAACAGAAGCTAGAGACTATAAGCCAACTTCAGGTATCTGAGGTCAAAAAGTAATTTCTTTCATGTAATTAGCAAGAGTCCATGAGCTAGTGACGTATGGGATATACATTCCTACCAGGAGGGGCAAAGTTTCCCAAACCTCAAAATGCCTATAAATACACCCCTCACCACACCCACAATTCAGTTTTACAAACTTTGCCTCCTATGGAGGTGGTGAAGTAAGTTTGTGCTAGATTCTACGTTGATATGCACTCCGCAGCAAGTTGGAGCCCGGTTTTCCTCTCAGCGTGCAGTGAATGTCAGAGGGATGTGAGGAGAGTATTGCCTATTTGAATACAGTGATCTCCTTCTACGGGGTCTATTTCATAGGTTCTCTGTTATCGGTCGTAGAGATTCATCTCTTACCTCCCTTTTCAGATCGACGATATACTCTTATTTATATACCATTACCTCTGCTGATTCTCGTTTCAGTACTGGTTTGGCTTTCTACAAACATGTAGAGGAGTGTCCTGGGGTAAGTAAATCTTATTTTCTGTGACACTCTAAGCTATGGTTGGGCACTTTGTTTATAAAGTTCTAAATATATGTATTCAAACATTTATTTGCCTTGACTCAGAATGTTCAACATTCCTTATTTTCAGACAGTCAGTTTCATATTTGGGATAATGCATTTGAATCAAACATTTTTTCTTACCTTAAAAATTTGACTCTTTTTTCCCTGTGGGCTGTTAGGCTCGCGGGGGCTGAAAATGCTTCATTTCTCCAACATTGGTGTGTCCGGTCCACGGCGTCATCCATTACTTGTGGGATATTCTCCTCCCCTACAGGGAAAGGCAAGGAGAGCACACAGCAGAGCTGTCCATATAGCTCCCCCTCTAGCTCCGCCCCCCAGTCATTCTCCTTGCCGCTCTGAACAAGTAGCATCTCCTCGGGGATGGTGAGGAGTTTGTGGTGTTAGTTGTAGTTTTTTATATCTTCTATCAAGAGTTTGTTATTTTAAAATAGTGCTGGCTTGTACTATTTACTCTACAACAGAAAAGTGATGAAGATTTCTGTTAAGAGGAATATGATTTTAGCACAAGTAACTAGAATCCATTGCTGTTACCACACAGGACTGTTGAAACCAGAGAACTTCAGTTGGGGGTAACAGTTTGCAGACTCATCTGCTTCAGGTATGACTAGTCTCCTTCTAACAACACAGGCTAATGCTAGATGACAGTCATTTTTCCCCTCAGGGAAAATGGTAAGCCATTTTTCTTTCACCTCAGCAAAAAAGATAACAGGCTTCCCCTTTTTGATTTTTATGCTGGTAGACACTGTTAGGGGCAAAATCGATTGGTTTTTATTACAATATCATGGTATTTGAACTGTTTTATAAGCTCATATACACTTGGGAACGTTTTTTTATTGATCTGGCATGTTTTAGACACCTAAATCTAGTCAGGAAGGCCCCTTCACTCTAGTGTGCTGAGGGAGGAAGCCTCATTTTGGTGCTTCAGCTGTGCAGTTGATTTCAAGGCAGTGCATGCAGTTTTCATGTGAGAGGGTCCTGTGACTCAGAAAGTGACTCCAGAAGGCTTATTTCTGTGGATGATTGACCCCTAAGGAAGGTAAAATGCTGCAGCAATACTGTAGCAGGGATTGTAGTGTATAAAAACGGTTAAATCCAACAATTAGCTCTGGTTTGCTTGTTTTAAGAGCTAGAGTCTCCATATTTGCTGTGCAATACTTTCTAAGCATTAAGACACTGGGGTCCAAATTTCATAAAAATCGGATATTGCCTTCATAGTTTTTTGAACATTCAGAAATAAACTGTGTAATTTTATTATTTAAAGAGACAGTAACGTTTTTGTTTAAAATCGTTTTTATTGCATTGTTTGCCTGCCTAAATCTGTATAACATGTCTATGCCATCAGATAACCTATGTTCTGTGTGTGTAGAGACAAATGTGTTCCCCCTTTGAGTGTTTGTGATAATTGTGCCATAGCGTCCAAACAAAATAAGGACAGCTCTGTTAGATTTCATAATGTTGCCCAAGATAATTTATCTAATGAAGGTAGTGAGGATAATTCTACATCCTCTCCTTCTGTGTCTACACCAGCTTTGCCCGCGCAGGCGACACCTAGCGCGCCAGTGCTTATTTCTATGCAACAATTAACAGCAGTAGTGGATAATTCTATAGCAAATCTTTTATCCAAACTGCCAGCATTTCAGAGAAAGCGTGATTGTTCAGTTTTAAATACAGATAAAAAAAGGATGAACAATCAGACGCTGACGATGCCTTATCTATTTTACCCTCACATCAATCGGAATTGGCTGTGAGGGAAGGGCTGTCTGAGGGTGAAATTTCAGACTCAGGAAAAATTTCTCAACAGGCAGATCCTGATATAGTAGCATTTAAATTTAAGCTAGAACATCTCCGCGCTTTGCTTAAGGAGGTATTAGCTACTCTGGATGACTGTGATTCTGTAGTAGTACCAGAGAAGTTGTGCAAATTGGACACATTTTTAGAGGTCCCAGTGCACGAAGACGCTTTTCCAATACCCAAGAGGGTAGCGAGCATAGTGGATAAGGAGTGGGAGAAGCCAGGTGTACCCTTTGCCCCACCTCCTATATTTAAGAAAATGTTTCCCATAGTAGACCCTAGAAGGGACACATGGCAGACGGTCCCGAAGGTTGAGGGAGCTGTTTCAACACTAGCGAAGCGCACAACTATTCCTATAGAGGACAGCTGCGCTTTCAAAGATCCTATGGATAAAAATTGGAAGGATTGCTTAAAAAGATTTTTGTTCAACAAGGGTTCATCCTTCAACCAGCTACGTGTGTTATTACTGTCACTTCAGCGGCGTCCTTTTGGTTCGAGGAACTAGAAAGGTCGCTCCAGAAAGAGACTTCCTATGAAGAAGTCATGGACAGAATTCACGCATTAAAGTTAGCTAATTCCTTTATATTGGATGCCGCTTTTCAAATAACGAAATTGGCGGCGAAAAACTCAGGTTTTGCTACAGTAGCGCGGAGGGCGCTTTGGCTAAAATCCTGGTCGGCAGATGTGTCGTCCAAGACTAAGTTACTTAATATTCTTTTCAAGGGTAAGACCCCTTTTGGGCCGGAATTGAAGGAAATTATTTCAGACATCACTGGGGGTAAGGGCCATGCCCTCCCACAGGATAGGCCTTTTAAGGCTAAGAACAAGTCTAATTTTCGTTCCTTTCACAATTTCAGGAACGGACTGGCTAATAACTCCACTGCCGCTAGACAAGAAGGTAACGCGGCCCAGCCCAAACCCGCTTGGAAGCCCATGCAAGGCTGGAACAAGGGTAAACCTGCTGCTGCTACCAAGACAGCATGAAGGGGTAGCCCCCGATCCGGGACCGGATCTGGTAGGGGGCAGACTATCTCTCTTCGCTCAGGCTTGGGCAAGAGATGTTCCGGATCCCTGGGTACTAGAGATAGTCTCCAAGGGATACCTACTAGAGTTCAAGGGACTTCCTCCAAAGGGAAGATTCCACCTGTCTCACTTGTCTTCAGACCAGATAAAGAAACAGGCATTCTTACATTGTATAAGAGACCTATCAAAGATGGGAGTGATAAACCCAGTCCCCTCCGGGGAACAAGGTCTAGGTTTTTACTCAAACCTGTTTGTGGTTCCCAAAAAAGATGGAACTTTCAGGCCAATCCTGGATTTAAAGATATTAAACAATTTCCTCAGAGTTCCATCCTTCACGTGGCTCTTCCATTCTGTTTAGCCACCGCTCCCAGAATTTTCTCAAAGGTGCTAGGGTCCCTTCTAGCGGTCCTAAGGCCGAGGGGCATCGCTGTAGCACCTTATCTAGACGACATCCTAATCCAAGCGTCGTCTCTTTCCAAAGCGAGGGCCCACACAGACATTGTGTTGGCTTTTCTCAGATCTCACGGGTGGAAGGTGAACATAGAAAAGAGTTCACTGTCACCGTCCACAAGGGTTCCGTTTCTGGGAACAATAATAGATTCTATGGAAATGAAGATCTTCCTGACAGAAGTCAGAAAGTTAAAGCTTCTAAACGCTTGTCGAGTTCTTCATTCTATTCCTCAACCCTCCATAGCTCGGTGCATGGAAGTAATAGGATTAATGGTCGCAGCAATGGACGTGGTTCCTTTTGCTCGAATTCATCTAAGACCATTACAGCTGTGCATGCTCAATCAGTGGAATGGGGACTATACAGACTTGTCTCCCCAAATTCAAGTAGACCAGGTAACCAGGGACTCACTTCTCTGGTGGTTGACCCAGGATCACCTGTCTCAGGGAATGAGTTTCCGCAGACCGGAGTGGGTCATTGTCACGACCGACGCCAGCCTCTTGGGGTGGGGCGCGGTCTGGGATTCCCTGAAAGCTCAGGGCCTATGGTCTCGGGAAGAGTCGCTTCTCCCGATAAACATTTTGGAACTAAGAGCAATATTCAATGCGCTCCTGGCTTGACCTCAGCTAGCGAAAGCCAGGTTCATAAGATTTCAGTCGGACAACATAACGACTGTTGCGTACATCAATCATCAGGGGGGAACAAAGAGTTCCCTAGCGATGAAGGAAGTAACCAAGATCATCCAATGGGCAGAGAATCACTCCTGACATCTATCTGCTATTCACATCCCAAGAGTAGACAACTGGGAGGCGGACTATTTGAGTCGTCAGACTTTCCATCTGGGGGAGTGGGAACTCCACCCGGAGGTCTTTGCTCAGTTAACCCAATTATGGGGCATTCCAGACATGGATCTAATGGCGTCCCGTCAGAACTTCAAGATTCCTTGTTACGGGTCCAGATCCAGGGATCCCAAGGCGACTCTAGTGGATGCATTAGTGGCGCCTTGGTCGTTCAACCTAGCATATGTGTTTCCACCGTTTCCTCTCCTTCCCAGGCTCATAGCCAGGATCAAACAGGAGAAGGCCTCAGTGATTCTGATAGCTCCTGCGTGGCCACGCAGGACTTGGTATGCAGACCTGCTGAATATGTCATCGGCTCCACCATGGAATCTACCTTTGAGACAGGATCTTCTAGTACAAGGTCCATTCGAACATCCAAATCTAGTTTCTCTGCAGCTGACTGCTTGGAAATTGAACGCTTGATTTTATCCAAACGTGGGTTTTCGAATTCTGTGATAGATACTCTGGTCCAAGCCAGAAAACCTGTGACTAGAAAGATTTACCATAAAATATGGCGTAAATATATCTGTTGGTGTGAATCCAAGGGATTCTCCTGGAGTAAAATAAAAATTCCAAGGATTCTCTCCTTTCTCCAAGAAGGTTTGGATAAAGGGTTGTCCGCTAGTTCTCTAAAGGGACAGATTTCTGCTTTATCTGTCTTGTTACACAAACGACTGGCAGCTGTGCCAGATGTACAAGCTTTTGTTCAGGCTTTGGTTAGAATCAAGCCTGTTTACAGAACCATGACTCCTCCTTGGAGTCTAAATTTAGTTCTTTCAGTTCTTCAAGGGGTTCCGTTTGAACCTTTACATTCCATAAATATTAAGTTATTATCTTGGAAAGTACTGTGTTTGGGTGCTATTTCTTCTGCTAGAAGAGTTTCTGAATTATCTGCTTTGCAGTGTAATCCACCCTATCTGGTTTTCCATTCAGATAAGGTTGTTTTGCGTACTAAGCCTGGTTTTCTTCCAAAAGTTGTTTCCAACAAGAATATTAACCAGGAAATAGTTGTTCCTTCTCTGTGTCCGAAACAAGTTTCAAAGAAGGAATGTTTATTACACAATTTAGATGTTGTTCGTGCTTTAAAGTTCTATTTAGAAGCAACAAAAGATTTTAGACAAACCTCATCTTTGTTTGTCGTTTACTCTGGTAAGAGGAGAGATCAAAAAGCTACTGCTACCTCTCTCTCTTTCTGGCTAAAAAGCATTATCCGATTGGCCTATGAGACTGCCGGACGACAGCCTCCTGACTCTACTAGGGCTGTGGCTTCCACATGGGCCTACAAGAACGAGGCTTCTGTTGATCAGATATGTAAGGCAGCGACTTGGTATTCTCTGCACACTTTTGCCAAATTCTACAAATTTGATACTTATGCTTCTTCGGAGGCTATTTTTGGGAGAATGGTTTTGCAAGCCGTGGTGCCTTCCATTTAGGTAACCTGATTTGCTCCCTCCCTTCATCCGTGTCCTAAAGCTTTGGTATTGGTTCCCACAAGTAATGGATGACGCCGTGGACCGGACACACCAATGTTGGAGAAAACAGAATTTATGCTTACCTGATAAATTACTTTCTCCAACGGTGTGTCCGGTCCACGGCCCGCCCTGGTTTTCCTAATCAGGTTAAAAAAATTTTTGTCTTTGTACACTACAGTCACCACGGCACCCTATAGTTTCTCCTTTTTTCTCCTAACCGTCGGTCGAATGACTGGTGGGCGGAGCTAGAGGGGGAGCTATATGGACAGCTCTGCTGTGTGCTCTCCTTGCCTTTCCCTGTAGGGGAGGAGAATATCCCACAAGTAATGGATGACGCCGTGGACCGGACACACCGTTGGAGAAAGTAATTTATCAGGTAAGCATAAATTCTGTTTTTATTGCGTCATTCTTGGCGCAGACTTTTTTGGCGCAAAAAAATCTTTTCCGTTTCCGGCGTCATACGTGTCGCCGGAAGTTGTGTCATTTTTTGACGTTCTTTTGCGCCAAAAATGTTGGCGTTCCGGATGTGGCGTCATTTTTGGCGCCAAAAGCATTTAGGCGCCAAATAATGTGGGCGTCTTATTTGGCGCTAAAAAATATGGGCGTCGCTTTTGTCTCCACATTATTTAAGTCTCATTTTTCATTGCTTCTGGTTGCTAGAAGCTTGTTCTATGGCATTTTTTCCCATTCCTGAAACTGTCATTTAAGGAATTTGATCAATTTTGCTTTATATGTTGTTTTTTCTCTTACATATTGCAAGATGTCTCACGTTGCATCTGAGTCAGAAGATACTTCAGGAAAATCGCTGTCTAGTGCTGGAACTACCAAAGCTAAGTGTATCTGCTGTAAACTTTTGGTAGCTATTCCTCCGGCTGTTGTTTGTATTAATTGTCATGACAAACTTGTTAATGCAGATAATATTTCCTTTAGTAATGTACCATTGCCTGTTGCAGTTCCTTCAACATCTAAGGTGCAGAATGTTCCTGATAACATAAGAGATTTTGTTTCTGAATCCATCAAGAAGGCTATGTCTGTTATTTCTCCTTCTAGAAAACATAAAAAATCTTTTAAAACTTCTCTCCCTACAGATGAATTTTTAAATGAACATCATCATTCTGATTCTGATGACTCTTCTGGTTCAGAGAATTCTGTCTCAGAGATTGATGCTGATAAATCTTCATATTTATTTAAAATGGAATTTATTCGTTCTTTACTTAAAGAAGTACTAATTGCTTTAGAAATAGAGGATTCTGGTCCTCTTGATACTAATTCTAAACGTTTAGATAAGGTATTTAAATCTCCTGTGGTTATTCCAGAAGTTTTTCCTGTTCCTAATGCTATTTCTGAAGTAATTTCTAAAGAATGGGATAAATTGGGTAATTCATTTACTCCTTCTAAACGTTTTAAGCAATTATATCCTGTGCCGTCTGACAGATTAGAATTTTGGGACAAAATCCCTAGAGTTGATGGGGCTATTTCTACCCTTGCTAAACGTACTACTATTCCTACGTCAGATGGTACTTCGTTTAAGGATCCTTTAGATAGGAAAATTGAATCCTTTCTAAGAAAAGCTTATCTGTGTTCAGGTAATCTTCTTAGACCTGCTATATCATTGGCTGATGTTGCTGCAGCTTCAACTTTTTGGTTGGAAACTTTAGCGCAACAAGTAACGGATCATGATTCTCATAATATTATTATTCTTCTTCAGCATGCTAATAATTTTATCTGTGATGCCATTTTTGATATTATCAGAGTTGATGTCAGGGTTATGTCTCTAGCTATTTTAGCTAGAAGAGCTTTATGGCTTAAGACTTGGAATACTGATATGGCTTCTAAATGAACTCTACTTTCCATTTCTTTCCAGGGTAACAAATTATTTGGTTCTCAGTTGGATTCTATTATCTCAACTGTTACTGGTGGGAAAGGAACTTTTTTACCACAGGATAAAAGATCTAAGGGTAAAAACAGGGCTAATAATCGTTTTCGTTCCTTTCGTTTCAACAAAGAACAAAAGCCTGATCCTTCATCCTCAGGAGCAGTTTCAGTTTGGAAACCATCTCCAGTCTGGAATAAATCCAAGCCTTCTAGAAAAGCAAAGCCTGCTTCTAAGTCCACATGAAGGTGCGGCTCTCATTCCAGCTCAGCTGGTAGGGGGCAGGTTACGTTTTTTCAAAGAAATTTGGATCAATTCTGTTCACAATCTTTGGATTCAGAACATTGTTTCAGAAGGGTACAGAATTGGTTTCAAGATGAGACCTCCTGCAAAGAGATTTTTTCTTTCCCGTGTCCCAGTAAATCCAGTGAAAGCCCAAGCATTTCTGAATTGTGTTTCAGATCTAGAGTTGGCTGGAGTAATTATGCCAGTTCCAGTTTCGGAACAGGGGATGGGGTTTTATTCAAATCTCTTCATTGTACCAAAGAAGGAGAATTCCTTCAGACCAGTTCTGGATCTAAAAATATTGAATCGTTATGTAAGGATACCAACGTTCAAAATGGTAACTGTAAGGACTATCTTGCCTTTTGTTCAGCAAGGGCATTATATGTCCACAATAGATTTACAGGATGCATATCTGCATATTCCGATTCATCCAGATCATTTTCAGTTCCTGAGATTCTCTTTTCTGGACAAGCATTACCAGTTTGTGGCTCTGCCGTTTGGCCTAGCTACAGCTCCAAGAATTTTTACAAAGGTTCTCGGTGCCCTTCTGTCTGTAATCAGAGAACAGGGTATTGTGGTATTTCCTTATTTGGACGATATCTTGGTACTTGCTCAGTCTTTACATTTAGCAGAATCTCATACGAATCGACTTGTGTTGTTTCTTCAAGATCATGGTTGGAGGATCAATTTACCAAAAAGTTCATTGATTCCTCAGACAAGGGTAACCTTTCTGGGTTTCCAGATAGATTCAGTGTCCATGACTCTGTCTTTAACAGACAAGAGACGTCTAAAATTGATTTCAGCTTGTCGAAATCTTCAGTCACAATCATTCCCTTCGGTAGCCTTATGCATGGAAATTCTAGGTCTTATGACTGCTGCATTGGACGCGATCCCCTTTGCTCGTTTTCACATGCGACCTCTTCAGCTCTGTATGCTGAATCAATGGTGCAAGGATTACACAAAGATATCTCAATTAATATCTTTAAAACCGATTGTACGACACTCTCTAACGTGGTGGACAGATCACCATCGTTTAATTCAGGGGGCTTCTTTTGTGCTTCCGACCTGGACTGTAATTTCAACAGATGCAAGTCTCACAGGTTGGGGAGCAGTGTGGGGATCTCTGATAGCACAAGGAGTTTGGGAATCTCAGGAGGTGAGATTACCGATCAATATTTTGGAACTCCGTGCAATTTTCAGAGCTCTTCAGTTTTGGCCTCTTCTGAAGAGAGAATCGTTCATTTGTTTTCAGACAGACAATGTCACAACTGTGGCATACATCAATCATCAAGGAGGGACTCACAGTCCTCTGGCTATGAAAGAAGTATCTCGAATTCTGGTTTGGGCGGAATCCAGCTCCTGTCTAATCTCTGCGGTTCATATCCCAGGTATAGACAATTGGGAAGCGGATTATCTCAGTCGCCAAACGTTGCATCCGGGCGAATGGTCTCTTCACCCAGAGGTATTTCTTCAGATTGTTCAAATGTGGGAACTTCCAGAAATAGATCTGATGGCGTCTCATCTAAACAAGAAACTTCCCAGGTATCTGTCCAGATCCCGGGATCCTCAGGCGGAGGCAGTGGATGCATTATCACTTCCTTGGAAGTATCATCCTGCCTATATCTTTCCGCCTCTAGTTCTTCTTCCAAGAGTAATCTCCAAGATTCTGAAGGAATGCTCGTTTGTTCTGCTGGTAGCTCCGGCATGGCCTCACAGGTTTTGGTATGCGGATCTTGTCCGGATGGCCTCTTGCCAACCGTGGACTCTTCCGTTAAGACCAGACCTTCTGTCGCAAGGTCCTTTTTTCCATCAGGATCTGAAATCCTTAAATTTAAAGGTATGGAGATTGAACGCTTGATTCTTGGTCAAAGAGGTCTCTCTGACTCTGTGATTAATACTATGTTACAGGCTGGTAAATCTGTATCTAGAGAGATATATTATAGAGTCTGGAAGACCTATATTTCTTGGTGTCTTTCTCATCATTTTTCTTGGCATTCTTTTAGAATACCGAGAATTTTACAGTTTCTTCAGGATGGTTTAGATAAGGGTTTGTCCGCAAGTTCCTTGAAAGGTCAAATCTCTGCTCTTTCTGTTCTTTTTCACAGAAAGATTGCTATTCTTCCTGATATTCATTGTTTTGTACAAGCTTTGGTTCGTATAAAACCTGTCATTAAGTCAATTTCTCCTCCTTGGAGTTTGAATTTGGTTCTGGGGGCTCTTCAAGCTCCTCCGTTTGAACCTATGCATTCATTGGACATTAAATTACTTTCTTGGAAAGTTTTGTTCCTTTTGGCAATCTCTTCTGCCAGAAGAGTTTCTGAATTATCTGCTCTTTCTTGTGAGTCTCCTTTTCTGATTTTTCATCAGGATAAGGCGGTGTTGCGAACTTCTTTTGAATTTTTACCTAAAGTTGTGAATTCCAACAACATTAGTAGAGAAATTGTGGTTCCTTCATTGTGTCCTAATCCTAAGAATTCTAAGGAGAAATCGTTGCATTCTTTGGATGTTGTTAGAGCTTTGAAATATTATGTTGAAGCTACTAAGTCTTTCCGAAAGACTTCTAGTTTATTTGTTATCTTTTCCGGTTCTAGAAAAGGCCAGAAAGCTTCTGCCATTTCTTTGGCATCTTGGTTGAAATCTTTAATTCATCTTGCCTATGTTGAGTCGGGTAAAACTCCGCCTCAGAGGATCACAGCTCATTCTACTAGGTCAGTTTCTACTTCCTGGGCGTTTAGGAATGAAGCTTCGATTGATCAGATTGCAAAGCAGCAACTTGGTCCTCTTTGCATACTTTTACTAAATTCTACCATTTTGATGTATTTTCTTCTTCTGAAGCAGTTTTTGGTAGAAAAGTACTTCAGGCAGCGGTTTCAGTTTGAATCTTCTGCTTATGTTTTTCATTAAACTTTATTTTGGGTGTGGATTATTTTCAGCAGGAATTGGCTGTCTTTATTTTATCCCTCCCTCTCTAGTGACTCTTGTGTGGAAAGATCCACATCTTGGGTAGTCATTATCCCATACGTCACTAGCTCATGGACTCTTGCTAATTACATGAAAGAAAACATAATTTATGTAAGAACTTACCTGATAAATTCATTTCTTTCATATTAGCAAGAGTCCATGAGGCCCGCCCTTTTTTTGTGGTGGTTATGATTTTTGTATAAAGCACAATTATTCCAATTCCTTATTTTATATGCTTTCGCACTTTTTTTATCACCCCACTTCTTGGCTATTCGTTAAACTGAATTGTGGGTGTGGTGAGGGGTGTATTTATAGGCATTTTGAGGTTTGGGAAACTTTGCCCCTCCTGGTAGGAATGTATATCCCATACGTCACTAGCTCATGGACTCTTGCTAATATGAAAGAAATTAATTTATCAGGTAAGTTCTTACATAAATTATGTTATTTCTTTGATAGTACTGAGGCGCTAGGGAAAAGAGATAAAAATAACACAGTCCTCTTAGAGGCACTTATCACGTTTTGACACTTTTTTTTTTTTTTTTTTCACTGTTTCCACACTTACACCTTTTTTTTTTTTTTTTTTTTTTTTTCACACGTATTTTGAAGCATAAATTGCTCCTTTGTTTTCTTTTTTTTTTTGCTCTCTCCTCAACAGGGAGAAATAGTATTCAGCACGCTTGGAGTTTTTCAAGCTTAAACACATAAAATTCACGAAAGTTCAAACAGGCTGACAGAAGTAGAGACGCGGGTCTCTGAGCTGGAGGATACATGTATCCACCAGGAGGAGATCACACGAAAGCTTACAGACACTATAAAAACGTTACAGAATAAAGTAGAGGACTTAGAGGATAGGTCAAGAAGAAATAACGTGAGAGTGGTAGGCCTACCTGAAACAACTGAGTATAGTGATCTTTTGCAATTTGCCTCTGTGACACTCCCGAACATCTTAGGGATGACACCTCAAGGGGGACAAGTAGCGGTAGAGAGAGCACACCGCACCGGCCCCATAAGGGCGGGTACGGATATGAAAAACAGACCCAGAATGGTCATGATTCGCTACCTTAATTTTCAAGATAAGGTGTCAATCATGAGACAATACAGGAAATGTCACCCACTGTTAATAGAGGGTAAGCAGATATTAGTTTTCCAAGATTTTTCGGTAGATACTTCTACCAAGAGAAAAGAAATGTCCCCTTACTGTTCTGGGCTGATAAAGGCAGTCATAAAAGCCAATTTAAGATACCCTGCAAAAATAGTTGCTGAAGGGAAGGAAGGGCAGATAATGTTAAATTCCCCAGAAGAAGCAAAGCTATTTTGCACCAGAAATGAGATAAATTTCTAGTTCATCTGGGCTATATACAACAGGATTAAATGAGACAGACATTATGGTTCTGATGGCTAATAGAAGTAGAACAGTATGGTTAGGGGTTTTTTTTAGATTGAGTGGGGCGGGCCCTTTTCCTTTTTTTTTTTTTCTTCCTTCTCTTCTCTCCACCTATGGGCACCGGGAATTTAGCTGGTTAGAAGTTAGGTGATATGGGAGACAATTTGAAGTTTATTTCGTGGAATATTGGAGGTGTAACCTCCCCAATGAAACGCAAAGGCATTTTAAAAACTATTAAAAAATGTAATCCTGACATAATTTTGCTGCAGGAACTCCATTTAAGAGAAAACGAAATACCTAAACTTAAGCCCAAATGGATAGCCGAGATTATAGCAACACCCTGTATAACAAGGAGATGTGGAGTCGCCATAATGATAAATAATAGGTTAACATACAATATAATAAAGTCAGAAGGAGACTCGGCAGGCAGATTTTTAATACTTCAAATAGAAATAGACTCCAAGAGATGGACAATTTGTAATATCTATGGCCCAAATAGCTTTGTCAAGGAATTCTGGAACAAACTTAAAGATAAATTAATTCCCTATTTAGATCAGAATTTAATCCTGGCGGGTGATTTCAATATGACCTTATACCCTGAAATAGATAGATTAAGACAAAAGAAAAGCTCTGGTAAATATAAAAGAGAGGCCAGCTTCTTCAGAGAATTCTGTAAAATATTAAGAGTCAAGGATATATGGAGAGCCCAACACCCAGATATGAGGGAATACTCTTGTGAGTCTAAAGCACACAAAAACTTTTCTAGGATTGATTTGTTTCTAATAGAAGAAAAAATGTTGAAAATGGATATAGAAACGGAAATTTTAGACTTTACTATTTCGGACCATGCAATTATATCACTTAAATTTATATTACATGCACCAGAACGGTCAAATATGAATACCTTTAGATTTCCTGGGTATATGATTGACAACATAGGTTTTCGTAATTGGCTGACACAAAGGTGGCAGGAATATGTTGAACTGAATCAAGGGTACAGACACAAACCAGAAATTTTCTGGGAAGCGGGCAAAGCCGTATTAAGGGGGGAAATTAAACAATATATGGTCAGAAAGAAAAAGAAACAGATGGCTAGGGAGGTACAATTAGTGAATCAGCTTAAAAATGTATACAGAAAATATATCATAAACCCCAACAAGGTATCCTGGGATAATTATATAAGGGCCAAAGCAGAGAGAGAGTTGTTCCTGAATAATAAATGGGCAGTGGAAGATACTAAAAATAGGAATTACTGGCAAGGCCTCCAAGGAATATCAGCCAAACATCTGGCTAAAATGAGGGAGGTCAGGAAAAATAAGAATGTATGTACTCTGATAAAACATAAAAATAACACGTATGCTAAAGCGTCGGAAATTCGGGATGCCTTTTATAAATACTATCAAAAACTATACTCACAAGGGGAAGTAGACACCCAGGTAAAAGAGAATTTCTGGAAAGAAATCACCTTAACAAAACTAGATAGAGAAAAAGCAACCCAATTAAATGTAGAAATAACTATAGAGGAAGTAAATATGGCCATTGAGGCAATGAAATTAGGGAAAGCACCAGGCCCTGATGGTATATCGGCTGATTTTTATAAGATATTGAAATTAGATGTGGCGGGAATTCTGTGTGATATTTTCAATTTATATTTCGTACATAACCAAAAGCAATCACCGTACTTTACGGATTCTATAGTGACCTTGATCCATAAAAAAGGCAAACCAAAAGAAGATATGGGTTCGTATAGACCCATATCGCTACTCAATAATGACTATAAGATTTTAATGTCCATTATTGCATATAGGCTCAAGAAAGTAGTCGGCGATATAATCCACCCAGACCAGACGGGATTTATGCCAGGGCGAAACGCTGCTAGAAACATTCGTAGAGTGCTATTAACAATTGATCATTACTATAACAAATTAAATAGAACAGAAAGTAACTGTAAATCAGATTTGGCATTAGTAACTATAGACGCGGAAAAGGCGTTTGACTCGATAATATGGGAGCACATGATGACCTCTTTAACCCAATTCGGTTTTTTTGGTAATTTGGTCAATATAATTGAATTAATATACAAAACGCCTAGATCACAAATCTGTGTAAATGGGGCACTCACTCCATATATAACACTCCAAAGGGGTACCAGACAAGGATGCCCGCTATCCCCAATACTTTTTAACATATCATTAGAGCCACTTGCAATCTATCTAAGAAAGGAAGTAAAGGGTATTAGTCTTGGCAAACAAAATACAGTCGTATCACTCTATGCAGATGATATTATTTTATTTTTAAGTGATTCAAAGACCAATATACCAAAAAGCTTGGAGATAATAAACTACTTTAGTAAATTTACGGGGTACAAGATCAATACCCAGAAATCTGAGATTTTGTGGATAAAAAAAAATAAAACAAGTTTTACCAATCATTCATTTAGAGAAGTGACTACGATAGAATATTTGGGAATTAAATTAGGAAACAATCCCCATAAGTGGTATACTCTGAACTATACGCAGTTTTTTTTAAATTTGGAGATGGAATTACAGAGATGGAAATTGTTGTTCCTCTCCCTTTCAGCTAAAATTATGCTAATCAAATCAATTTTTTTTCCACGCCTAATGGATTTATTACAGAATTTACCGCTGTTTATCTCTAAGCAGGATTTACTTAGGTTCAACAAGGCATGTACTAAGTTTTTTTGGGGTAAGGGGAGACCTAGAATATCGGTAGATAGGTTAACTGTACCCAAAAAATATGGTGGTATGTCCCTTCCAAATTTAAGATATTACAATTGGACCACCATGGTGAAATATGCAATAGACTGGCTAACAGAATCTCAGTATATTACGTATTATGACATAGAGTCGGAGCTAATTGCCCCTTTTAATTTGAAAGCTGCGTTGCACCATACATATGGGAAATTGCCCGGTAATATTAAACAGTTGTTGACAATTTCAAATATAATATTGGCGTGGCAAAAGTACTGTAAAGTACTGGGGATAGACCATAGAATCTCACAATATCTACCCATAATTGGAACACCAGCATTCTCACCAGGCATGCACAATGCAGTATTCAAGGAATGGCAGAACAAGGGAATTATATACTGTTCGCAATTATTAATAGAAGGTACAAACAATATACAACTATTTAGCCAAGTTGCGGGTAAATACCAGCTCCCCTCAAAAAATTTCTTTGCGTTTCTACAAGCTAGAAGCTTTATTACAACATTAATATCTGAGACAAATCCTGAATGGAGGTTAAGAGAACTAGAGGCAGGTTTCAAACTATACAATGCGGGCTGTCGAGCAGTTTCTTATTGGTATGAAGCGGTATTTATAAAATTGGGTGACAACTATCTGACAGGAATAAGAGATAAACTCAAAAAATATTTTCCAAATATACAGGAAGAGGAGATTCAGAAGAGTATAGGTGTAGTTGCAGAGTCCACATCAATAGTCAGTTGGAGGGAAGCCCATTGGAAAATTTTGAATAATTATTATTTCACTCCAGACAGAATTAATAAATGGGCAGCTGAGGGCTCTAGTCTGGGCTACTATAAATGTAATGCGGAAAGGGCGGACCTTTTACATTGTTTTTGGTTATGTCCCAAGATCAGGCAATTCTGGGGAAAAATTAACTATTGGCTGAATAAATATATTCAAACACGGATGGAATTCAATTCAGAGGTAGTTTTCTTATTATGTCAAGAACAGAGACGGGCAGGAGATAAACAATTAATTAATACCTCCATTATGGCAGCTCGAAATTTAATTTTAAGAAAATGGAAACTTAAAAAAGCGCCAAAGATGGTGGAGTTTACAAAGCTGATAAAAATACAAATGACAGCAGAATTATATGATGAGAAACTAGCTTTGGAACATAACCTCAGAAAATATTTTAATAAATGGCTCAAAATAACCGCAGAATGGCCAATTGAGATACAAAAACAACATATAGCCCCGTTAAGAAACTCACTAGCTTTCCAGACGCTGATATGTGAAGAGAGGATACCTTACCAGTGGGGTGAAGTTAGGGATAGGATGACGTAGTCCCGGTGCCCAGGGGGGAGAGGGAGAGAAGGATTATCCCCCTTTTTTTTTTTTTTTTTTGTGGGTTGTAACAAGGTAAACATGAGTGTAAAAGAGTTCTAAGTTGTATGTTTATAATCCAGCATTTTGTATAAATTAGCTTGTTTTTTCGACTATGAAATATTAACAAGGTAATAAGTGATGAGCATCACTATATATTCTTTTTTTTTTTTTTTTTTTTTGTAAAGTATGTTAAGGAGTTCTGTGAGGTGTAAAATGACAAATTCGGTTGTGTTCTTTTCTTTTTTTCCTCGTATTATACACTGCTGGATATCTTGACATATATTGCTTAGTCAGTCCTCTCATTTTCCTTTTCTTTTTTTTTCTTTTTCTCTTTTTTTTCTTTTTTTTTTTTTTCTACCCAGGGTGTGTGATACGGTCTCAGACGAGTGTAAAAGATTTTTAAGATTTATGTGTAAAACCCAGCATTGTATATATTTCAGTTTGAATATAACCATGAAATGTTAACAAGGCAACAAGCAATGAGCCTCATCATGTATTTATTGTTATGTGAATGATGATTAGGAGCCCTGCGAGGCGAAAATTGAGAAATTTGGTTGTTCTCATATATTTTTTTGTTGTATTTTGCTGGATATAAATAAAGTTTAAAAAAAAAACATTAGTAGAGAAATTGTGGTTCCCTCATTATGTCCTAATCCTAAGAATTCTAAGGAGAAATCGTTGCATTCTTTGGATGTTGTTAGAGCTTTGAAATATTATGTTGAAGCTACTAAGTCTTTCCGAAAGACTTCTAGTCTATTTGTTATCTTTTCCGGTTCTAGAAAAGGCCAGAAAGCTTCTGCCGTTTCTTTGGCATCTTGGTTGAAATCTTTAATTCATCATGCCTATGTCGAGTCGGGTAAAACTCCGCCTCAAAGGATTACAGCTCATTCTACTAGGTCAGTTTCTACTTCCTGGGCGTTTAAGAATGAAGCTTCGGTTGATCAGATTTGCAAAGCAGCAACTTGGTCCTCTTTGCATACTTTTACTAAATTCTACCATTTTGATGTATTTTCTTCTTCTGAAGCAGTTTTTGGTAGAAAAGTACTTCAGGCAGCGGTTTCAGTTTGAATCTTCTGTTTATGTTTTTCATTAAACTTTATTTTGGGTGTGGATTATTTTCAGCAGGAATTGGCTGTCTTTATTTTATCCCTCCCTCTCTAGTGACTCTTGCGTGGAAAGATCCACATCTTGGGTAGTCATTATCCCATACGTCACTAGCTCATGGACTCTTGCTAATTACATGAAAGAAAACATAATTTATGTAAGAACTTACCTGATAAATTCATTTCTTTCATATTAGCAAGAGTCCATGAGGCCCGCCCTTTTTTTGTGGTGGTTAAAAATTCAGTCACAATCTGTCTACTTCATCCTCCATGATCCAGATCGTCTCTAGAGAGCTCAGGGGTCTTCAAAATCCATTTTGAGGGAGGTAATCAGGCACAGCAGTCCTGTGACAGTGTATTTGACTGTGAGAAAAACGTTAATTATATAATTGTTATCCGTTTTTGGGTACTAAGGGGTTAATCATCCATTTGCTGGTGGGTGCAATCCTTTGCTAACTTAATACATTTACTGTGAAAATTTGGTTGCTATAACTATTTTGGTCATTGTTATTTCAACTGTGTCAGTTTTTCTGTGCTTCTTAAAGGCACAGTAACGTTTTTTATATTGCTTGTAAATTAATTTTGAAAAGTATTTCCAAGTTTGCTAGTCTCATTGCTAGTTTGTTTAAACATGTCTGACTCAGATGAATCTCTTTGT
Source organism: Bombina bombina (assembly GCF_027579735.1). Lineage (NCBI taxonomy): Eukaryota > Metazoa > Chordata > Amphibia > Anura > Bombinatoridae > Bombina > Bombina bombina. The sequence continues at coordinate 46,404,316 of NC_069510.1, read as the reverse complement.
TCACTATGTTTAAAGGCCAATGTGGAGCCCAATAGAAATTTGTGTACTAATTGCATTGATGCTACTTTAAATAAAAGTCAATCTTTACATGTAAAGAAATTATCACCAGACGACGAGGGGGAAGTTATGCCGACTAACTCTCCTCACGTGTCAGTACCTTCGCCTCCTGCTCAGGAGGTGCGTGATTTTGTGGCGCCAAGTACATCATTGAGGCCCTTACAAATCACTTTGCAAGACATGGCTACTGTTATGACAGAAGTATTATCTAAGTTGCCAGAATTAAGAGGCAAGCGCGATAGCTCTGGGTTAAGGATAGAGCGCGCGGATGAGATGAGAGCCATGTCAGATACTGCGTCACAGTTTGCAGAACGTGAGGACGGAGAGCTTCATTCTGTGGGTGACGGATCTGATCCAGGGAGACTGGATTCAGAGATTTCCAATTTTAAATTTAAGCTAGAGAACCTCCGCACATTGCTAGGGGAGGTATTAGCGGCTCTGAATGATTGTAACACGGTTGCAATTCCAGAGAAATTATGTAGGTTGGATAGATACTATGCGGTACCGGTGTGTACTGACGTATTTCCTATACCAAAAAGGCTTACAGAGATTATTAGCAAGGAGTGGGATAGACCGGGTGTGCCTTTTACCCCTCCTCCCATATTTAGGAAAATGTTTCCTATTGACGCCACCACACGAGACTTATGGCAGACGGTCCCTAAGGTGGAGGGAACAGTTTCTACTTTAGCTAAGCGTACCACTATCCCGGTGGAGGATAGTTGTGCCTTTTCAGATCCAATGGATAAAAAATTAGAGGGTTACCTTAAGAAAATGTTTGTTCAACAAGGTTTTATTTTACAGCCCCTCGCATGCATTGCGCCTGTCACTGCTGCGGCAGCATTCTGGTTTGAGTCTCTGGAAGAGGCCATTCGCTCAGCTCCATTGGATGAAATAATCAACAAGCTTAAGACACTTAAGCTAGCTAACGCATTTGTTTCTGATGCCGTTGTGCATTTAACCAAACTTACGGCTAAGAACTCCGGATTCGCCATCCAAGCGCGCAGAGCGCTATGGCTTAAATCCTGGTCAGCTGACGTGACTTCTAAATCTAAATTGCTTAATATTCCTTTCAAAGGGCAGACCTTATTCGGGCCCGGTTTGAAAGAAATTATTGCTGACATTACGGGAGGTAAGGGCCATGCTCTACCTCAGGACAGGGCCAAATCAAAGGCCAAACAGTCTAATTTTCGTGCCTTTCGTAACTTCAAGGCAGGAGCAGCATCAACTTCCTCCGCTCCAAAACAGGAAGGAGCTGTTGCTCGTTACAGACAGGGCTGGAAAGTTAACCAGTCCTGGAACAGGGGCAAGCAGGCCAAGAAACCTGCTGCTGCCCCCAAAACAGCATGAAGAGAGGGCCCCCTATCCGGAAACGGATCTAGTGGGGGGCAGACTTTCTCTCTTCGCCCAGGCTTGGGCAAGAGATGTCCAGGATCCCTGGGCGTTGGAGATCATATCTCAGGGATATCTCCTGGACTTCAAAACTTCTCCTCCACGGGGGAGATTTCATCTTTCAAGGTTATCAGCAAACCAAATAAAGAAAGAGGCGTTTCTACGCTGTGTACAAGACCTCTTACTAATGGGGGTAATCCACCCAGTTCCGCGGACGGAACACGGGCAGGGATTCTATTCAAACCTATTTGTGGTTCCCAAGAAAGAGGGAACCTTCAGGCTAATCTTGGACTTAAAAATCCTAAACAAATTTCTAAGAGTTCCATCATTCAAAATGGAAACTATTCGAACCATCCTTCCCATGATCCAAGAGGGTCAGTACATGACCACAGTGGATCTAAAGGATGCCTACCTTCACATACCGATTCACAAGGACCATTACCGGTATCTGAGATTTGCCTTCCTAGACAGGCATTACCAGTTTGTAGCTCTTCCCTTCGGATTAGCTACGGCTCCAAGAATCTTTACAAAAATTCTAGGATCACTTCTGGCGGTACTAAGACCGCGAGGCATAGCGGTGACTCCGTACCTAGACGACATTCTGATACAAGCGTCAAGTTTTCAAACTGCCAAGTCTCATACAGAGATAGTTCTGGCATTTCTGAGGTCGCATGGATGGAAGGTGAACGTGGAAAAGAGTTCTCTATTACCACTTACAAGAGTTCCCTTTCTAGGGACTCTTATAGATTCTGTAGAGATGAAAATTTACCTGACAGAGGCCAGGTTATTAAAACTTCTAAATGCTTGCCGTGTCCTTCACTCCATTCCACACCCGTCAGTAGCTCAGTGCATGGAAGTAATCGGCTTAATGGTAGCGGCAATGGACATAGTACCATTTGCGCGCCTGCATCTCAGACCGCTGCAATTGTGCATGCTAAGTCAGTGGAACGGGGATTACTCAGATTTGTCCCCCCTACTAAATCTGGATCAAGAGACCAGAGATTCTCTTCTATGGTGGCTTTCTCGGCCACATCTGTCCAAGGGGATGACCTTTCGCAGGCCAGATTGGACGATTGTAACAACAGACGCCAGCCTTCTAGGCTGGGGAGCAGTCTGGAATTCCCTGAAAGCTCAGGGATTATGGACTCAGGAGGAGAAACTCCTCCCAATAAATATTCTGGAGTTAAGAGCAATATTCAATGCTCTCCTAGCTTGGCCTCAGTTAGCAACTCTGAGGTTCATCAGATTTCAGTCGGACAACATCACGACTGTGGCTTACATCAACCATCAAGGGGGAACCAGAAGTTCCCTAGCGATGTTGGAAGTCTCAAAGATAATTCGCTGGGCAGAGTCTCACTCTTGCCACCTGTCAGCGATCTTCATCCCAGGCGTGGAGAACTGGGAGGCGGATTTTCTAAGTCGCCAGACTTTTCATCCGGGGGAGTGGGAGCTTCATCCGGAGGTCTTTGCTCAACTGATTCGTCGTTGGGGCAAACCAGATCTGGATCTCATGGCGTCTCGTCAGAACGCCAAGCTTCCTTGTTACGGATCCAGGTCCAGGGACCCGGGAGCGGTGCTGATAGATGCTCTGACAGCCCCTTGGGTCTTCAACATGGCTTATGTGTTTCCACCATTCCCGATGCTTCCTCGTTTGATTGCCAAGATCAAACAGGAGAGAGCTTCGGCGATTCTGATAGCGCCTGCGTGGCCACGCAGGACCTGGTATGCAGACCTAGTGGACATGTCGTCCTGTCCACCGTGGTCTCTGCCTCTGAGACAGGACCTTCTAATTCAGGGTCCTTTCAAACATCCAAATCTAATTTCTCTGAGGCTGACTGCATGGAGATTGAACGCTTGATTCTATCAAAGCGTGGCTTCTCGGAGTCGGTTATTGATACCTTAATACAGGCTAGGAAGCCTGTTACCAGAAAAATTTACCATAAGATATGGCGTAAATATTTACATTGGTGCGAATCCAAGAGTTACTCATTGAGTAAGGTTAGGATTCCTAGGATATTGTCCTTTCTACAAGAGGGTTTAGAAAAGGGCTTATCTACTACTTCGTTAAAGGGACAGATTTCTGCTCTGTCTATTCTTCTACACAAACGTCTGGCTGAAGTTCCAGACGTTCAGGCTTTCTGTCAGGCTTTAACTAGGATTAAGCCTGTGTTTAAGTCTGTTGCTCCGCCGTGGAGCTTAAACTTAGTTCTTAATGTTCTTCAAGGCGTTCCATTTGAACCCCTTCATTCCATTGATATCAAGCTGTTATCTTGGAAAGTTCTGTTTTTGATGGCTATTTCCTCGGCTCGAAGAGTCTCTGAGTTATCTGCCTTACATTGTGATTCTCCTTATCTGATTTTTCATTCAGACAAGGTAGTCCTGCGTACTAAACCTGGGTTCTTACCTAAGGTAGTTACTAACAGGAATATCAATCAAGAGATTGTTGTTCCATCTCTGTGTCCTAACCCTTCTTCAAAGAAGGAACGACTTTTGCATAATCTGGACGTAGTCCGTGCCCTGAAATTCTATTTGCAGGCAACTAAGTATTTTCGTCAAACTTCTTCCCTGTTTGTCGTTTACTCTGGACAGAGGAGAGGTCAAAAGGCTTCGGCTACCTCTCTCTCTTTTTGGCTTTGTAGCGTAATACGCTTAGCCTATGAGACTGCTGGACAGCAGCCTCCTGAAAGGATTACAGCTCATTCTACTAGAGCTGTGGCTTCCACCTGGGCCTTTAAAAATGAGGCCTCTGTTGAACAGATTTGCAAGGCTGCGACTTGGGGGGGTAGTTATCAAGCCGTCAACCTCAAATACGCTGGAATTCCGCAGCGTATTTGTGGCGAGGCTGATACGCCTTAGTTATCAAAGGCTCGAGACCGGCAGAAGTAGAATTTTGTGACGTAAGCATCGATCCGCCGGACTCCGTCCGACACAGATCAATTCTTACGTCACTCCAGATGTTCCGCACACAAGTGCGGCACATTCTCACTACTTTTGCTAGTTATCAAAAAACTAGCAGGTACGCTCGGCACTTTTACGGCCCAGCGTACCTGGTTTTCAATCCGCCACCCCTGGAGGCGGCAGATCCCATAGGAATCAATGGGAGTCTGACCATAGCGAAAGTACAAGTTCGCTGCTGCCAGACATCCCATTGATTCCTATGGGAGCTGTATACACCTAACACCCTAACATGTACCCCGAGTCTAAACACCGCTAATCTGACCCCCCCTACACCGCCGCAACTAAATAAAGTTATTACCCCCTAAACCGCCGCTCCCGGAGCCCACCGCAAGCTACTCTATACATATTAACCCCTAAACCGCCGCTCCCGGAGCCCACCGCAACTATAATAAATGTATTAACCCCTAAACCGCCGCTCCCTGAACCCGCCGCAACCTATATTAAATGTATTAACCCCTATCCTGCCCCCCCTACACCGTCGCCACCTATAATACATTTATTAACCCCTAATCTGCCCCCCCCTACACCGTCGCCACCTATAATAAATTTATTAACTCCTATCCTGCCCCCCACTACGCCGCCGCCACTGTAATAAAATTATTAACCCCTAAACCTAAGTCTAACCCTAACCCTAACGCCCCCCTAACTTAAATATTAATTAAATAAATCTAAATAAATTAACTCTTATTAACTAAATGAATCCTATTTAAAACTAAATACTTACCTTTAAAATAAACCCTAATATAGCTACAATATAAATAATAATTATATTCTAGCTATTTTAGGATTTATATTTATTTTACAGGTAACTTTCAATTTATTTTAACCATGTACAATAACTATTAAATAGTTATTAACTATTTAATAGCTTACCTAGCTAAAATAAAGAGAAATGTACCTGTGAAATAAATCCTAACCTAAGTTACAATTACACCTAACACTACACTATACTTTAATAAATTATTCCTATTTAAAAATAAATACTTACCTGTAAAATAAACCCTAAGATAGCTACAATATAATTAATAATTATATTATAGCTATCTTAGGATTTATATTTATTTTACAGGTAACTTTGTATTTATTTTAGCTAGTTAGAATAGTTATTAAATAGTTATTAACTATTTAATAACTACCTAGCTAAAAGAAATACAAAATTACCTGTAAAATAAATCCTAACCTAAGTTACAATTAAACCTAATACTACACTATCATTAAATTAACTAAATAAACTACCTACAAATAACTACAATTAAATACAATTACATAAACTAACTAAAGTAAATAAAATAAAAAAAGCTAAGTTACAAAAAATAAAAAAATAAGTTACAAACATGTTAAAAATATTACAACAATTTTAAGCTACTTACACCTAATCTAAGCCCCCTAATAAAATAACAAACCCCCCCAAAATAAAAAAAATCCCTACCCTATTCTAAATTAAATAAATTTCAAAGCTCTTTTACCTTACGAGCCCTTAAAAGGGCCATTTGTGGGGGCATGCCCCAAAAAGTTCAGCTCTTTTGCCTGTAAAAGAAAAATACAACCCCCCCCAACATTAAAACCCACCACCCACATACCCCTAATCTAAACCAAACCCCCCTTACAAAAACCTAACACTAATCCCCTGAAGATCATCCTACCTTGAGTCGTCTTCACTCAACCGAGCCACCGATGGAACTGAAGAGGACATCCGGAGCGGAAGAAGTTAATCCTCCAAGCGGCGCTGAAGAAATCTTCCATCCGATGAAGTCATCATCCAGGCGGCGCTGAAGAAGTCTTCGATCCGGCCGATGTCATCTTCAAAGAGGCGCTGAAGAGGTCTTCTATCCGGGCGAAGTCATCTTCCAAGCCGGGTCTTGAATCTTCCTTCCGCCGACGCGGAACCACCTTCTTCACCGACGGACTACGACGAATGACGGCTCCTTTAAGGGACGTCATCCAAGATGGCGTCCCCTCAATTCCGATTGGCTGATAGGATTCTATCAGCCAATCGGAATTAAGGTAGGAAAAATCTGATTGGCTGATGGAATCAGCCAATCAGATTGAGCTCGCATTCTATTGGCTGTTCCGATCAGCCAATAGAATGCGAGCTCAATCTGATTGGCTGATTGGATCAGCCAATCGGATTGAACTTGAATCTGATTGGCTGATGGAATCAGCCAATCAGATTTTCCTACCTTAATTCTGATTGGCTGATAGAATCCTATCAGCCAATCGGAATTGAGGGGACGCCATCTTGGATGACGTCCCTTAAAGGAGCCGTCATTCGTCGTAGTCCGTCGGTGAAGAAGGTGGTTCTGCGTCGGCGGAAGGAAGATTCAAGACCCGGCTTGGAAGATGACTTCGCCCGGATAGAAGACCTCTTCAGCGCCTCTTTGAAGATGACATCGGCCGGATCGAACGACTTTTCTTCAGCGCCGCCTGGATGATGACTTCATCGGATGGAAGATTTCTTCAGCGCCGCTTGGAGGATTAACTTCTTCCGCTCCGGATGTCCTCTTCAGTTCCATCGGTGGCTCGGTTGAGTGAAGACGACTCAAGGTAGGATGATCTTCAGGGGATTAGTGTTAGGTTTTTGTAAGGGGGGTTTGGGTTAGATTAGGGGTATGTGGGTGGTGGGTTTTAATGTTCGGGGGGGTTGTATTTTTCTTTTACAGGCAAAAGAGCTGTTTTCTTTGGGGCATGCCCCCACAAATGGCCCTTTTAAGGGCTGGTAAGGTAAAAGAGCTTTGAAATTTATTTAATTTAGAATAGGGTAGGGCATTTTTTTATTTTGGGGGGGTTTGTTATTTTATTAGGGGGCTTAGATTAGGTGTAAGTAGCTTAAAATTGTTGTAATATTTTTAACATGTTTGTAACTTATTTTTTTATTTTTTGTAACTTAGCTTTTTTTATGTTTTGTACTTTAGTTAGTTTATGTAATTGTATTTAATTGTAGTTATTTGTAGGTAGTTTATTTAATTAATTTAATGATAGTGTAGTGTTAGGTTTAATTGTAACTTAGGTTAGGATTTATTTTACAGGTAATTTTGTATTTCTTTTAGCTAGGTAGTTATTAAATAGTTAATAACTATTTAATAACTATTCTAACTAGCTAAAATAAATACAAAGTTACCTGTAAAATAAATATAAATCCTAAGATAGCTATAATATAATTATTAATTATATTGTAGCTATCTTAGGGTTTATTTTACAGGTAAGTATTTATTTTTAAATATGAATAATTTATTAAAGTATAGTGTAGTGTTAGGTGTAATTGTAACTTAGGTTAGGATTTATTTCACAGGTACATTTGTCTTTATTTTAACTAGGTAGCTATTAAATAGTTAATAACTATTTAATAGCTATTGTGCCTAGTTAAAATAAATTGAAATTTGCCTGTAAAATAAAAATAAATCCTAAAATAGCTACAATATAATTATTAGTAATATTGTAGCTATATTAGGGTTTATTTTATAGGTAAGTATTTAGTTTTAAATAGGATTCATTTAGTTAATAATAGTAATTTTATTTAGATTTATTAAAATAATATTTAAGTTAGGGGTGTGTTAGGGTTAGGGTTAGACTTAGGTTTAGGGGTTAATTAGTTTGATATAGATGGCGGCGGTATAGGGGGGCAGGATAGGGGTTAATACATTTATTATAGTTGGCGACGGTGTAGGGGGGGCAGATTAGGGGTTAATAAGTTTAATATAGGTTGCAGGGGGGGTCCGGGAGCGGCGGTTTAGGGGTTAAACAATTTATTTCGTTGCGGCGGGGTACAGGATCGGCAGGATAGGGGTTAATAAATTTATTATAGGTGGGACAGGATAGGGGTTAATAGGTATTATGTAGGTGGCGGTGTAGGTGTAATTGTAACTTAGGTTAGGATTTATTTCACAGGTACATTTCTCTTTATTTTAGCTAGGTAAGCTATTAAATAGTTAATAACTATTTAATAGTCATTGTACATGGTTAAAATAAATTGAAAGTTACCTGTAAAATAAATATAAATCCTAAGATAGCTATAATATAATTATTATTTATATTGTAGCTATATTAGGGTTTATTTTAAAGGTAAGTATTTAGTTTTAAATAGGATTCATTTAGTTAATAAGAGTTAATTTATTTAGATTTATTTAATTAATATTTAAGTTAGGGGGGCGTTAGGGTTAGGGTTAGACTTAGGTTTAGGGGTTAATAATTTTATTACAGTGGCGGCGGCGTAGTGGGGGGCAGATTAGGGGTTAATAAATTTATTATAGGTGGCGACGGTGTAGGGGGGGCAGATTAGGGGTTAATAAATTTATTATAGGTGGCGACGGTGTAGGGGGGGCAGGATAGGGGTTAATACATTTAATATAGGTTGCGGCGGGTTCATGGAGCGGCGGTTTAGGGGTTAAACTATTTATTTAGTTGCAGAGAGGTGCGGGATCAGCAGGATAGGGGTTAATAATTTTATAATAGAGGGCGACGGTGTAGGGGGGGCAGGATAGGGGTTACTAGGTATACTGTAGGTGGCAGCGGTGTCCGGGAGCGGCGGTTTAGGGGTTAATACATTTATAAGAGTTGCGGCAGGGTCTAGGAGCGGCGGTTTAGGGGTTAATACATTTATAAGAGTTGCGGCGGGGTCTAGGAGTGGCGGTTTAGGGGTTAGTAACTTTATTTAGTTGCGGGGGGCTCCGGGGGCGCCGGTATAGGGGGTAGAACAGTGCAGTTTAGTGTGAGTGCTTAGTGACAGGCTAGCAATAAAGCTGGGAAAAAGCCGAAGGGCAGCGAGATCGGATGAGTGATAACTGTCACAGTCCGCTGCTCATCGCCCCGCGGCTTTTTGACAGCTTTATTTGATAACTTAGGCATATTTTTTCAGGTCCGCGGCGGCGAAGGTAGGCGAGCTTAGGCGGGCGTATAGGGCCGGCGAAGTCAGAAAAGTAGACGGCTTGATAACTACCCCCCTTGGTCTTCGCTTCACACTTTTTCAAAATTTTACAAATTTGACACTTTTGCTTCGTCGGAGGCTATTTTTGGGAGAAAGGTACTTCAGGCAGTGGTTCCTTCTGTTTAATGTTCCTGCCTTGTCCCTCCCTTCATCCGTGTACTTTTAGCTTTGGTATTGGTATTCCATAAGTAATGGATGACCCGTGGACTGACTACACTTAACAGGAGAAAACATAATTTATGCTTACCTGATAAATTCCTTTCTCCTGTAGTGTAGTCAGTCCACGGCCCGCCCTGTTTTTACGGCAGGTCTAAAATTTAATTAAACTCCAGTCACCACTGTACCCTATGGTTCCTCCTTTCTCGTCTGCTTTGGTCGAATGACTGAGTATGATATGTGAGGGGAGGAGCTATATAGCAGCTCTGCTGGGTAATTCTCTTGCAGTTTCCTGTTAGGAAGAGATATATTCCATAAGTAATGGATGACCCGTGGACTGACTACACTACAGGAGAAAGGAATTTATCAGGTAAGCATAAATTATGTTTTTTCTTCATGCTCTTGGCATCCTTTGTCAAAAAACATACCTAGGTAGTCTCATGAGCAGCATTGCACTACTGGGAGCTATAAATGTGTCTGCTAACGCAATGTGTTCAGCTGGCTCCCAGTAGTGCATTACTGCTCCATCAAAAAAAAGGATAACAAGAGAGTGAAGCAAATTTAATAATAGAAGTGAACTGTAAAGTTGTTTAAAAGTTTATGCTCTGTCTGAATCATGAAAAAAAAGATTTTTGATTTTATATCCCTTTAAAGGGACAGTCAAGTCAAAATTAAACTTTCATGAATCAGATGGAGCACTCAATTTTAAACAACTTTCCAATTTACTTCCATTAACAAAATGTGCACTGTCTTTTTGTATTTACATTTTTTGTGACACAAGCTCCTATTCGGCATGTGCAAGAATTCACAATATAGGTATATGCATTTGTGATTGGCTGATGGCTGTCACATGATACAGGAGGAGTGGAAATAGACATAACTGCTACTCCTTTGAAGTTCAGACTAAGGGGTTGATTTATCAAAGGCTTTGCAAGCCTTTGCCCCCCTACGACAGCAGGTTCTCACAAGAGAACCTGCAGTCTGTAGCAGTCATCAGGTCTCCTTCCCAAATCTCCCCGTTCTCGTCCGATCGGGGAGATTGACAGCTCCTGCCCAGGCATGATTGGCTATGCAAGGGCAGGGGGCGGCGTTGCACAAGAGCGCAAAATAGCGTTCTTGTGCAATGCTGAATTCCACCAGAGGCAAGCTGCTGCAGACAAGGGCGCATATGTACGCCCCTGTCCATCGTAGCATGATAAATCGACCCCTAAGTTCTAATGCATGGTCTTTTTATAATTCGTTTGTTGATTATATAAATCTACTGTATTTACTGATCCTTTAAGGGAAGCAAGTAACCTTTTTATATGCAGCATGTCACTGCATTTCTTTTGTAAAGTTTTGTATCAGTATCTTTTCAGTAGTATATCAAAATACTTTTTTATTTGCAGCGTCATTATATTTTGGGTTATATGGTTATACAGTGAATACAACCATTTGCCTTTTTCTCATTGGCAAATTATTTTCTCTTATCTATTGTCTAACGTTCAAAAAACAGTAATTTCCCCTCTGTCATGTTGTAGGAAAGTCTGTGTACCTGCACAGAATTGCTGAGGGATTCTGCAGGACTAGCCAGCGCAGCGAGTACTGCTGTTGTAGTTGTTCCAATGTTGGATCCCAGGAATAGAGGATATGCTCTGTTCATGCTGATCACGCCAACACCTGCGGGAGACATGTGCTTTAAAAACCTGTAGCAGGCACTGCAGTAAATGTAATGCAAAACAACAAAAGTGATTACAAAAATGGTGAAGGTAAGATCAAACTCTCATTAACTCCTGAATCATAATTAATTATTTATTCAGTAATTGCCCTAATCATCTAAGATTACATATGGGGTCTTATAGCTACAGTACTTATGTGCCAGATAAGGCTCTCTATAAAGCATATTATTTTGTTTTTATTTTCTTTTGTATGATGATGATAGTCCATAGGAATCCATAACATTTGGAATATACCTGCTGCCACTAGTAGGAGGCTAAGAACCCTCAAAAGAACTTTAATCCCTCCCACATCCCATCTCTCCTCAGTTTGTTTTTGGCTTCTCAGGAGAAGGTTAAAGATAGAGGTGCTCCAGCTTCTCGCTTATGGATTATTTTATGGGAGCTCAGACCAACGTGAGACCCATCACCCCTAGGATATTTTCAGTAAGTATTAATCAATTAGCAAAAAAAAAGCAACTGGCAATCTGAAGGATACAGGGGTTTAGTAATACTTTTGTTAAGCGCACAGTATCACTCTATGGGATTTAAACCATAACTAACCTCAGGTGTCACAGGGGCATGTCCCTTAACCTCCCCCTGTGGGATTACAGGTATTTCCTCTCAAATCTTTTTAAAATGAGATGTTATGTTTTCTTCTGCTATATTATACATACTGTATGCTTCTGAAGTATGACAAGCTCATAACCTTTTGGAATAGAATAATACATTTATATTAACTTATATGATAAGATGGACCTAGATTCACTTATATCACAGTTAATACAAATCTTGTAACTCTGCCTGTCTCTCATTCTGCATCTAGATATTTATCTTTCTATCAATTATCTGTCTTCTTATCAGGATTCAAAAATAGCACACTGAATATTCAACAAGTTAAGGGGCAAATAAACATGTACAATACCTTAAACAGAATCTAAAAGACAGAGGAGAGGAGCGCAGACTCAAATGCAGAGTATAAAAAGTTTTAATTTGAATCATACAGACAAATGGCAACTCACAGGATATAAAAAATAAAACAGCGTGTTGTGTATCATATACACCAAATAACTTATCCCCTCAGCGTGTGTGTCACCAGGACCGCTTCAGGAGAAACAGAAGTGTTGCTGTAAGTTCCCCACAAACACCAGAACCAGGCTGATGCAGGATCGATTGATAAGTCAGTTACCAGGATGAAATGTATATTTCCAAATATACACACTATGAGGGTGACAAGCTAGTGTTCACATAAGTGATAGAAACACAGTAAATAGTACATTGATATAAAATAAATCCTCGGCACTCAAACCACACAGTTCCTAGCTGCAGACCCGGAACTTGGGCGGCCTCACAGGATCAATAGGCAAAAAAGGTGGGCGGGGCTCTACGCGTTTCGTCCCAGCTACGTAGGGACTTTCTCAAGAGTGATAGATTCGGATGCTGCAATGCTCTTTACTTTAAAGGAGGTGTGTATTGACTCTCCCACCGTTGCCACCATTGGGATAAAAATAACCAATGAATCTTCGTGACATACGAGAATGGCATAATCCGAGAATCGCAACAAAGACAAATTATTAAGGTGATCCAGCATATTACAATATTGCAGATACATGGATAAATACAATAAATATTGGACACATAAAATACATAAACAGCAAAAACAATATTTCGATAATACATCAGTATGGATAATAATTTAAAAAAGACATAAAACATTTCCTATAAAAAGACAAATGATGTCAAACCTTACGTTTATTATGATGCTCAGCCTCTAAAAGTGTTTAGTAGGACATATTAGACAAAGGGCTGGCATTCAATGTGAGTCCTAAAAAATTTGATAATAAAAACAGAATAGAAGAAAAATAGCATAATTTAAAAACTATGCACACAAATAATGAAGATATATGAACCATCCCCTGTATACATAAAAAAAAACCCACTAAAATTTCATTTCAACATATTTCATATATGAGACAAAGGGTGAGATACATAAAAATTGCAGACAGTAAATATCTCTAGAGGAAAGCTTGGAGATCAATCTCAATATTTGAGGGTTTCCCATGGGAATATAATTATACTTGGATTACTTGTGATGTTTCATCGCTGTATACAAGTATCCCTCACATTAAAGGGGTATCAGTAATTAAAGATATTTTAAGTAATAATACATTTGCAGAAAAATAAATAGAATTTATAATTGAAGGGATATTCTTTATTTTGAGCCACAATTATTTTCTATTTGAGGGAAATTATTATAAACAACATCAGGGTACTGCGATGGGGACCACCTTTGCCCCATCGTACGCAAATTTATATATATCTCACTTTGAGGAGAATTTAGTCTGGAATAATAATCCTTTTCCTCTTAATGTCATCAAATACCATCGCTACATTGATGACATCATCATGATTTGGCAGGGCCCGGAGAGTATCATTTCAGATTTTGTGTATTATATTAATAATAATACATATAATTTGAAATTCACCATGGAGAAATCTTCTGAATCAATACCGTTTTTAGATTTGACCTTATACCATGATACATTCACTAATACAGTGGCCGTTAGAAATTTTCGAAAACCAACAGATTTATTTTATATCAATGTACTATTTGCTGTGTTTCTATCACTTATGTGAATACTAGCTTGTCACCCTCATAGTGTGTATATTTGGAAATATACATTTCATCCTGGTAACTGACTTATCAATCGATCCTGCATCAGCCTGGTTCTGGTGTTTGTGGGGAACTTACAGCAACACTTCTGTTTCTCCTGGAGCGGTCCTGGTGACACACACCCTGAGGGGATAAGTTATTTGGTGTATATGATACACAACACGCTGTTTTATTTTTTATATCCTGTGAGTTGCCATTTGTCTGTGTGATTCAAATTAAAACTTTTTATACTCTGCATTTGAGTTTGCGCTCCTCTCCTCTGTCTTTTAGATTCTGTGTACACAATCAAGGTCTGTGGATTCACCTGTCCTAGAGGAGCAGCCGGATTCTTCTGCATTTTTTTGCAAATTTTGGACTTGAAAGCCTAGAATATATTTTATTTTATACTATTAAGTATTTGAGTGCATTTGTACTTTTTGGATTTGTTTTATATCTACATTTTTATATACTATTTTTTTTGCATTACTTTTAAGGATTAGCGCTACTTTGGTGTGTTCTATCACACCGTTCTCTGTGTTTGATGTACAAAACCTTCCTAGCACTGTATAATCCTGTATTTCCTCTATCATTATCCAATCAAAGAGCATCCTACAGATACTGGAACTCAAGCTTTGCACCTGTAAGTGGCCAGGTCAGCTGTGCAGAAGTACAAAATAATTATCAGTGGTAGGAAAAGCACATTGGGATACAGTGATGACAGTAGCGTGCAGAAATCCACATTTCTTAACCCAGAGAAGATTAATTACTGTGCATAGTTCTACCCATGAAATAGAAATCTACAAGTGTATATTAGACACAGATCTTACACAACTGTACTGTTCAGCTCAAAGTTAAACCAGCTGATGAAATAGACAGACTGCCGAGGCCAAAATCTTTTTTTTCTCCCACTGACACTTACCCATTAGAGGAACGATTGCGGCAGTAAAAACTGAACTGCTTTGTACCACAAAGGTCATTACAGCACCAACAATGATGGCTAAGTATCCACTTAACCAACTGAACGGAAAGGGGAAATCTGTATAGTAGAAAAAAACAAACAAAGCAAACAAGTATAAATTTAAAGTCGTATACACAGTTCATATAGATATATTGGTGCTTCAGCATGTCACTAGGTCATTTTATAACATTTACTGCAATTCTTTTAAGAAGACTGAATATTGTAGAACATGATATGTAGGAATCGCATTAGCTATAAAAACTAATAGTACAACACTTGATATTAGTCAGTATCTGAAATACTGTATCTCCATTCATTAATAAAATAGTTTGCTTTAAAGTGATAGTCTAGTCAAAATTAAACTTTCATGATTCAGATAAAGCATGCAATTTTAAGCAGCTTTCTAATTTACTTCTATTATCAATTTTTATTCGTTCTCTTGGTATCTTTATTTGAAAAGGCTGAAATTTAAGCTTAGAAGCCGGCCCATTTTTGGTTCAGAAACCTGGATAGCGCTTGCTAAATGGTGGCTTCATTTAGACACCAATCAGCAAGGGCTGCCCAGGTCTGAACCAAAAATGGGCCTTCTCCTAAGCTTACATAATAGCTTTTTCAAATAAAGATACCAATAGAACAAAAAAATTGATAATAGGAGTAAATTAGAAAGTTGTTTAAAATTGCACGTTCTATCTAAATTAGGAAAATTTAATTTTGATTTGACTATCCCTTTAAATGTTTTATTTAGATATGGTGGAAACGTCTTCATTACCTGCATTTATGATCTTTTTGATAACTTGAGCGATTTGTCCTTTGAGAACTGAGTTGAGCAATTTGACAATAAGGATGAGACAGGTGCAGAGGACAATGAGAGAACCAATCAAGAGGATGAAGCCGACGGCTATGTCTGATAGATTGACATTCGCAAAAATGTGGACACCTGTTTTGGAATAATAAGAGATGTCGGTTAGACACATTCTGCTTATTGCAGTATGAGAACATTAAAGGGATATGAAACTTTTTTTTCCAGTTGACTTCTATTATCTAATTTGCTTTGTTCTTTTGCTATCCTTTGTTGAAAAGAATAACAAGTTAGGCTCAGGAGGAGACAGTCACTACAGGGATCTTGCTGCTGATTGGTAGCTGCACATATGCTTCTTGTCATTGGCTTACTTGATGTGTTCAGCTAACTCCCAAAATGTATAATATAAATAAATTTTAAAGTTATTTAAAACTGTATGATCGATCTGAATAATGAAAGAAACATTTTGGGTTTCATGTCTTTAATGCCTATAATGACTACTAAATTATTTTTTTTATTATATAATTTTGTATTGGTTTTCCATACATTAATGACATGGTTGAGGTTTAACAGATAGTTTGACTAATAACCCGTGAGTACAATACATTTAACATCTCTATATAGAGAGGAAAGCATTCAACAAACGTTCCCACCCAGCATCATCAATGCTTCTATTTGAAATTTGGTGTCATACTCTAGTCTTATTGGGCCTTGGCTCCAAGGGCTTCAATGTCTTAGTTGTTAATGAGGAAAACTTCTAGGAGAAGATGAATGTATTTGGGTAGTTACCCTTCACAGGGCCAATATCGCAAAACTATCAAAAGATTTTATAAAACCATATAAACCATACTAAGTTATTTTTACTTTACTTTCCTTAAACTATTAATTTTCACTTATATGGTTAGACTGAAGAAACCTTATTCTTCAGCCTTTGTCGGCAAGCAAAACAGTTCCTCTTATTTGTTTATGCTATATTCTGGTTCTTAAAGGGGCTTCCTCCCAAGTTTAAAGAAAAAAAAAAAACGATTTGGTTAATCAATTAGGTTTTGGATTGGCAGTCTCACTATCAAATTTGATGCCGCCCATTCTTCTGACTGGCTAATAACATTAATCAGACAAAACAGGTTAACCTTGTTTAAGGGACATGAAACGCAAACATTTTTTTTCCTGATTCAGATAGATTTTAAACAGCTTTCCAAATTACTTCTATTGTTTAATTTCTTCTGTTATGTGTGATCAGTCCACGGGTCATCATTACTTCTGGGATATAACTCCTCCCCAACAGGAAATGCAAGAGGATTCACCCAGCAGAGCTGCATATAGCTCCTCCCCTCTACGTCACTCCCAGTCATTCTCTTGCACCCAACGACTAGATAGGATGTGTGAGAGGACTATGGTGATTATACTTAGTTTTTATAACTTCAATCAAAAGTTTGTTATTTTACAATAGCACCGGAGCGTGTTGTTGCCTCTCTGGCAGAGTTTGAAGAAGAATCTACCAGAGTTTTTACTATGATTTTAACCGGAGTAGTTAAGATCATATTGCTGTTTCTCGGCCATCTGAGGGAGGTAAAAGCTTCAGATCAGGGGACAGCGGGCAGATGAATCTGCATTGAGGTATGTAGCAGTTTTTATTTTCTGAATGGAATTGATGAGAAAATCCTGCCATACCGTTATAATGACATGTATGTATACTCTACACTTCAGTATTCTGGGGATGGTATTTCACCGGAATTACTCTGTTAAAAGTACACTAAACCTTTTAATAGGTATTTATCATGTTAAACGTTTTTGCTGGAATGTAGAATCGTTTGCATTTTCTGAGGTACTGAGTGAATAAATATTTGGGCATTATTTTTCCACTTGGCAGTTGCTTGTTTTAATTGTGACAGTTTCGTTTCTCTCTCACTGCTGTGTGTGAGGGGGAGGGGCCGTTTTTGGCGCTCTTTGCTACGCATCAAAAATTTCCAGTCAGTTACTCTTGTATTTCCTGCATGATCCGGTTCATCTCTAACAGAACTCAGGGGTCTTCAAACTTCTTTGAAGGGAGGTAGATTCTCTCAGCAGAGCTGTGAGACTTATATATTGACTGTGATTAAAAACGTTGCTCTGTAATTTTTATTTTCAAATTTAATTATTGTTAATTTACTAATGGGAACAAACCTTTGCTAAAAGTTGTGTTGTTTTTAAGGATTGAGACTATAACTGTTTTTCAGTTCATTATTTCAACTGTCATTTAATCGTTTAGTGCTTCTTTGAGGCACAGTACGTTTTTGTTAAATAAGATTGTAACCAAGTTGCAAGTTTATTACTAGTGTGTTAAACATGTCTGACTCAGAGGAAGATACCTGTGTCATTTGTTCCAATGCCAAGGTGGAGCCCAATAGAAATTTATGTACTAACTGTATTGATGCTACTTTAAATAAAAGCCAATCTGTACAATTTGAACAAATTTCACCAAACAGCGAGGGGAGAGTTATGCCGACTAACTCGCCTCACGTGGCAGTACCTGCATCTCCCGCCCGGGAGGTGCGTGATATTATGGCGCCTAGTACATCTGGGCGGCCATTACAGATAACATTACAAGATATGGCTACTGTTATGACTGAAGTTTTGGCTAAATTACCAGAACTAAGAGGCAAGCGTGATCACTCTGGGGTGAGAACAGAGTGCGCTGATAATACTAGGGCCATGTCTGATACTGCGTCACAGCTTGCAGAGCATGAGGACGGAGAGCTCCATTCTGTGGGTGACGGTTCTGATCCAAACAGATTGGATTCAGATATTTCAAATTTTAAATTTAAATTGGAAAACCTCCGTGTATTACTAGGGGAGGTTTTAGCGGCTCTTAATGATTGTAACACTGTTGCAATACCAGAGAAATTGTGTAGGTTGGATAAATACTTTGCGGGTACCGGCGAGTACTGACGTTTTTCCTATACCTAAGAGACTAACTGAAATTGTTACTAAGGAGTGGGATAGACCCGGTGTGCCGTTCTCACCCCCTCCAATATTTAGAAAGATGTTTCCAATAGACGCCACCACACGGGACTTATGGCAAACGGTCCCTAAGGTGGAGGGAGCAGTTTCTACTTTAGCTAAGCGTACCACTATCCCGGTGGAGGATAGCTGTGCTTTTTCAGATCCAATGGATAAAAAATTAGAGGGTTACCTTAAGAAAATGTTTGTTCAACAAGGTTTTATATTGCAACCCCTTGCATGCATCGCGCCGATTACGGCTGCGGCAGCATTTTGGATTGAGTCTCTGGAAGAGAACCTTAGTTCAACTACGCTGGACGACATTACGGACAGGCTTAGAGTCCTTAAACTAGCTAATTCATTCATTTCGGAGGCCGTAGTTCATTTAACCAAACTTACGGCTAAGAACTCAGGATTCGCCATTCAGGCACGTAGAGCGCTGTGGCTAAAATCCTGGTCAGCTGATGTAACTTCTAAGTCCAAATTACTTAATATACCTTTCAAGGGGCAAACTTTATTTGGGCCCGGTTTGAAAGAAATTATCGCTGACATTACAGGAGGTAAGGGCCACGCCCTGCCTCAAGACAAAGCCAAAGCTAAGGCTAGACAGTCTAATTTTCGTCCCTTTCGGAATTTCAAAACAGGAGCAGCATCAACTTCCACTGCACCAAAACAGGAAGGAGCTGTTGCTCGTTACAGACAAGGCTGGAAACCTAACCAGTCCTGGAACAAGGGCAAGCAGGCCAGGAAACCTGCTGCTGCCCCAAAGACAGCATGAACCGAGGGCCCCCGATCCGGGACCGGATCTAGTGGGGGGCAGACTCTCTCTCTTCGCCCAGGCTTGGGCAAGAGATGTTCAGGATCCCTGGGCGCTAGAGATCATATCTCAGGGATACCTTCTAGACTTCAAATTCTCTCCCCCAAGAGGGAGATTTCATCTGTCAAGGTTGTCAACAAACCAGATAAAGAAAGAAGCGTTTCTACGCTGTGTACAAGATCTGTTATTAATGGGAGTGATCCATCCGGTTCCGCGGTCGGAACAAGGACTAGGGTTTTACTCAAACCTGTTTGTGGTTCCCAAAAAAGAGGGAACTTTCAGGCCAATCTTGGATTTAAAGATCCTAAACAAATTCCTAAGAGTTCCATCGTTCAAAATGGAAACTATTCGGACAATCTTACCCATGATCCAAAAGGGTCAGTACATGACCACAGTGGATTTAAAGGATGCTTACCTTCACATACCGATTCACAAAGATCATTACCGGTATCTAAGGTTTGCCTTCTTAGACAGGCATTACCAGTTTGTAGCTCTTCCATTCGGATTGGCTACGGCTCCAAGAATCTTCACAAAGGTTCTGGGTGCCCTTCTGGCGGTACTAAGACCGCGAGGAATTTCGGTAGCTCCGTACCTAGACGACATTCTGATACAAGCTTCAAGCTTTCAAACTGCCAAGTCTCATACAGAGTTAGTTCTGGCATTTCTAAGGTCGCATGGATGGAAAGTGAACGAAAAGAAGAGTTCTCTTTTTCCTCTCACAAGAGTTCCATTCTTGGGGACTCTTATAGATTCTGTAGAAATGAAGATTTATCTGACAGAAGACAGATTAACAAAGCTTCTAAATGCATGCCGTGTCCTTCATTCCATTCAACTCCCGTCAGTGGCTCAATGCATGGAGGTGATCGGCTTAATGGTAGCAGCAATGGACATAGTTCCCTTTGCACGTCTACATCTCAGACCGCTGCAATTGTGCATGCTGAGTCAGTGGAATGGGGATTACTCAGACTTGTCCCCTACTCTGAATCTGGATCAAGAGACCAGAAACTCTCTTCTATGGTGGCTTTCTCGGCCACATCTGTCCAGGGGGATGCCATTCAGCAGGCCGGACTGGACAATTGTAACAACAGACGCCAGCCTACTAGGTTGGGGCGCTGTCTGGAATTCTCTGAAGGCTCAGGGACAATGGAATCAGGAGGAAAGTCTCCTGCCAATAAACATTCTGGAATTGAGAGCAGTTCTCCATGCCCTTCTGGCTTGGCCCCAGTTAAAAACTCGGGGGTTCATCAGGTTTCAGTCGGACAACATCACGACTGTAGCTTACATCAACCATCAAGGAGGGACAAGAAGCTCCCTAGCAATGATGGAAGTATCAAAGATAATTCGCTGGGCAGAGTCTCACTCTTGCCACCTGTCAGCAATCCACATCCCGGGAGTGGAGAACTGGGAGGCGGATTTCTTGAGTCGCCAGACTTTTCATCCGGGGGAGTGGGAACTTCATCCGGAGGTCTTTGCCCAAATACTTCGACGTTGGGGCAAACCAGAGATAGATCTCATGGCGTCTCGCCAGAACGCCAAACTTCCTCACTACGGGTCCAGATCCAGGGATCCGGGAGCGGTTCTGATAGATGCTTTGACAGCACCTTGGAACTTCGGGATGGCTTATGTGTTTCCACCCTTCCCGCTGCTTCCTCGATTGATTGCCAAAATCAAACAGGAGAGAGCATCAGTGATTCTAATAGCGCCTGCATGGCCACGCAGGACTTGGTATGCAGATCTAGTGGACATGTCATCCTGTCCGCCTTGGTCTCTACCTCTAAGACAGGACCTTCTGATACAGGGTCCATTCAAACATCAAAATCTAACTTCTCTGAAGCTGACTGCTTGGAAATTGAACGCTTGATTTTATCAAAACGTGGTTTTTCTGAGTCGGTTATTGATACCCTGATACAGGCTAGGAAGCCTGTTACCAGAAGGATTTACCATAAGATATGGCGTAAATACCTATACTGGTGCGAATCCAAAGGTTACTCCTGGAGTAAGGTTAGGATTCCTAGGATAATGTCCTTTCTACAAGAAGGTTTAGAAAAGGGTTTATCGGCTAGCTCATTAAAGGGACAGATCTCAGCTCTGTCCATCTTGTTACACAGGCGTCTGTCAGAAAATCCAGACGTCCAGGCCTTTTGTCAGGCTTTAGCTAGGATCAAGCCTGTGTTTAAAGCTGTTGCTCCGCCATGGAGTTTAAACTTAGTTCTTAACGTTTTACAGGGTGTTCCGTTTGAACCCCTTCATTCCATTGATATAAAATTGTTATCTTGGAAAGTTCTGTTTTTAATGGCTATTTCCTCGGCTCGAAGAGTCTCTGAGTTATCAGCCTTACATTGTGATTCTCCTTATCTGATCTTTCACTCAGACAAGGTAGTTCTGCGTACTAAACCTGGGTTCTTACCTAAGGTAGTCACTAACAGGAATATCAATCAAGAGATTGTTGTTCCATCCTTGTGTCCAAATCCTTCTTCAAAGAAGGAACGTCTTCTACACAATCTGGATGTAGTTCGTGCCCTCAAGTTCTACTTGCAGGCAACTAAAGATTTTCGCCAAACTTCTTCCCTGTTTGTCGTTTATTCTGGACAGAGGAGAGGTCAAAAAGCTTCTGCTACCTCTCTCTCTTTTTGGTTTCGTAGCATAATACGTTTAGCCTATGAGACTGCTGGACAGCAGCCTCCTGAAAGAATTACAGCTCATTCCACTAGAGCTGTAGCTTCCACTTGGGCCTTTAAGAATGAGGCCTCTGTTGAACAGATTTGCAAGGCTGCAACTTGGTCTTCGCTTCATACTTTTTCCAAATTTTACAAATTTGACACTTTTGCTTCTTCGGAGGCTATTTTTGGGAGAAAGGTTCTTCAGGCAGTGGTTCCTTCTGTATAATGAGCCTGCCTATCCCTCCCGTCATCCGTGTACTTTTGCTTTGGTATTGGTATCCCAGAAGTAATGATGACCCGTGGACTGATCACACATAACAGAAGAAAACATAATTTATGCTTACCTGATAAATTCCTTTCTTCTGTTGTGTGATCAGTCCACGGCCCGCCCTGTTTTAAGGCAGGTAAATATCTTTTAAATTATACTCCAGTCACCACTTCACCCTTGGTTTCTCCTTTCTCGTTGATTCTTGGTCGAATGACTGGGAGTGACGTAGAGGGGAGGAGCTATATGCAGCTCTGCTGGGTGAATCCTCTTGCATTTCCTGTTGGGGAGGAGTTATATCCCAGAAGTAATGATGACCCGTGGACTGATCACACAACAGAAGAAAGGAATTTATCAGGTAAGCATAAATTATGTTTTTCTTCATTCTCTAGGTATCCTTAGTTCTAAAAGATACCTAGGTAGGCTCAAGAGAAGCAATGCATTACTAGGAGCTAGCTGCTGATTGGTTGCTGCACATAAACGCCTCTTTAAATTGATTCTCCAGATGTGTTCAGCTAGTTCCCAGTAGTTTGTGTCTTATACTTCAACAAAGGATAAAAAGAGAATCAAACAATTTTGATAATAGAAATAAATTGGTAAGTTGTTTAAAATCACATGCTCTACGTCAATCATGATAGAAAATGTTTGGGTTTCATGTCTCTTTAATCGTTTAGAATTGAATGTTTTCAAAATGCATTTCCAAGTTCAATTAATAAATCATCTAATTTTAATGGAATTTCGGTAACTTGCATCATTCTGCAACAACTAAGAAAGAACACCTACATTTCTGTACACCTTCCTTGACAGTGACGTTCTTTTCCAGAAATATCCCATTCTCTGTATGAATGCACTGGGAGATGTCGCACTCCGTTAAGTTGGTAACCGGGATATATTTGGTGATCTGCAATATAATAATTCCCATAAGATCAGAAATAAGGTACTGTACGGTATAGCCAATGTGCTTATTTGTGTGATAAAACACGGGGTGGGGGGGTTGTCTGTACCCTGATACTCACATTGACATCTTGCGTAACACACCATCGCTTTATAAGGCTCATGTTTTTGGTCTCTGGATCGTTTAAGGCATTCCCAGCTATCACTGCGCTATCCAGCTATATGAGATAAATATATGGAATAATCAGGATGGCTAAGAAGACTGAATTATGCGCATCTAAATATTCAAAGAATGTTTCTTGGGCAAAATTATTTGGTCTAATTACAATTGGAAGTGCTTTATGGTAACTGTTTTTTTTTTTTCAGACATATTTTATTGAAATTAAATTGTATTATGAATGTTATTCCAAGCTTGTAGTAGTAAATACGCTCAGATGATTACAACTTCATGAGATGGAACGTGAAAAAACAACGCTGTGGCTACCTTCGGGGAGTTCTTTACAAAAGAAAAAGTGCTGTCCGCTGCGTGTTGCTAGATGTCTCCCACGGAAAGTAATGGAGTTTGCTGGAAAGGAGAATTTCTCTGGGGAGAGCGATTTTGGCAGGGAGCAGGGGGTCACACTTTAAAAAAATAAATACTGTGGCCAATACAACCTGATTGCTCTGCTTTTAGTGTATAGTATCTTGCAATCACCTCTGTTTTTATTTGCATGTGTTATATATTATGGTAATTTGTTTTGAGTATTTTTTGCACAATGTTTTCACCTTTTAGTTTGCGAGAAAAAGCAGTGGCTTTGCAAAGGGAAAATGTTTACAGAACATACCAGACCTGGAAGAGAAATTTTAGCTACACCCATAAAATGTCCCTGTTCAGCCCACAAGCAGAGGCAGGGAACTCCTTTTACGATAAGGAAAATAATACCCTTTGAATTCTGTATTAAAAATACAAATTTCTACTGTGTGCCTTAAATTTATTTTCTTTCCTATGGCATGGATAGTCCATGATGTCATTCCAATTTCTTGTGGGATATTCAACTCCTGGTCTGCAGGAGGAGGCAAAGAGCACCCCAACAAAGCTATTAAGTGTAACTTCCCTTACCATAATCCCCAGTCATTCTCTTTGCCTCTGTCAATGTAGGATGTGCAAAGTTGGTGTCTGAAGATATTTAATCCTTTTATGGGTACTCTTCCCTACAAGCAAGGATTGGGGTCTAGCTGTGCCCATGTCATCTCTTTAGTAAGAGTAGTGGTGGCTTTTAGTAGTTAAAAGGTGGCGAAGTAGTAGTTGCTTTATTTTTAACATTTTGCTACCCCTTTGCAGAAAGCCAGAGTTAGTTACTCTGTTCTTTCTTTTACTACAGGTCCATGAAAGGGAGCAATGTGGCTGTCACACCTATGTAGTTTTCTCCTTCTAGGTATTGAAGGACAGCAGTACTTAAGAGGTTAATCCTCATTCGGATCCAAATTAGGACATATATCCTTTTTACTTAAGGATACTTTATTTGGAGGACATGATATTGTATGGGTTAAATGTGAGACGTTAATTGGCTGGGGGACTCATAACTTTATTGAGATTCGATTGAGGAGTGTTGCATTATCGAAATGCAGGGTACTTTAATAGTGCATGCTGACATATTTAGAGGAACAGTTAGAGAGGTTTATTTTTTATATAAACAGCAGTCTGTGAGCAGTTTACTTTTTTCGTGCTCTTTCAAGTGGCGCAGTTAGTTATTTAACACCCTCACGTGACACCCGCACTTCTGATTTATCGGAGCGGAGCTGAGGTGTATCGCATTGCAGGGCTCTGTCGGATGTTAGTTTTTTAAATATTTCTCATCAACGGATCGTTTTCTGTGCTAAGAGAAGATCCTTAAAGAAAGGTTTCGTTTCCTTTGACTAGTGGGATGTCAATCCTGTCCGGTAGGAGCTTAAGGCAATCGGAAAGGTTGCTTTGAAGGATCTCTTTATTGCTCTCTAAATTTATAAATTTCTAATACATTTTGAAAGACTTTTTTCTTTTTCAATATTATTAACTGTTGAATTCTGTATAATAGATTCAGAGTTAGATCAGTCTATGTCTCAGCTCGGTCTCAACCTCAGCATCCGCTGCTTCATAAATAGACCCCCAGGAGTGGACAATTGGGAGGCAGATTTTCTGAGCAGAAAGACTTTTCATCCCGTGGAGTGGGCCCTCCATCCGGAAGTGTTCTCCAGGATAACCCTCATGCGAGGGGTTCCGGAGTTGGATCTGATGGCGTCTCGTCAGAACCCCAAGCTTCCAAAGTATGGTTCAAGGTCAAGAGATCCTCAGTCCGCCCTGATAGATGCCCTGGTAGTTCCGTGGGATTTCAGTCTAGCATACCTGTTTCCTCCATTTGCTCTCCTTCCACGAGTCATTGCTCGTATCAAGCAGGAGAGAGCATCTGTGATCCTAATAGCTCCTGCCTGGCCTCGCAGGATCCGGTTTGCAGATCTGGTGAAGATGTCATCTCTCATTCAGGGTCCATTCCTCCAACCAAATCTAGATTCTCTGAAGCTGACTGCTTGGAGATTGAACTCCTAATCCTGTCTAGACACGTTTTTTCGGAGGCAGTCATTAATACTATGCTTCAGGCTCGTAAACCTGTTACTCGGAAGATTTACCATAAGATATGGCGTAAATACCTTTTTTGGTGTGAAGCTAAAGGTTTTTCTTGGAGTCAGGTGATGATTCCACAAATTTTATCTTTTCTTCAGGATGGCCTGGAGTAGGGTTTGTCAGTCAGTATTCTGAAAGGTCAGATTTCTGCTCTGTCTATCCTTTTGCACAAATGTCTGGCAGAATTACCAGATGTTCAAGCTTTTGTTTAGGCCTTGGTCAGAATTAGGCCTGTGTTTAAACCTGTTGCTCCTCCTTGGAGCCTTAACCTAGTTCTAAATGCAGCAGGCTCTGTTTGAGCCAATGCACGTTGTTGATATTAAATTGTTATCTTGGAAGGTTTTGTTTCTCCTTGCTATTTCCTCCACTTGCAGAGTTGCTGAGCATTCAGCTCTACAGTGTGATTTCCCCGTACCTTATTTTTCATGCAGGTATGGCGGTCCTTCTTACTAATTTGGGGTTTCTCCCTAAGGTGGTGTCGGATCGAAACATTAATCAGGAAATTGTTGTTCCTTCTTTCTGTCCTAATCCTTCTCATAAGGAATGTCTTTTGCATAACTTGAATGTTGTGCGTGCTCTAAAATTTTACTTAGAAGCTACTAATGATTTCCGGCAATCTTCTGCCCTGTTTGTTGTTTTCTCTGGAAAGCGTAAGGGTCAGAATGGCACTTCTACTACTCTTTCCCTCTGGTTAAGAAGTGTGATTCGTTTTGCTTATGAGACTGCTGGACAGCAGCCTCCTGAGAGAATTACAGCTCATTCTACTAGGGCTGTCTCCTCATCTTGGGTTTTCAAAAACGAAGCTTCTGTTGAACAGATTTGGAAGGCGGCTACATGGTCCACTTTGCATACTTTTTCCAAATGTTCCAAATTTGATACTTTTGCCTAGGCTGAGGCCTCTTTTGGGAGAAAGGTTCTTCAAGCGGTGGTGCCTTCTATTTAGGTCCTCCTGCCTTGTTATCCCTTCCTTTTTATTCCATGTAATCTAGCTTGGGTATTGGTTCCCACTAGTAATTGAAATGGCGTGGACTCTCCATGCCATAGGAAAGAAAACAAAATTTATGCTTACTTGATAAATTTCTTTCTTTCCGGGCATGGAGAGTCCATGACCCCGCCCTCTTTTTTAAATTATATTTCAGCAGTTTTTTTGAGTAAACCTCAGGCACCCTTTTCACCCTTGTGTTTCTTCTTTTTCTATTTTCCTTCGGCTGAATGACTGGGGATTATGGGTAAGGGAAGTTTAACTTAACAGCTTTGCTGGGGTGCTCTTTGCCTCCTCCTGCTGGCCAGGAGTTGAATATCCCACTAGTAATTGTAATGACGTCGTGTACTCTCCATGCCCGGAAACAAATTTATCAGGTAAGCATAAATTTAGTTTTATGTTTTTGCTGCGTAATTTAAAATTTACAAATTTTAAACTTTTTATAAAACATTTTTTGCTACAATTTTGATTAAATAATACAATTTTCTTCTTTGTAATTTTATTTCAGTAAGTAAGTTGACGGCACCACTATCTCCCCCATCACCCCAAGTCCAGTGCCTCTGAGTTACACTTGACTCCAATCTGTCCTTCAAAGCCCACATCCAATTGCTCTTTTCATCCTGCCACTGATACCACTAAGCAACTAATCCACTTCCTGGTAATTTCCTAACTTGACTACTAAAATAACCTACTCACTGACCTTCCACTCTCCCACCTGTCGCTGCTTCAATACATCCTAAATGCCTCTGCCAGGCTAATCCACCTTTCCCACCGCTCTGTATCTGCTGCACCACTCTGCAAGTTCCTTCACTGGCTCCCCAACCACAGCAAAATTCAATTCAAAATTCTCACCCTGACCTACGAAGCCCTCATCAATGCTGCCCCCCTCTACCTGTCCTTAATAATCAACAAATATACTCCAGCTCGCCCCTTAAGGTACAACAATGACCTGCTCCTTGGATCTTCTATCATAACTTCTTCCCATACTAGACTGTAGGACCAACCCACTGGAACACACTTCCTTGCGCTGTCCGAATTTCCGCTAATCTGTCTTCCTTTAAATGCTCCCTAAACACATTTCTTTTCAAGGAAACCTACCACCCAACTCAGTAACTAATGAATTCCACTTACCTAATAATTTCTCCTCATCTTACTCTATATTAACATCGTTCTCACCCTTGCAGTCCTCACCTCCTGTTTCTCACCCTCCTACCCTTCTAGATTGTAAATTCCCACGGAAATAGGGCCCTCAATTCCACCTGCATTTGTTTGATACATTTTGTCCTGTCTCTTAAAAAGGCCAAAAAGAGCAAATTATCAAGGGAAGGAACACGTTTATTATGCAGTGGAACAAATAATTAAGGAATAGAAAGTGAAAGGAGGGAACAGCATATTAGAATAAGCCTAGCATAATAAAAAGACAAAGCAGAAACAGGCCGAATCTGACATTTGTAGTTAGTTAAATTTTCCTTCCCCCTTCATCAGGTGACAACCATCAACCAATCAACAAATGCATATACGTATATACTGTGAATTGCTGCACATGCTCAGTAGGAGCTGGTGCCTCAGAAAGTGTCCATATGAAAAGATTGTGCACATTTTGATAATGGAAGTGAATTGGAAATATGTTTACAATTGTGTGCTCTATCTGAATCAGGAAAGTTTATTTTTTACTTTTATATGACTATGTTCTATATGAATTATAAAAGAAAAAAATTTAGTTTTATGTCCCTTTAACACAGCTATATTGCACACAGTCATTTATTAAACACTCTAGAGACCCATTTATAACTATCCCTAACTAGCAGCAGCAAAGATGCAAACCTAGGTTACAACATAGCAGCCCCCACTGCTCTATGGACACTAAAACATTATACTTATTTTATGAATATTTAAACCACTAATATCATTAAAAAATACAGCTGCATATTATTATCAGGCTAATCTTTGCATTAAATACATCATTCTGCCTAGCATTACTTTAGTGTTTAATGTACCTTTAAAATGCTACCCCTATAGTATAGAAATTATTGTGTCTAACCTCAGTGGTTAAAGGGACATAAACCTAATTTCTCTTGTAAGATGTATCAAGTCCACGGATTCATCCATACTTGTGGGATATTCTCCTTCCCTACAGGAAGTGGCAGAGAGAGCACCCACAGCAGAGCTGTCTATATAGCTCCTCCCTTAGCTCCACCCCCCAGTCATTCTCTCTGCCTGCTTAAAGGGACAATATACACTCATTTTTATATAACTGCATGTAATAGACACTACTATAAAGAATAATATGCACAGATACTGATATAAAAATCCAGTATAAAACTGTTTAAAAACTTACTTAGAAGCTGTCAGTTTTGCTCTGTTGAAAAGGTAGCTGGAAAGCCCACTGCAAGTGACAAATAAGACACTCCCCCCCCTCCCCCTTCTTTTGCATATGAAAAGACCCTTTACACAAACAGGAGCAAGCTGGAGTAGGTAGTCAAGCGTATTCACATAAAACTTTGGGGCTTGGTCTGAAAATCAGAGCAATGTTATTTAAAAATAAGCAAAACTATACATTAATTAAAAAAAAAAACTTTATGGGCTATATAAATAGATTATCTACAAAACATTTATGCAAAGAAAAAAATGAGTGTATAATGTCCCTTTAACTGCTAGGAAGGGCAAAGTGAGTGTGGTGACAAAAATTTTAGTTTTTATTTTCTCAAGCAAAAGTTTGTTATTTTAAATGGTACCAGTGTGTACTATTTACTCTCTGGCAGAAAAGGGATGAAGATTTCTCCTACATTGGTGTGTCCGGTCCACGGCTTCATCCTTGTGGGATATTCTCTTCCCCTACAGGAAATGGCAAAGAGAGCACACAGCAAGAGCTGTCCATATAGCCCCCCCTCTGGCTCCGCCCCCCAGTCATTCTCTTTGCCGCTCTGAACAAGTAGCATCTCCACGGGGATGGTAAAGAGTATGTGGTGTTAGTTGTAGTTTTTTATTCTATCAAGAGTTTGTTATTTTAAAATAGTGCCGGTTTGTACTATTTACTCTACAACAGAAAGTGATGAAGATTTCTGTTAAAAGAGGAGTATGATTTTAGCACCAGTAACTAAAATCCATAGCTGTTCCCACGCAGGACTGTTGAAACCAGAGAACTTCAGTTGGGGGGAACAGTTTGCAGGCTTATCTGCTTCAGGTATGATCAGTCACTTTTCTAACAAGACATAGTAATGCTAGAAGACTGTCAGTTTTCCCTTATGGGATCGGTAAGCCATTTTCTTAGACTCAGTAACAGAATTAAGGCTTATAAATTGGGCTCTATGCTGGTTGACACTATTGTGGGCTAAATCGATTTATTTTTATCATATTTATATGACATTTGGAGTGTTTTGTGAACTTTGAAACACATTTGGGAACATTTTTATTACGCCTGGCAGTTGTTTAGACGCCTAATCTAGTCAGAAAGGCCCGTTCACTCTGGTATGCAGAGGGAGGAGGCCTCATTTCTTCTGTTATGTGTGATCAGTCCACGGGTCATCATTACTTCTGGGATATAACTCCTCCCCAACAGGAAATGCAAGAGGATTCACCCAGCAGAGCTGCATATAGCTCCTCCCCTCTACGTCAGTCCCAGTCATTCTCTTGCACCCAACGACTAGATAGGATGTGTGAGAGGACTATGGTGATTATACTTAGTTTTTATGACTTCAATCAAAAGTTTGTTATTTTAAAATAGCACCGGAGCGTGTTATTACTTCTCTGGCAGAGTTTGAGGAAGAATCTGACAGAGATTTTTTACTATGATTTTAACCGGAGTCGTTAAGATCATATTGCTGTTCTCGACCATCTGAGGGAGGTAAAGGCTTCAGATCAGGGGACAGCGGGCAGATGAATCTGCATTGAGGTATGTGGCAGTTTTTATTTTCTGAATGGAATTGATGAGAAAAGCCTGCCATACCGTTAAAATGACATGTATGTATACACTTCAGTATTCTGGGGATGGTATTTCACCGGAACTACTGTGTTAAAGGTCACTAATCCTTTTAATAACTATTCTCATGTTAAACGTTTTTGCTGGAATGTAGAATCGTTTACATTGCTGAGGTACTGTGTGAATAAATATTTGGGCATTATTTTCCACTTGGCAGTTTTTTGCTTTAATTGTGACAGTTTCGTTTCTCTTCACTGCTGTGTGGGAGAGGGAGGGGCCGTTTTTGGCGCTCTTTGCTACGCATCAAAAAATTCCAGTCAGTTACTTTTATATTTCCTGCATGATCCGGTTCATCTCTGACAGATCTCAGGGGTCTTCAAACTTCTTTGAAGGGAGGTAAATTCTCTCAGCAGAGCTGTGAGAATTCTTATAGTGACTGTGAATAAAAAACGTTGTTTTGTTTTCTTATGTACAAATTTAATTAGTGTTGTTTTTTACTAATGGGAACAAACCTTTGCTAAAAGTTGTGTTGTTTTAAAGTTTGATGCTATAACTGTTTCTCAGTTCATTATTTCAACTGTCATTTAATCGTTAGTACCTCTTTGAGGCACAGTGCGTTTTTTTGCTAAAAAAGATTATAACCAAGTTGTAAGTTTTTTTGCTAGTGTGTTAAACATGTCTGACTCAGAGGAAGATATCTGTGTCATTTGTTCCAATGCCAAGGTGGAGCCCAATAGAAATTTATGTACTAACTGTATTGATGCTACTTTAAATAAAAGTCAATCTGTACAATGTGAACAAATTTCACCAAACAGCGAGGGGAGAGTTATGCCGACTAACTCGCCTCACGCGACAGTACCTGCATCTCCCGCCCGGGAGGTGCGTGATATTTTGGCGCCTAGTACATCTGGGCGGCCATTACAGATAACATTACAAGATATGGCTACTGTTATGACTGAAGTTTTGTCTAAATTACCAGAACTAAGAGGCAAGCGTGATCACTCTGGGGTGAGAACAGAGTGCGCTGACAATGCTAGGGCCATGTCTGATACTGCGTCACAGCTCGCAGAGCATGAGGACGGAGAGCTTCATTCTGTGGGTGACGGTTCTGATCCAAACAGATTGGACTCAGATATTTCAAATTTTAAATTTAAATTGGAGAACCTCCGTGTACTACTAGGGGAGGTCTTAGCAGCTCTCAACGATTGTAACACCGTTGCAATACCAGAGAAACTGTGTAGGTTGGATAAATACTTTGCGGTACCGGCGAGTACTGACGTTTTTCCTATACCTAAGAGACTAACTGAAATTGTTACTAAGGAGTGGGATAGACCCGGTGTGCCGTTCTCACCCCCTCCAATATTTAGAAAGATGTTTCCAATAGACGCCACCACTCGGGACTTATGGCAAACGGTCCCCAAGGTGGAGGGAGCAGTTTCTACTTTAGCTAAGCGTACCACTATCCCGGTGGAGGATAGCTGTGCTTTCTCAGATCCAAAGGATAAAAAATTAGAGGGTTACCTTAAGAAAATGTTTGTTCAACAAGGTTTTATATTACAACCCCTTGCATGTATCGCGCCGATTACGGCTGCGGCAGCATTTTGGATTGAGTCGCTTGAAGAGAACCTTAGTTCCTCTACGCTAGACGACATTACGGACAGGCTTAGAGTCCTTAAACTAGCTAATTCTTTCATTTCGGAGGCCGTAGTACATTTAACCAAACTTACGGCTAAGAACTCAGGATTCGCCATACAGGCACGCAGGGCACTGTGGCTAAAATCCTGGTCAGCTGATGTTACTTCTAAGTCCAAATTACTTAATATACCTTTCAAGGGGCAGTCCTTATTCGGGCCCGGTTTGAAAGAAATTATCGCTGACATTACGGGAGGTAAGGGCCACGCCCTACCTCAAGACAAGGCCAAAGCTAAGGCTAGACAGTCTAATTTTCGTCCCTTTCGGAATTTCAAAACAGGAGCAGCATCAACCTCCACTGCACCAAAACAGGAAGGAGCTGTTGCTCGTTACAGGCAAGGCTGGAAGCCTAACCAGTCCTGGAACAAGAGCAAGCAGGCCAGGAAACCTGCTGCTGCCCCAAAGACAGCATGAACCGAGAGCCCCCGATCCGGGACCGGATCTAGTAGGGGGCAGACTCTCTCTCTTCGCCCAGGCCTGGGCAAGAGATGTTCAGGATCCCTGGGCACTAGAGATCATATCTCAGGGATACCTTCTAGACTTCAAATTATCTCCCCCAAGAGGGAGATTTCATCTGTCAAGGTTGTCAACAAACCAGATAAAGAAAGAAGCGTTTCTACGCTGCGTACAAGATCTGTTAACAATGGGAGTGATCCATCCGGTTCCGCGGTCGGAACAAGGACAAGGGTTCTACTCAAACCTGTTTGTGGTTCCCAAAAAAGAGGGAACTTTCAGGCCAATCTTAGATTTAAAGACTCTAAACAAATTCCTAAGAGTTCCATCGTTCAAAATGGAAACTATTCGGACAATCTTACCCATGATCCAAGAGGGTCAGTACATGACCACAGTGGATTTAAAGGATGCTTACCTTCACATACCGATCCACAAGGATCATCACCGGTATCTAAGGTTTGCCTTCTTAGACAGGCACTACCAGTTTGTAGCTCTTCCATTCGGATTGGCTACGGCTCCAAGAATCTTCACAAAGGTTCTGGGTGCCCTTCTAGCGGTACTAAGACCGCGAGGGATTTCGGTAGCTCCGTACCTAGACGACATTCTAATACAAGCTTCAAGCTTTCAAACTGCCAAGTCTCATACAGAGTTAGTTCTGGCATTTCTAAGGTCGCATGGATGGAAAGTGAACGAAAAGAAGAGTTCTCTCTTTCCTCTCACAAGAGTTCCATTCTTGGGGACTCTTATAGATTCTGTAGAAATGAAGATTTACCTGACAGAAGACAGGTTAACAAAACTTCAAAATGCATGCCGCGTCCTTCATTCCATTCAACACCCGTCAGTAGCTCAATGCATGGAGGTGATCGGCTTAATGGTAGCGGCAATGGACATAGTACCTTTTGCACGCCTACACCTCAGACCGCTGCAATTATGCATGCTAAGTCAGTGGAATGGGGATTACTCAGATTTGTCCCCTACTCTGAATCTGAATCAAGAGACCAGAAATTCTCTTCTATGGTGGCTTTATCGGCCACACCTGTCCAGGGGGATGCCATTCAGCAGGCCAGACTGGACAATTGTAACAACAGACGCCAGCCTACTAGGTTGGGGCGCTGTCTGGAATTCTCTGAAGGCTCAGGGACTATGGAATCAGGAGGAGAGTCTCCTTCCAATAAACATTCTGGAATTGAGAGCAGTTCTCAATGCCCTTCTGGCTTGGCCCCAGTTAATAACTCGGGGGTTCATCAGGTTTCAGTCGGACAACATCACGACTGTAGCTTACATCAACCATCAGGGAGGGACAAGAAGCTCCCTAGCAATGATGGAAGTATCAAAGATAATTCGCTGGGCAGAGTCTCACTCTTGCCACCTGTCAGCAATCCACATCCCGGGAGTGGAGAACTGGGAGGCGGATTTCTTGAGTCGCCAGACTTTTCATCCGGGGGAGTGGGAACTTCATCCGGAGATCTTTGCCCAAATACTTCGACGTTGGGGCAAACCAGAGATAGATCTCATGGCGTCTCGCCAGAACGCCAAACTTCCTCGCTACGGGTCCAGATCCAGGGATCCGGGAGCAGTTCTGATAGATGCTTTGACAGCACCTTGGAACTTCAGGATGGCTTATGTGTTTCCACCCTTCCCGCTGCTTCCTCGATTGATTGCCAAAATCAAACAGGAGAGAGCATCAGTAATTCTAATAGCACCTGCTTGGCCACGCAGGACTTGGTATGCAGATCTAGTGGACATGTTATCCTGTCCGCCTTGGTCTCTACCTCTAAGACAGGACCTTCTGATACAGGGTCCATTCAAACATCAAAATCTAACTTCTCTGAAGCTGACTGCTTGGAAATTGAACGCTTGATTTTATCAAAACGTGGTTTTTCTGAGTCGGTTATTGATACCCTGATTCAGGCTAGGAAGCCTGTTACCAGAAGGATTTACCATAAAATATGGCGGAAATACCTATACTGGTGCGAATCCAAAGGTTACTCCTGGAGTAAGGTTAGGATCGCTAGGATATTGTCTTTTCTACAAGAAGGTTTAGAAAAGGGTTTATCAGCTAGTTCATTAAAGGGACAGATTTCAGCTCTGTCCATCTTGTTACACAGACGTCTGTCAGAAAATCCAGACGTCCAGTCCTTTTGTCAGGCTTTAGCTAGGATCAAGCCTGTGTTTAAAGCTGTTGCTCCACCATGGAGTTTAAACTTAGTTCTTAACGTTTTACAGGGTGTTCCGTTTGAACCCCTTCATTCCATTGATATAAAAATGTTATCTTGGAAAGTTCTGTTTTTAATGGCTATTTCCTCGGCTCGAAGAGTCTCTGAGTTATCAGCCTTACATTGTGATTCCCCTTATCTGATTTTTCACTCAGACAAGGTAGTTCTGCGTACTAAACCTGGGTTCTTACCTAAGGTAGTCACTAACAGGAACATCAATCAAGAGATTGTTGTCCCATCCTTGTGTCCAAATCCTTCTTCAAAGAAGGAACGTCTTTTACACAATCTGGATGTAGTTCGTGCCCTCAAGTTCTACTTGCAGGCAACTAAAGATTTTCGCCAAACTTCTTCCTTGTTTGTCGTTTACTCTGGACAGAGGAGAGGTCAAAAAGCTTCTGCTACCTCTCTCTCTTTTTGGCTTCGTAGCATAATACGTTTAGCCTATGAGACTGCTGGTCAGCAGCCTCCTGAAAGAATTACAGCTCACTCCACTAGAGCTGTGGCTTCCACTTGGGCCTTTAAGAATGAGGCCTCTGTTGAACAGATTTGCAAGGCTGCAACTTGGTCTTCGCTTCATACTTTTTCCAAATTTTACAAATTTGACACTTTTGCTTCTTCGGAGGCTATTTTTGGGAGAAAGGTTCTTCAGGCAGTGGTTCCTTCTGTATAATGAGCCTGCCTATCCCTCCCGTCATCCGTGTACTTTTGCTTTGGTATTGGTATCCCAGAAGTAATGATGACCCGTGGACTGATCACACATAACAGAAGAAAACATAATTTATGCTTACCTGATAAATTCCTTTCTTCTGTTGTGTGATCAG
The DNA here is from genome assembly GCF_027579735.1 of Bombina bombina. Lineage (NCBI taxonomy): Eukaryota > Metazoa > Chordata > Amphibia > Anura > Bombinatoridae > Bombina > Bombina bombina. Next base: position 46,368,395 of record NC_069510.1, on the reverse strand, counting down.
TCCACGGCCCACCCTGTTTTAAGGCAGGTAAATATCTTTTAAATTATACTCCAGTCACCACTTCACCCTTGGTTACTCCTTTCTCGTTGATTCTTGGTCGAATGACTGGGACTGACGTAGAGGGGAGGAGCTATATGCAGCTCTGCTGGGTGAATCCTCTTGCATTTCCTGTTGGGGAGGAGTTATATCCCAGAAGTAATGATGACCCGTGGACTGATCACACAACAGAAGAAAGGAATTTATCAGGTAAGCATAAATTATGTTTTTCGCGCCTCAGTTGCGCAGTTACTTCTAAAGGCAGTGCATGCAGCTTCATGTGAGAGGGTCCTGTGGCTGAGAAACGGACTCAGGAAGGCTTATATTCTGTGGTGAATAACCCCTAAGGAAGGTAAAAGCCGCAGCAAAGTCTGTGGCAGGGACTGTAGTGTGTTTAAACCAGTAAATTAAACTATTAGCTCCGGTTTGCTCATTTAAGGGGTTAGAGACTTGAAATTTGGTGTGCAATACTTTCAAAGCATTAAGACACTGGGGTGTAAATTTTATAAAGATCGGATATTTCCTTGATAGTGTTTCGAACATTCAGAAATAAAGTGTGCTCTTTTTATTATTTAAAGAGACAGTAACGGTTTTGTTTAAATTCGTCTTTATTGCATTAATAGCCTGCCTAATTCTGTCTAACATGTCTGTACCTTCAGATAGCATATGTTCTGTGTGTATGGAAGCCAAGGTGGTTCCCCCTTTAAATGTATGTGCAAATTGTGCCATGGCGTCCAAACAAAGTAAGGACAGTACTGTCACATTTAATAAGGTTGCCCAAGATGATTCTTCAAATGAAGGTAGTGGGGATAGCTCATCATCCTCTCCTTCTGTGTCAACACCAGTTTTGCCCGTGCAGGCGATACCTAGTTCATCTAGCGCGCCAATGCTTGTTACTATGCAGCAATTAACAGCAGTAATGTATAATTCTATAGCAAATCTTTTATCCAAGCTGCCAGCATTTCCCAGAAAGCGTGATTGCTCAGTTTTAAATACAGAAGATGAGCAAGTTGGCGCTGACGATAATTTATCTGTTATACCCTCACATCAATCTGAGTTGGCAGTGAGGGAGGGTCTGTCTGAGGGAGAAATTTCTGATTCAGGAAAAGTTTCTCAGCAGGCAGAACCTGATATTGTGGCATTTAAATTTAAGCTAGAACATCTCCGCGCCCTGCTTAAGGAGGTGCTAGCTACTCTAGATGATTGTGATTCTTTGGTGATTCCAGAGAAGTTGTGCAAAATGGACTAATTCTTAGAGGTCCCAGTGCACGCTGATGCTTTTCCGATACCCAAGAGGGTGGCGGACATAGTGACTAAGGAGTGGGAGAAGCCAGGTGTACCTTTTGTTCCCCCTCCTATATTTAAGAAAATGTTCCCCATTGTCGACCCCAGAAGGGACGCATGGCAAACGGTCCCTAAGGTAGAGGGGGCAGTTTCAACGTTAGCCAAGCGCACAACTATTCCTATTGAGGACAGTTGCGCTTTCAAAGATCCTATGGATAAAAAATTGGAAGGATTGCTTAAAAAGATATTTGTTCAGCAAGGTTTCCTTCTTCAACCAATTTCGTGCATTATTCTTGTCACCACGGCGGCGTCTTTTTGGTTCGAGGAACTAGAAAATTCGCTCCAAAAGGAGACTCCATATGATAAAGTCATGGACAGAATTCACGCACTAAAGTTGGCTAATTCCTTTATTTTGGATGCCGCTTTTCAATTAGCAAAATTAGCGGCGAAAAATTCAGGTTTTGCAATAGTGGCGCACAGGGCGCTTTGGCTAAAATCTTGGTCGGCGGATGTGTCGTCCAAAACAAAATTGCTTAATATTCCTTTCAAAGGTAAGACCCTTTTCGGGCCAGAATTGAAGGAGATTATTTCAGACATCACTGGGGGAAAGGGCCATGCCCTCCCACAGGATAGGCCTTTCAAGGCTAAGAACAGATCTAATTTTCGTTCCTTTCGCAATTTCAGGAACGGACCGGCTCCTAACTCTGCAGCCTCTAGACAAGAGGGTAACGCTTCCCAGCCTAAACCAGCATGGAAACCATTGCAAGGCTGGAACAAGGGTAAACAGGCCAAGAAGCCTGCTGCTGCTACCAAGACAGCATGAAGGGGTAGCCCCCGATCCGGGACCGGATCTAGTAGGGGGCAGACTTTCTCTCTTTGCTCAGGCTTGGGCAAGAGATGTTCCGGATCCCTGGGCACTAGAAATAGTCTCTCAGGGGTATCTTCTAGAGTTCAAGGAACTTCCTCCAAGGGGAAGGTTCCACATGTCTCGCTTATCTTCAGACCAGATAAAGAGACAGGCATTCTTACATTGCGTAGGAGACCTATTAAAGATGGGAGTGATACACCCAGTTCCAACAGCGGAACAAGGTCTGGGTTTTTACTCAAACCTGTTTGTAGTTCCCAAAAAAGAGGGAACCTTCAGGCTAATTCTGGATTTAAAAATTATAAACAAATTCCTCAGAGTTCCATCATTCAAAATGGAAACCATTCGGACGATTTTACCAACAATCCAGGAGGGTCAATATATGACTACCGTGGACTTAAAGGATGCGTACCTGCATATTCCTATCCACAAAGTTCATCATCAGTTCCTGAGGTTCGCCTTTCTGGACAAACATTACCAGTTCGTGGCTCTTCCATTCGGTTTAGCCACTGCTCCCAGAATTTTCACAAAGGTGCTAGGGTCCCTTCTAGCGGTTCTAAGGCCGAGGGGCATTGCTGTAGCACCTTACCTAGACGACATTCTAATCCAAGCGTCATCTCTTTCCAAAGCAAGGGCTCATACAGACATTGTTTTAGCCTTTCTCAGGTCTCACAGGTGGAAGGTGAACATAGAAAAGAGTTCCCTGTCCCCGTCCACAAGGGTTCCTTTTCTGGGAACAATAATAGATTCTGTAGAAATGAAGATATTTCTGACAGAGGTCAGAAAGTTAAAGCTTCTAAACGCTTGTCAAGTTCTTCAATCTATTCCTCAGCCTTCCATAGCTCAGTGCATGGAGGTAATAGGATTAATGGTTGCAGCAATGGACGTGGTTCCTTTTTCTCGAATTCATCTAAGACCATTGCAACTGTGCATGCTCAAACAATGGAATGGGGATTATGCAGACTTGTCTCCCCAGATTCAAGTAGACCAGGTAACCAGAGACTCACTCCGCTGGTGGTTGACTCAGGATCACCTGTCTCAGGGAATGAGTTTCCGCAGACCAGAGTGGGTCATCGTCACGACCGACGGATCGGATAAAAAATTGGAAGGTTTGCTTAAAAAGATTTTTGTACAGCAAGGTTACCTTCTACAACCCATTTCGTGCATTGTTCCTGTCACTACAGCAGCGTGGTTCTGGTTCGAGGAACTAGAAAAGTCGCTCAGTAGAGAGACTCCATATGAGGAGGTTATGGACAGAGTTCACGCACTTAAGTTGGCTAACTCTTTTATTTTAGATGCCGCTTTGCAATTAGCTAGATTAGCGGCGAAAAATTCAGGGTTTGCAATTGTGGCGCGCAGAGCGCTTTGGCTAAAGTCTTGGTCAGCGGATGTATCATCCAAGACAAAATTGCTTAACATCCCCTTCAAGGGTAAAACTCTCTTTGGGCCAGAATTGAAAGAGATTATCTCAGACATCACTGGGGGAAAGGGCCACGCCCTCCCACAAGATAGGCCTTTCAAGGCCAAGAATAAGTCTAATTTTCGTTCCTTTCGTAATTTCAGGAACGGACCGGCCTCTAATTCTGCATCCTCTAAGCAAGAGGGTAATGCCTCACAGTCCAAACCAGCCTGGAAACTGATACAAGGCTGGAACAAGGGTAAGCAGGCCAAGAAGCCTGCTACCGCTAACAAAACAGCATGAAGGAGTAGCCCCCGATCCGGGACCGGATCTAGTGGGGGGCAGACTCTCTCTCTTTACTCAGGCTTGGGCAAGAGATGTTCAGGATCCCTGGACGCTAGAAATAGTTTCTCAGGGTTATCTTCTGGAATTCAAGGAACTACCCCCAAGGGGAAGGTTCCACATGTCTCACTTATCCTCAAACCAAATAAAGAGACAGGCGTTCTTACATTGTGTAGAAGACCTGTTAAAGATGGGAGTGATACACCCAGTTCCAATGACGGAACAAGGAATGGGATTTTACTCAAATCTGTTCGTAGTTCCCAAAAAAGAGGGGACCTTCAGACCAATTCTGGATTTAAAGATCCTAAACAAATTTCTCAGGGTACCATCGTTCAAAATGGAAACCATTCGAATGATTCTACCCACTATCCAGGAAGGTCAATTTATGACTACCGTGGATCTAAAGGATGCGTACCTACATATTCCTATCCACAAAGAACATCATCAGTTCCTAAGGTTCGCCTTTCTGGACAAACATTACCAGTTTGTGGCCCTCCCATTCGGATTAGCCACTGCTCCAAGGATTTTCACAAAGGTACTCGGGTCCCTTCTAGCGGTTCTAAGACCCAGGGGCATTGCAGTAGTACCATACTTGGACGACATTCTAATACAAGCGTCGTCCCTTTCAAGAGCAAAGGCTCATACAGACATCGTTCTGGCCTTTCTCAGATCTCACGGATGGAAGGTGAACATAGAAAAAAGTTCTCTGTCTCCGTCAACAAGAGTTCCCTTCTTGGGAACAATAATAGATTCCTTAGAAATTAGGATTTTTCTGACAGATGTCAGAAAGTCAAAACTTCTAAGCGCTTGTCAAGTTCTTCATTCTGTTCCACGTCCTTCCATAGCTCAGTGCATGGAAGTAGTAGGGTTGATGGTTGCAGCAATGGACATAGTTCCTTTTGCGCGAATTCATCTAAGACCATTACAACTGTGCATGCTGAAACAGTGGAATGGGGACTATACAGACTTGTCTCCAGTGATTCAAGTAGATCAGAAGACCAGAGATTCACTCCGTTGGTGGATATCCCTGGACCACCTATCTCAGGGAATGAGCTTCCGCAGACCAGAGTGGGTCATTGTCACGACCGACGCCAGTCTAGTGGGCTGGGGCGCGGTCTGGGAATCCCTGAAAGCTCAGGGACTATGGTCTCGGGAAGAGTCTCTTCCCCCGATAAACATTCTGGAACTAAGAGTGATATTCAATGCTCTCAGGGCTTGGCCTCAGCTTGCAAAGGCCAGATTCATAAGATTCCAATCAGACAACATGACGACTGTTGCGTATATCAATCATCAGGGGGGAAGAAGGAGTTCCCTGGCGATGAAAGAAGTGACCAAAATAATACAATGGGCGGAGGATCACTCCTGCCATCTATCTGCGATCCACATCCCAGGTGTGGAAAACTGGGAAGCGGATTATCTGAGTCGTCAGACATTCCATCCGGGGGAGTGGGAACTCCACCCGGAGATTTTTGCCCAGTTGACTCAATTATGGGGCATTCCAGACATGGATCTGATGGCGTCTCGTCAGAACTTCAAGGTTCCTTGCTACGGGTCCAGATCCAGGGATCCCAAGGCAACTCTAGTGGATGCACTAGTAGCACCTTGGACCTTCAACCTAGCTTATGTGTTTCCACCGTTTCCTCTCATTCCCAGGCTGGTAGCCAGGATCAAACAGGAGAGGGCCTCGGTGATCTTGATAGCTCCTGCGTGGCCACGCAGGACTTGGTATGCAGACCTGGTGAATATGTCATCGGTTCCACCATGGAAGCTACCTTTGAGACAGGACCTTCTTGTTCAGGGTCCATTCGAACATCCAAATCTGGTCTCCCTCCAGCTGATGGCTTGGAGATTGAACGCTTGATTCTATCAAAGCGTGGGTTTTCAGATTCTGTGATAGATACTCTGGTTCAGGCCAGAAAACCGGTAACTAGAAAGATTTACCATAAAATATGGAAAATATATATCTGCTGGTGTGAATCCAAGGGATTCCCATGGAATAAGATAAAAATTCCTAAGATTCTTTCCTTTCTGCAAGAAGGTTTGGATAAAGGATTATCTGCGAGTTCTCTAAAGGGACAGATTTCTGCTTTATCTGTCTTACTACACAAACGACTGGCAGCTATGCCAGATGTTCAAGCATTTGTTCAGGCTCTGGTTAGGATCAAGCCTGTTTACAGACCTTTGACTCCTCCCTGGAGTTTAAATCTAGTTCTTTCAGTTCTTCAAGGGGTTCCGTTTGAACCTCTACATTCCATAGATATTAAGTTGTTATCTTGGAAAGTTTTGTTTTTGGTTGCAATTTCTTCTGCTAGAAGAGTTTCAGAGTTATCTGCTCTCCAGTGTTCTCCGCCCTATCTGGTGTTCCATGCAGATAAGGTGGTTTTGCGTACTAAGCCTGGTTTTCTTCCAAAGGTTGTTTCTAACAAAAATATTAACCAGGAGATAGTTGTACCTTCTTTGTGTCCGAATCCAGTTTCAAAGAAGGAACGTTTGTTACACAATTTGGACGTAGTCCTTGCTCTAAAATTCTATTTAGAAGCTACAAAAGATTTCAGACAAACATCTTCTCTGGTTGTCGTCTATTCTGGTAAAAGGAGAGGTCAAAAAGCGACTTCTACCTCTCTTTCCTTTTTGCTTAAAAGCATCATCCGATTGGCTTACGAGACTGCCGGACGGCAGCCTCCTGAAAGAATCACAGCTCACTCCACTAGGGCTGTGGCTTCCACATGGGCCTTCAAGAACGAGGCTTCTGTTGATCAGATATGTAAGGCAGCGACTTGGTCTTCACTGCACACTTTTGCCAAATTTTACAAATTTGATACTTTTGCTTCTTCGGAGGCTATTTTTGGGAGAAAGGTTTTGCAAGCCGTGGTGCCTTCCGTTTAGGTAACCTGATTTGCTCCCTCCCTTCATCCGTGTCCTAAAGCTTTGGTATTGGTTCCCACAAGTAAGGATGACGCCGTGGACCGGACACACCAATGTTGGAGAAAACAGAATTTATGCTTACCTGATAAATTACTTTCTCCAACGGTGTGTCCGGTCCACGGCCCGCCCTGGTTTTTTAATCAGGTCTCTATTTTCTCTAACTACAGTCACCACGGTACCATATGGTTTCTCCTTTATTTTTCCTCCTGTCCGTTGGTCGAATGACTGGGGTGGGCGGAGCCTAGGAGGGACTATATGGCCAGATTTGCTGGGACTCTTTGCCATTTCCTGTTGGGGAAGAGATATTCCCACAAGTAAGGATGACGCCGTGGACCGGACACACCGTTGGAGAAAGTAATTTATCAGGTAAGCATAAATTCTGTTTTTTATTTAAAAAACTTCAGTCACCACTGCACCCTATAGTTTCTCCTTTTTCTTCCTAGCCTTCGGTCGAATGACTGGGGGTGGAGCTAAGGGAGGAGCTATATAAACAGCTCTGCTGTGGGTGCTCTCTCTGCCACTTCCTGTAGGGAAGGAGAATATCTCACAAGTATGGATGAATCCGTGGACTCGATACATCACAAGAGAAAGAAATGTATCAGGTAAGCATAAATTCTGTTTTTTTTTCTTTCATGATTTAGATAGAACATACTATTTTAAACAACTTTCCAATTCTAATTTTCACTTTGTATCCTTTGTTGAAAAGCAGGAAGGTAAAATCTGGTGTGCGCATGTGTCTGTAGCACTTTATGGCAACAGTTTTGCAACAGTTATACATTAGCAAGAGAGATGGCAGCACTATTTCCTGTCATGTAGTGCTACAGACATGTGCATGCTACCTAGCTAAATATCTCTTCAACAAATAATAACACGAGAACAAAGCAAATATAATAATATTAGTAAATTTGAAACCTTTTTAAAATTTTATGATCTGTGTGAAAAAAGAGACCAAAGCAAATTTGATAAAAGAAGTAAATTGGAAACTTTTTTGAAATTGTATTCTATATCTGAATCATGAAAGATTTTTTCTTTTGCAAGATGTACCGAGTCCACGGATTTATCCTTACTTGTGGGATATTATCCTTCCTAACAGGAAGTGGCAAAGAGAGCACCACAGCAGAGCTGTCTATATAGCTCCCCCCTTAACTCCACCCCCAGTCATTCTCTTTGCCGGCTTTAAGCAGGAAGGGTAAAGTGAAAGAGGTGTTAAACTGTTACTTTTATTATATCTTCAATCAAGAGTTTGTTATTTTTAAATGGTACCGGTGTTGTACTATTTACATAGATGAAGATTTCTGCCTGGAGGATGATGATCTTAGCATTTGTAACTAAGGTCCACTGCTGTTCCCACAGAAGCTGAGGAGTACAGGAAGACTTCAGTGTGAGGAACGGTTTCTTGCTATACAGCAATGAGGTATGTTCAGTCATTTTTTCTGCAGAGACTGTGTTAACTCAGAAAGGCTGACAGTATCTCCATTAGGGGAAGGGTAAGCAGTAATCCTAGTTTCTCTTGTTAAGTGTATCCAGTCCACGGATCATCCATTACTTATGGGATATTCTCCTTCCCAACAGGAAGTTGCAAGAGGATCACCCACAGCAGAGCTGCTATATAGCTCCTCCCCTAACTGCCATATCCAGTCATTCTCTTGCAACCCTCAACAAAGATGGAGGTCGTAAGAGGAGAGTGGTGTTTTATACTTAGTTTATTTCTTCAATCAAAAGTTTGTTATTTTTAAATGGTACCGGAGTGTGCTGTTTATCTCAGGCAGTATTTAGAAGAAGAATCTGCCTGCATTTTCTATGATCTTAGCAGAAGTAACTAAGATCCATGGCTGTTCTCACATATTCTGAGGAGTGAGGTAACTTCAGAGAGGGAATGGCGTGCAGGTTTTCCTGCAATAAGGTATGTGCAGTTAATATTTTTCTAGGGATGGAATTTGCTAGAAAATGCTGCTTATACCGGATTAATGTAAGTAAAGCCTTAAATGCAGTGATAGCTACTGGTATCAGGCTTATTAATAGAGATGCATACTCTTATAAAAATGTAATATAAAACGTTTGCTGACATGTTAATCGTTTTTATATATGTTTGGTGACAAAACTTATTGGGGCCTAGTTTTTTGGCTGGTTTGATTTCTGCCTAGAGACAGTTTCCTGAAGCTTTCCACTGTTGCAATATGAGTGGGAAGGGCCTATTTTAGTGCTTTTCTGTGCAGATAAAAATACTGACAGAGACATTCAGCTTCCCTCTGCATGATACAGGACATCTCTGAATGGCTCAAAAGGCTTCAAAGTCGTGTTTGAGGAGGGTAACAATCACAGTAGACTGTGGCAGTTGTTGTGACTGTGTTTAAAAAACGTTTTTTGTCATTTATTATTCTGTTTTTGTTATTAAGGGGTTAATCATCCATTTGCAAGTGGGTGCAATGCTCTGCTGACTTGTTACATACACTGTAAAACTTTTGTTAGTGTAACTGACTTTTTTCACTGTTATTTCAAATTTTGTCAAAATTTGTTTCTCTTAAAGACACAGTAACGTTTTTTATATTGCTTGTTAACTTGCTTTAAAGTGTTTTCCAAGCTTGCTAGTCTCATTGCTAGTCTGTACAAACATGTCTGAAACAGAGGATACTTGTTCATTATGTTTAAAAGCCATGGTGGAGCCCCATAGGAGAATGTGTACTAAATGTATTGATTTCACCTTAAACAGTAAAGATCAGTCTTTATCTATAAAAGAATTGTCACCAGAGGGGTCTGTCGAGGGGGAAGTTATGCCGACTAACTCTCCCCACGTGTCGGACCCTTCGCCTCCCGCTCATGGGACGCACGCTAATATGGCGCCAAGTACATCAGGGACGCCCATAGGGATTACTTTGCAGGACATGGCTGCAATCATGAATAATACCCTGTCAGAGGTATTATCCAGATTGCCTGAATTGAGAGGCAAGCGCGATAGCTCTGGGGTTAGACGAGATACAGAGCGCGTAGATGCTGTAAGAGCCATGTCTGATACTGCGTCACAATATGCAGAACCTGAGGACGGAGAGCTTCAGTCTGTGGGTGACGTCTCTGATTCGGGGAGACCTGATTCAGAGATTTCTAATTTTAAATTTAAGCTTGAGAACCTCCGTGTATTGCTTGGGGAGGTATTAGCTGCTCTGAATGACTGTGACACAATTGCAGTGCCAGAGAAATTGTGTAGGCTGGATAAATACTATGCAGTGCCGGTGAGTACTGATGTTTTTCCAATACCTAAAAGGCTTACAGAAATTATTAGTAAGGAGTGGGATAGGCCCGGTGTGCCCTTTTCCCCACCTCCTATATTTAGAAAAATGTTTCCAATAGATGCCACTACACGGGACTTATGGCAGACTGTCCCTAAGGTGAAGGGAGCAGTTTCTACTTTATCAAAGCGTACCACTATCCCGGTTGAGGACAGTTGTGCTTTTTCAGATCCAATGGATAAAAAATTAGAGGGTTACCTTAAGAAAATGTTTATTCAACAAGGTTTTATTTTACAGCCCCTTGCATGCATTGCGCCTGTCACTGCTGCGGCGGCATTCTGGTTTGAGGCCCTGGAAGAGGCCATCCATACAGCTCCATTGACTGAAATTGTTGACAAGCTTAGAACTCTTAAGCTAGCTAACTCATTTGTTTCTGATGCCATTGTTCATTTGACTAAACTAACGGCTAAGAATTCCGGATTCGCCATCCAGGCGCGTAGGGCGCTATGGCTCAAATCCTGTTCAGCTGATGTGACTTCACAGTCTAAATTACTCAACATTCCTTTCAAGGGGCAGACCTTATTCAGCCTGGTTTGAAAGAAATTATTGCTGACATTACTGGAGGTAAGGGTCATACCCTTCCTCAGGACAGGGCCAAATCAAAGGCCAAACAGTCTAATTTTCGTGCCTTTCGAAATTCCAAGACAGGTGCAGCATCAACTTCCTCCGCTTCAAGACAAGAGGGAACTTTTGCTCAATCTAAGCAGGCCTGGAAACCTAACCAGTCCTGGAACAAAGGCAAGCAGGCCAGAAAGCCTGCTGCTGCCTCTAAGACAGCATGAAGGAACGGCCCCCTATCCGGCGACGGATCTAGTAGGGGGCAGACTTTTTCTCTTCGCCCAGGCGTGGGCAAGAGATGTTCAGGATCCCTGGGCGTTGGAGATCATATCTCAGGGATATCTTCTGGACTTCAAAGCTTCCCATCCACAATGGAGATTTCATCTTTCAAGGTTATCTGCAAATCAGATAAAGAAAGAGGCATTCCTACGCTGTGTGCAAGACTTCCTAGTAATGGGAGTGATCCATCCAGTTCCGCGGACGGAACAAGGACAGGGTTTTTATTCAAATCTGTTTGTGGTTCCCAAAAAAGAGGGAACCTTCAGACCAATTTTGGATCTAAAGATCTTAAACAAATTCCTCAGAGTTCCATCTTTCAAAATGGAAACTATTCGGACCATCCTACCCATGATCCAAGAGGGTCAGTACATGACCACAGTGGACTTAAAGGATGCCTACCTTCACATACCGATTCACAAAGATCATCATCGGTTCCTAAGGTTTGCCTTTCTAGACAGGCATTACCAATTTGTAGATCTTCCCTTCGGGTTGGCTACAGCCCCAAGAATCTTTACAAAGGTTCTGGGCTCACTTCTGACGGTTCTAAGACCGCGAGGCATAGCGGTGGCTCCGTATCTAGACGTCATCCTGATACAGGCGTCAAGCTTTCAAATTGCCAAGTCTCATACAGAGATAGTTCTGGCATTTCTGAGATCGCACGGGTGGAAAGTGAACGAGGAAAAGAGTTCTCTATCCCCACTCACAAGATTCTCCTTCTTAGGGACTCTTATAGATTCTGTAGAGATGAAAATTTACCTGACAGAGTCCAGGTTATCAAAGCTTCTAAATGCTTGCCGTATTCTTCATTCCATTCCGCGCCCTTCGGTGGCTCAGTGTATGGAGGTGATCGGCTTAATGGTAGCGGCAATGGACATAGTGCCATTTGCGCGCCTACATCTCAGACCGCTGCAATTATGCATGCTAAATCAGTGGAATGGGGATTACACAGATTTGTCCCCTCTGCTAAATCTGGATCAAGAGACCAGAGATTCTCTTCTCTGGTGGTTGTCTCGGGTCCACCTGTCCGAGGATATGACCTTTCGCAAGCCAGATTGGACAATTGTAACAACAGATGTCAGCCTTCTAGGTTGGGGTGCAGTCTGGAACTCCCTGAAGGCACAGGGATCGTGGACTCAGGAGGAGAAACTCCTTCCGATAAATATTCTGGAGTTAAGAGCAATATTCAATGCTCTTCTGGCTTGGCCTCAGTTAGCAACACTGAGGTTCGACAGATTTCAGTCGGACATTATCACGACTGTGGCTTACATCAACCATCAAGGGAAAACCAGGAGTTCCCTAGCGATGTTAGAAGTCTCAAAAATAATTCGCTGGGAAGAGACTCACTCTTGCCACCTGTCAGCAATCCATATCCCAGGCATGGAGAACTGGGAGGCGGATTTTCTAAGTCGTCAGACTTTTCACCCGGGGGAGTGGGAACTCCATCCGGAGGTGTTTGCTCAATTGATTCATCGTTAGGGCAAACCAGAGTTGGATCTCATGGCGTCTCGCCACAACGCCAAGCTTCCTTGTTACGGATCCAGGTCCAGGGACCCAGAAGCGACACTGATAGATGCTCTAGCAGCGCCTTGGTTCTTCAACCTGGCTTATGTGTTTCCACCGTTTCCTCTGCTCCCCCGACTGATTGCCAAAATCAAACAGGAGAGAGCATCTGTGATTCTAATAACGCCTGGGTTGCCACGCAGGACCTGGTATGCAGACCTAGTGGACATGTCATCCTTTCCACCATGGACTCTGCCTCTAAGACAAGACCTTCTAATACAAGGTCCTTTCAATCATCCAAATCTAATTTCTCTGAGACTGACTGCATGGAGATTGAACGCTTGATTCTATCAAAGCGTGGCTTCTCCGAGTCAGTCATTGATACCTTAATACAGGCACGAAAGCCTGTTACCAGGAAAATCTATCACAAGATATGGCGTACATATCTTTACTGGTGTGAATCCAAGAATTACTCATGGAGTAAGGTTAGGATTCCTAGGATATTGTCCTTTCTCCAAGCTAGTTCTTTAAAGGGACAGATTTCTGCTCTGTCTATTCTTTTGCACAAGCGTCTGGCAGAAGTTCCAGACATCCAGGCATTTTGTCAGGCTTTGGTTAGAATTAAGCCTGTGTTTAAACCTGTTGCTCCCCCATGGAGCTTAAACTTGGTTCTTAAAGTTCTTCAAGGAGTTCCGTTTGAACCCCTTCATTCCATTGATATTAAGCTTTTATCTTGGAAAGTTCTGTTTTTGATGGCTATTTCCTCGGCTCGGAGAGTCTCTGAGCTATCTGCCTTACAATGTGATTCTCCTTATCTGATTTTTCATGCAGATAAGGTAGTTCTGCGTACCAAACCTGGGTTTTTACCTAAGATGGTTTCTAACAAGAATATCAATCAAGAGATTGTTGTTCCATCATTGTGTCCTAATCCTTCTTCAAAGAAGGAACGTCTTTTACATAATCTGGACGTAGTCCGTGCCTTGAAGTTTTACTTACAAGCTACTAAAGATATTCGTCAAACATCTTCCCTGTTTGTCGTTTATTCTGGACAGAGGAGAGGTCAAAAAGCTTCGGCAACCTCTCTTTCCTTTTGGCTTCGGAGTATTATACGCCTAGCCTATGAGACTGCTGGACAGCAGCACCCTGAAAGAATTACAGCTCATTCTACTAGAGCTGTGGCTTCCACCTGGGCCTTTAAAAATGAGGCCTCTGTTGAACAGATTTGCAAGGCCGCGACTTGGTCTTCGCTTCACACTTTTTCAAAATTTTACAAATTTGATACTTTTGCTTCTTCGGAGGCTGTTTTTGGGAGAAAGGTTCTTCAGGCAGTGGTTCCTTCCGCTTAATCCCTGCTTTGTCCCTCCCATCATCCGTGTACTTTAGCTTTGGTATTGGTATCCCATAAGTAATGGATGATCCGTGGACTGGATACACTTAACAAGAGAAAACATAATTTATGCTTACCTGATAAATTTATTTCTCTTGTAGTGTATCCAGTCCAAGGCCCGCCCTGTCATTTTAAGGCAGGTCTAAAATTTAATTAAACTACAGTCACCACTGCACCCTATGGTTTCTCCTTTCTCTGTTTGTTTCGGTCGAATGACTGGATATGGCAGTTAGGGGAGGAGCTATATAGCAGCTCTGCTGTGAGTGATCCTCTTGCAACTTCCTGTTGGGAAGGAGAATATCCCATAAGTAATGGATGATCCGTGGACTGGATACACTACAAGAGAAATAAATTTATCAGGTAAGCATAAATTATGTTTTTATAAGAGGCATTACTAGCTTGCATAAAGGGCTAATCTTATGGGCACTCAGTTTGTATATGATATATTAGCCAAACGTTTGTGTGTTCTGGGAGTACTGATTTTATTTCTTATGGGACATCTGTTTGAGGGTACACTTGGCTTATTTAGGGGTTTTTATAACCCACATGGCTTACAAAAAAGGTTTGGTAGATTTTGTGTAGGCCCCAGCAACATCGAGTGAGATGGGCGGGGCCTATTTTCGCACCTCAGTGCAGACAAGCAGCAAGCAACATCTCCAGAGGTCCTGGTACACCTCTGGGGCCTAATCGAAGCTTTATCCCCACATTATCGTTCCCTCAGGGCAGGTAGGCGCCACAGCAGAGCTGTGGCAAGGTGCTGACAGAGGTTTTTTTTACCGGTTTTGGACATTTGTCAATCCGGTTTTTTCATTTGGGGGTTTATTGCTTAATTATTTGTGGTGCAATCTTACTAGAGCTTAGTGGGTGTACTGTAAAAATTTCTGAAAATTTGAGGCAATTTTAAGCATTTTTGCAGTTTGTGTATGCCTTTTTTTTCTCTTAAAGGCACAGTACCGTTTTTGAAAATTGTGTTTTTTTCATTAAATAAAGTGTTTTCCAAGCTTGCTTGTCTCATTACTAGCCTGTTCAACATGTCTGACATTGAGGAAACTCATTGCTCAATTTGTTTAGAATCCATTGTGGAACCCCCTCTTAGAATGTGTCTCACTTGTACTGATATGTCTATAAATTGCAAACAGCATATTTTGACTTATAAGAGTTTGGCATTGGATGATTCTCAGACAGAAGGAAATCAGGTTTTGCCATCTAGTTCTCCCCAAGTGTCACAACCAGTAACGCCCGCACAAGCGACGCCAAGTACTTCTAGTGCGTCTAATTCTTTCACCTTGCAAGATATGGCCTCAGTTATGAATACTACCCTCACAGAGGTTTTATCTAAACTGCCAGGGTTGCAAGGGAAGCGCAGTAGCTCTGGGTTAAAGGGGCACTCAATCAAATTAAACTTTCATTATTCAGATAGAATATGCCATTTGAAACAACTTTCCAATTTACTTCCATTAACAAAATGTGCACAGTCTTTTTATATTTAAACTTGGATCCATGTGCAAGAATAAGTGTGTATGCATTTGTGAATGGCTGATGGCTGTCGCATGGTACGTGTATGCATTTGTGATTGGCTGATGGCTGTCACATGGTACAGGGGGAGTGGAAATAGACATAACTTTTAAAAATTAAAAAAAAAAATCTACTACTCATTTTGAAGTTCAGACTAAGTGCTATTGCATTGTCTTGTTATCTTGCATTTGTTGATTATGCAAATCTACTGTGTTGACTGGTCCTTTAAGAACAAATGCTGAGCCTTCTGACGCTTTAGTAGCCGTATCCAATATTCCCTCACAATGTTCTGAGGTAGGGATGAGGGATTTGCTATCTGAGGGAGAGATTTCTGATTCAGGAAGGATGTTCCCTCAGACAGATTCAGAAATGACGGCTAGAATACCTCCGTTTATTGCTCAGGGAGGTTTTAGCGACTCTGGATGATTGTGACCCTATTGTAGTTCCAGAGAAATTGTGTAAAATGGACAAATATTTAGAGGTTCCTGTTTACACTGATGTTTTTCCGGTCCCTAAGAGGATTTCAGACATTGTTACTAAGGAGTGGGATAGACCAGGTATTCCGTTCGCTCCCCCTCCTGTTTTTAAGAAAATGTTTCCCATATCTGACACCATGAGGGACTCATGGCAAACAGTCCCTAAGGTGGAGGGAGCTATTTCTACTCTGGCTAAGCGTACAACTATACCTTTTGAAGACAGTTGTGCTTTAATTGATCCTATGGATAAAAAATTAGAGGGTCTCCTAAAGAAAATTTTTGTTCATCAAGGTTTTCTTCTTCAACCTACAGGGAGTGCAGAATTATTAGGCAAGTTGTATTTTTGAGGATTAATTTTATTATTGAACAACAACCATGTTCTCAATGAACCCAAAAAACTCATTAATATCAAAGTTGAATAGTTTTGGAAGTAGTTTTTAGTTTGTTTTTAGTTATAGCTATTTTAGGGGGATATCTGTGTGTACAGGTGACTATTACTGTGCATAATTATTAGGCAACTTAACAAAAAACAAATATATACCCATTTCAATTATTTATTTTTGCCATTGAAACCAATATAACATCTCAACATTCACAAATATACATTTCTGACATTCAAAAACAAAACAAAAACAAATCAGTGACCAATATAGCCACCTTTCTTTGCAAGGACACTCAAAAGCCTGCCATCCATGGATTCTGTCAGTGTTTTGATCTGTTCACCATCAACATTGCGTGCAGCAGCAACCACAGCCTCCCAGACACTGTTCAGAGAGGTGTACTGTTTTCCCTCCTTGTAAATCTCACATTTGATGATGGACCACAGGTTCTCAATGGGGTTCAGATCAGGTGAACAAGGAGGCCATGTCATTAGATTTTCTTCTTTTATACCCTTTCTTGCCAGCCACGCTGTGGAGTACTTGGACGCATGTGATGGAGCATTGTCCTGCATGAAAATCATGTTTTTCTTGAAGGATGCAGACTTCTTCCTGTACCACTGCTTGAAGAAGGTGTCTTCCAGAAACTGGCAGTAGGACTGGGAGTTGAGCTTGACTCCATCCTCAACCCGAAAAGGCCCCACAAGCTCATCTTTGATGATACCAGCCCAAACCAGTACTCCACCTCCACCTTGCTGGCGTCTGAGTCGGACTGGAGCTCTCTGCCCTTTACCAATCCAGCCAGGGGCCCATCCATCTGGCCCATCAAGACTCACTCTCATTTCATCAGTCCATAAAACCTTAGAAAAATCAGTCTTGAGATATTTCTTGGCCCAGTCTTGACTTTTCAGCTTGTGTGTCTTGTTCAGTGGTGGTCGTCTTTCAGCCTTTCTTACCTTGGCCATGTATCTGAGTATTGCGCACCTTGTGCTTTTGGGCACTCCAGTGATGTTGCAGCTCTGAAATATGGCCAAAGTGGTGGCAAGTGGCATCTTGGCAGCTGCACGCTTGACTTTTCTCAGTTCATGGGCAGTTATTTTGCGCCTTGGTTTTTCCACACGCTTCTTGCGACCCTGTTGACTATTTTGAATGAAACGCTTGATTGTTCGATGATCACGCTTCAGAAGCTTTGCAATTTTAAGAGTGCTGCATCCCTCTGCAAGATATCTCACTATTTTTGACTTTTCTGAGCCTGTCAAGTCCTTCTTTTGACCCATTTTGCCAAAGGAAAGGAAGTTGCCTAATAATTATGCACACCTGATATAGGGTGTTGATGTCATTAGACCACACCCCTTCTCATTACAGAGATGCACATCACCTAATATGCTTAATTGGTAGTAGGCTTTCGAGCCTATACAGCTTGGAGTAAGACAACATGCATAAAGAGGATGATGTGGTCAAAATACTCATTTGCCTAATAATTCTGCACTCCCTGTATAGCGTGCATTGTTCCTGTAACCACTGCAGCTGCCTTTTGGTTTGAGGCTCTAGAAGAGGCTCTTCAGGTGGAGACTCCACTAGATGATATTCTGGACAGAATTAAGGCTCTTAAGCTAGCTAATTTTTTTATTACAGACGCCGCTTTTCATCTCGCTAAGTTAGCGGCAAATAATTCAGGTTTTGCCATTTTAGTGCGTAGAGCGTTATGGCTTAAGTCCTGGTCGGCTGATCAAAATCTAAGCTTTAGACCATCCCTTTCAAAGTTAAGACCCTATTCGGGCCTGCACTGAAAGAGATCATTTCAGACATCACTGGGGGGAAGGGTCATGCCCTCCCCCAAGATAAGTCAAATAAGTCAAGGACCAAACAAAATAATTTTCGTTCCTTTCGAAACTTCAAGGGTGGTCCTGCTTCCTCTTGCCCTGCTGCAAAGCAAGAGGGGAACTTTGCTCAATCCAAGCCAACCTGGAGACCTAACCAGGCTTGGAACAAGGGTAAACAGGCCAAAAAGCCTGCTGCTGCCACTAAGACAGCATGAAGGGGTAGCCCCCGATCCGGGACCGGATCTAGTAGGGGGCAGACTCTCTCTCTTTGCTCAGGCCTGGGCAAGAGGCGTTCAGGACTCCTGGGCCGTAGGAATTTTAACCCAGGGGTATATTCTAGATTTCAAGGATTCTCCTCCACAGGGGAGATTCCATCTTTCCCAATTGTCTGTAAACCAGACAAAAAGAGAGGCGTTCTTACGCTGTGTAGAAGACCTTTTTACCATGGTAGTGATCTGCCCAGTTCCGAAAGCAGAACAGGGACAAAGTTTCTACTCCAATCTGTTTGTGGTTCCCAAAAAAGAGGGAACCTTCAGACCAATTCTAGATCTCAAGATCCTAAACCAATTCCTAAGAGTTCCATCCTTCAAGATGGAGACCATTCGGACTATTTTACCAATGATCCAGGAGGGTCAATATATGACCACCGTGGATTTAAAGGATGCGTATCTACACATTCCTATCCACAAAGATCATCAGCAGTTCCTCAGGTTTGCCTTTCTGGACAGGCATTACCAGTTTGTGGTTCTTCCCTTCGGGTTGGCCACGGCGCCAAGAATCTTCACAAAGGTGCTAGGGTCCCTTCTGGCGGTCCTAAGGCCACGGGGCATAGCAGTGGCGCCTTATCTAGACTACATCCTAATTCAAGCGTCGACTTTCCAATTAGCCAAGTCTCACACGGACGTAGTGTTGGCCTTTCTAAGATCTCATGGGTGGAAGGTGAACGTAAAAAGAGTTCTCTTATTCCTCTCACAAGAGTTCCATTCCTGGGAACTCTGATAGATTCGGTGGATATGAAAAATTTTCTGACGGAGGTCAGGAAATCAAAGATTTTAACCACCTGCCTAGCTCTTCATTCCATTCCTCGGCCGTCAGTGGCTCAGTGTATGGAGGTAATCGGACTTATGGTAGCGGCAATGGACATAGTTCTGTTTGCTCGCTTGCATCTTAGACCACTGCAACTATGCATGCTCAAACAGTGGAATGGGGATTATGCAGATTTATCTCCTCAGATAAATCTGGATCAAGAGACCAGAGACTCTCTTCTTTGGTGGTTGTCACAGGATCACCTGTCCAGGGGAATGTGTTTCTGCAGGCCAGCGTGGGTTATAGTGACGACGGACGCCAGCCTACTGTGCTGGGGTGCAGTCTGGAATTCCCTGAAAGCACAGGGTTTGTGGACTCAGGAGGAGGCCCTCCTACCGATAAATATTCTGGAATTAAGAGAGATATTCAATGCTTTTCAAGCGTGGCCTCAGCTGGCTTCGGCCGGATTCATCAGATTTCAGTCGGACAACATCACGACTGTAGCTTATATCAATCATCAGGGGGGAACAAGGAGTTCCTTGGCGATGATAGAAGTTTCCAGGATAATCTGATGGGCAGAGACTCACTCTTGCCATCTATCAGCGATCTATATCCCAGGGGTAGGGAAATGGGAGGCAGATTTTCTAAGTCGTCAGACTTTTCATCCGGGGGAGTGTGAGCTCCATCCGGAGGTGTTTTCTCAACTGGTTCAGCTATGGGGCACACCAGAATTGGATCTGATGGCGTCTCGTCAGAACGCCAAACTTCCTTGTTACGGATCCAGGTCCAGGGATCCTCAGGCTGTACTGATAGATGCTCTAGCAGTACCCTGGTCGTTCAACCTAGCTTATGTGTTTCCACCTTTCCCTCCCCTTCCGCGTCTGATTGCCAGAATCAAACAGGAGAGAGCTTCAGTGATTTTGATAGCACCTGCGTGGCCACACAGGACTTGGTATGCAGACCTGGTGGACATGTCATCTCTGCCACCATAGACTCTACCATTGCGACAGGACCTTCTGATTCAAGGTCCTTTCAAGCATCCAAATCTAATTTCTCTGCAACTGACTGCTTGGAGATTGAACGCTTGATTTTATCAAAGCGGGGTTTCTCTGAGTCGGTCATAGATACCTTGATTCAGGCTCGAAAGCCTGTAACCAGGAAAATCTATCATAAGATATGGCGTAAATATCTTTTTTGGTCCGAATCCAAAGGCTACTCTTGGAGTAAGATCAGGATTCCTAGGATTTTGTCCTTTCTTCAAGAAGGATTGGAGAAAGGATTGTCAGCTAGTTCCTTAAAAGGACAGATATCTGCTTTGTCTATTCTATTGCACAAGCATCTGGCAGATGTCCCAGACGTTCAGGCTTTTTGTCAGGCTTTAGTTAGAATCAAGCCTGTGTTTAAACCTGTTGCTCCGCCATGGAGTCTAAATTTAGTTCTTAATGTTCTTCAGGGGGTTCTGTTTGAACCCATGCATTCCATAGATATTAAGCTTCTATCTTGGAAAGTTCTGTTTCTAGTGGCTATCTCTTCAGCTCGAAGGGTTTCTGAATTATCTGCATTACAATGTGACTCGCCTTATCTTGTTTTCCATGCAGATAAGGTAGTTTTGCGTACCAAACCCGTTTTTCTTCCTAAGGTTGTGTCTAATAAGAATATCAATCAGGAGATTGTTGTTCCTTCTCTGTGTCCTTATCCTTCTTCTAAGAAGGAACGTTTATTGCACAACTTGGACATGGTTCGTGCTTTCAAGTTCTATTTGCAGGCAACCAAAGATTTTCGTCAATCATCTTCTTTGTTTATTGTATTATTCTGGAAAACGTAGGGGTCAAAAGGCTACGGCTACCTCTCTTTCCTTTTGGCTGAAAAGCATCATCCGTTTGGCTTATGAGACTGCTGGACAGCAGCCTCCTGAAATAATTACTGCTCACTCTAGTAGAGCGGTGGCTTCCACATTGGCTTTTAAAAATGATGCTTCTGTTGAACAGATTTGTAAGGCTGCGACTTGGTCTTCGCTTTATTTCTTTTACAAATTTTACAAATTTGATACTTTTGCTTCTTCTGAGGCTATTTTTGGGAGAAAGGTTTTGCAAGCAGTGGTGCCTTCCGTTTCGGCTCCTGTCTTGTTCCTCCCTTCATCCGTGTCCTAAAGCTTTGGTATTGGTATCCCACAAGTAAGGATGAATCCGTGGACTCGGTACATCTTGCAAAAGAAAACAAAATCTATGCTTACCTGATAAATGTCTTTCTTTTGCGATGTACCGAGTCCACGGCCCACCCTGTCTATCAAGACAGATAGTATTTTTTATGTAAACTTCAGTCACCTCTGCACCTTATAGTTTCTCCTTTTTCTTCCTTGGCCTTCGGTCGAATGACTGGGGGGTGGAGTTAAGGGGGAGCTATATAGACAGCTCTGTGGACTCGGTACATCGCAAAAGAAAGAAATTTATCAGGTAAGCATAAATTTTGTTTTTTGTGTTTCATGTGCCTTTAAAGGGACATAATACTCATATGCTAAATCACTTGAGACTGATGCAGCATAACTGTAAAAAGATGACCGGAAAATATCACCTGAGCATCTCTATGTAAAAAAGGAAGATATTTTACCTCACAATTTCCTTAGCTCAGCAGAGTAAGTTCTGTGTAAAAAGTTATAGTTCAGCTGTTGCCCAGCTGCAGGTAAAAGAAATAAAAATAAGAAATGAACAGCAACCAATCAGCATCAGCAGTGCTGAGGTCATGAACTCTTTTACTGTGATTTCATGAGATTTCACTTAACTCTCATGAGATTTCATAGTAAACTTCCTTAAACTGAATAGGGAAATAAGATGAGTGCGCACGAATCATCGCTACTTTCGCTGTCCAGGGACAGACATACTGATTTGTTGCTTAGAAGTCCTTTACAATGGGATGTGGCTACTGAGGAACTTTTGAGGTAAACTATCTTTATTTTTTACCTAGAGATGTTAAGGCTTTTTACAGCTATATTGCATCACTTTCAAGTGTTTCAACATTTGGGTATCATGGCCCTTTAAGATAATTGATCCATCAAATTTCAACGACCAATACATAAAGGGACTGGCATAATATGTAGCAGTTCACCACTTACCCTAATAATGAGGTGTGTGAAGGGCACTGTTATGACTTTTAGGATATCTGGTGCATCGCCTCCTGCATAGATGTTGAAGCTGTTAATGATTGCTTTGGAGACATGATAAAGATATCCAGTGCCAATCTCAATGGGCAGCAAGACAAGAACTGTCAACCAGTTGAAAATGCCATGTACTGCGGAACCGCCAAAAGCCCTGTGACCATAAAATACAGCTGTTAAACAATAAACATTGAGCTATACACGTCAAGAAGTTGTTATGCTCAAAAGATCGCCCTATTGGGACAGAGTATTGTTGGTTCTTACAGTAGATATTAGTTCTACATATAAGACCAAACATTTGCCTTTTAAACTGCAAATTTTTTTCATTAGAAACTGATTTTAACCGCAGATAGGAACTAGAAGGTCCATATTTCTATTTGAAATTTAAAGGGCCATAAAACCAATTTTTTTTTTATATAATTCAGATAGAGTGTAAAATATTTAAAAAAAACTTTCCAATTTATTTCTTTTGTCAAATTTACTTTTGTCCTCTTAGTATCTTTTAACGGAAAGCAGGTAGGAAGGTGTAGGAGCGTGCACGTAACTGGAGCAATATATGACAGCAGTTTTATAACTGTTTCGCATTTTGCAAGAACAATAGGTGGCAGCAGTGTTTTCTGGTATGAATGTGTGCACCACCTATCTAGATATCTTTTTTTAAACAAAGAATTTGATGAGAACAGAGGACATAACCTCTGTAAAATAAATTTAAAGTGACATTTAAAGTTGCAAAATATATATATCTTTTTTACAATCATTTAACACTGCTATTTTATTAGTATCATTTACAAGGTTTTGCAGGTGAAGAGTAGTTTATTGATACTCCCTTAAAGGGACACTGAACCCAATTTTTTTCTTTCGTTATTCAGATAGAGCAGGCAATTTTAAGCAACTTTCTAAATTACTCCTATTATAAATGTTTCTTCGTTCTCCTGCTATCTTTATTTGAAAACGAAGGCATCTAAGTTAAAGGAGCAGTCAACACATTAGATTTGCATAATCAACAAATGCAAGATAACAAGACAATGCAATAGCACTTATTCTGAATTTCAAATGAGTAGTAGATTTTTTTATAACAAATTTCAAAGTTATGTATATTTCAACTCCCCTTGTACCATGTGATAGCAATCAGCCAATCACAAATGCATATACGTATAGTCTGTGAATTCTTGCACATGCTCAGTAGGATCTGGTGACTCAAAAAGTGTAAATATAAAAGGCTGTGAACATTTTTTTTAATGGAAGTAAATTGGAAAGTTGTTTAAAATTGCATGCTGTATCTGAATCATGAAAATTTTATTTAACCTGAGTGTCCCTTTAAGGAGCCAGACCATTTTTGGTTCAGTATCCTGGACAGCACTTGTTTGTTGGTGGGTGAATTTATCCACCAATCAGCAAGAACAGACCAGGTTGTTCTCCAAAAATGGGCCGGCATCTAAGCTTACATTCTTCTTTTTCAAATAAAGATTCCAAGAGAATGAAGAAAATGTGATAATAGGAGTAAATTAGAAAGTTGCTTAAAATTTCATGCTCAATCTGAATCATGAAAGAGAAAATGTGGGTTCAATGTCCCTTTAACAAACCTGGTGGAATCTATGTTCCTGGTCTCTTTTGATGTGGCCAATTAGGGGCAGATGTAATTTGGTGTGTGATCTGAGATAACCAATCACTGTGGAGAATGCTGCATGCTTAAGGAAAATGTCATCATACTTAAAGGGATATGAAACCCAAAAAGTTTCTTTCATGATTTAGATAAAACATACAATCAAAACATTTCTTTAATTTAATTCTTTTATCAATTTTACTTTATTTTCTTTGTATCTTTTCTTGAAAAAAGAGCAATACACTACTGGGAACTAGCTGAACATATTGGTAAGCCAGTCACAAAAGGCATATATCGGCATGCACCAATCAGCAGCTAGCTCCCAGCTCCTGAACCTATCTAGATTTGCTTTTCACAAAGGATACCAAGAGAATGAAGCAAATTATATATAAGTAAATTGGAAAGTTGTTTAAAATGAAAGCTTTATCTAAATCACAAAATCATTTTTTTGTTTTTTATGTCCCTTTAAAAATGATGGAAACAATCCAGCCCCTATGAAGGGAGTGGAACTTAAAACAATATTCAAATGTATTTTACATCAAAATCAGTCTCAATAAATAATGCATGGATATTGCAATGTTGTTTACTTTTGTTTTACAGATAGATTAAAGGTTGAGGTTAAAGGGACTCTAAAGACTTTCCAATTGACTTGCTTTATCAAATCATGCTCAATCTTTTTACAGTATATTCACACTTACTGGAGCACCAACTGCTACAGAGCACGTGCAAGAGTTCACAGTGTATACGTATATGAGTCTGTGATTGGCTGACGTCTGTCACATGATTGACAAAGTTTGATATTTGTCAGAAAAAAAATATACTGCTCATTTAAAGGGATAGAAAGGTCAAAATTGAAACATTTTTTGAAAAATGCTTCCATTAGCAAAAATGCTTCTAGTAGAAGTTATTACTGTTTTTCTGCAGAATACACACATATCCTCTGAGGACTCGTGTACCTTTTACATTTTTCATCTTTCCATCCCAGAGTGCTATTGCACTGTATTTTTATTGTGCACTTGCTGATTATGTAATTCTACTTTGTTTTAAGGACCAGTAAATACAATAGATTTGCATATTCAACAAATGCATGATAAAAAGACAATGCAATAGTCTGAACTTCAAATGAGTAGTAGATTTGTTTCTGATACATTTCAAAGTTATGTCTATTTCCACTCCTGTATCATGTGACAGCCCTCAGCCAATCACAAATACATATAGGTATATTCTGTAAATTATTGCACATGCATGTTCTATCTGAATCATGAAAGATTAATTTTGACTTGTGTCCCTTTAATAGTTTTTTAATGCCCTTTTAAGACCCTCCACTATCGCTTGGAATTACAAGAATTAATTTGTGAATTAGATCTTAAGTAACTAACACACCTCCGAAACTCATTGCGATCACCAGACTGCGCCAGAGACACCAAAGTGCTGGTTACAGAGGTTCCAACATTCACTCCCATGATGATTGGTATAGAAGCCTTCACGTTCAGTACTAGGACCCAGCAAAACAATTAGGGTTAATATACAGCTACACAGTTTATCATATATAAATTATTTTATTGATACACACTTTTACATATCTTTTATGCTATAGTTGTTTTGTATAGTATTGCATTCACATATAGCTTGGAATGGAATCACCTGTGTAGCGCTTGCTGATTGGTGGCTACATTTATTTGATTGCCAGTTCCTGTTTTGCTGGAGTGATTTATAAAGAAAGCACTATTCTTTGTGCTAGTGTAGTTCTAAGCCACGAGTCGTAAGTTTGTTTTAAAAAGAGTTTTTCATTTGGGCTCTATATGAAACTGTGTTACACTATTGGCTGTCTCTCCAACTACAAACAAGTTGCAACTCTTGGATACCAATTCCCTATTACACTGTAAGTCCTGGTGTAGCATATCGATAAGACAATAGGTTTTTAATCTGGAGACCACGGTTCAATCTTCAGCAGCTTTAAGGGATACTAAACCCATATGTTTTCTTTAAAGGGACATGAAACCCAAACATTTTCTTTCATGATTCAGATAGAGAATACGATTTCAAACAACTTTCCATTTTACTTCTATTATTTAATTTGCTTCTTTCTCTTGTTATCCTTTGCTGAAATGTTTATCTAGGAAAGTTCATGTGCAGCAGAGAACCTAGGTTCTAGCTGTTGATTGGTCGCTGCATATATAAACTGATTGTCATTGGCACACCCATGTGTTCAGTTAGAAACCAGTAGTGCACTGCTGCTCCTTCAACAAATGATACCAAGAGAATAAAACAGATTAGATAATAGAAGTAAATTAGAAAGTTGTTTAAAATTGTATTCTCTATCTGAATCATGAAAGATTTGTTTGGGGTTTCATGTCCCTTTAATAATTCAGATAGAACATGCAATTTTAAGCAACTTTCTAATTTACTCCTATTATCAATTTTTTTGATCTCATGCTATCTTTATTTGAAAAAGCAAGAATGAAAGCTTAAGAGCTGTCCCAGTTTTGGTTCAGCACTTGGGTAGCGCTTGCTGATTGGTAGCTAAATGTAGAAAACCAATCAGCAAGCTCTACCCAGGTGCTAAACCAAAAATGGTCCGGCTCCTAACCTTAAGGGACATTCCTGCTTTTTCAAATAAAGATAACAAGAGAACAAAGAAAATTGATAATAGGAATAAATTAGAAAGTTGCTTCGAATTGCATTCTCTATCTGAATCATGGAAGAAAAAAAAAATTGGGTTTAGTATCCCTTTAACTACAAATAAGTTCTGTCTATTGGGTACACTTATTGAAATTTTTTTGGAAGTTCCCTACTTACATCGGAGGCATTTAAAGGTTTCTTTATCTTTATTTACAGAAGGACTTAATGTGCACAGTTTATTTTCACATTGTTATTTTCATTTGAATTATATTATTTTTGTGACTATACACTGGTTGTGTTTGACATATCTTTTACATCTCAGTTATTTCATGTTTAAATGATAGATAGATAGATAGATAGATAGAGCTATCTTTGCATTTGGAGTTGTGGTGGTACATTACGAAAAGAGAATAGTTGCAAGAATCACATTTTGGAATCCATATTATTGGACTTACTTCCTGATGACACCATGCTGACGACGATAGATGAGGATGTGCTGGAGCTTTGCACCAGGACTGTGACCAGTACTCCAATGACCAACCCAGCAATTGGATTTGCAAGAACATCGTTATCACTAAAAATGTCACCGGTCAGTTTACCTGTGGAGGAAAATAACCCAGTATGAGACAGGATAGAAGGGAAAAAAACTGATACATTTATAAATCATGTGGAATATATTTTTCTCCATTTTGGGTAACTTATATTGAGCTTTTTCCTTAAACAATTTTTTAAACCTTACAATCTACATGGCTTACAATGTTATGTTTTATGTCGTGAATTCAAAGGAGACAGTTCAGCACTAAGAGGATAATGCCAGCCACTTAGGGGAGCCACTCAAAGCCCCAAAGTTAAAATCCAACAAACCAGAAAAAGTGGCAGCAAACTCTTTTATTGCAGGTCACAGCACAGACAAATGTAGCAGCAACGTTTCGGGATTGCTCCCTTATTCATGCATTGTTATGTTTTATGTTTTGTTCATTCAAAGTGACTTTCAATTTAAGGCGGTGACTCAAACATGCATTCAGGTTTGTTTCAGAAAACAAAGACTGAATGACTTTAAAATGAAAGTTTTAAATATTTTATCTTATATATTTTTTTTTATATATTTTCGGAAGTTGGGTTAACTTACTTCCCACCAGCTGAAATGCAGAACTCAGAACATCTAGTGAGCAGATGAAGAGGTAGAGGAAACCAAGCAATAGACACACCTTCACTATTCCGCTTAGAACTCTACGTATTTTCTGTTTGGTGTTTAATTCTGGAGGAAGAAAAAAATATATGTATATAACATGTAATATATGTGTATATTTATATGTATATTTATATATATATATATATATATATATATATATATAGCATTTTACCATTTTAGTTTGAATAAAAACCTATAGGTTGTAACTCCCAAGAAAAACACTATTCTCAATTTCTTTTGCCTGATTATAGGTTTCTATATATCATTTATGTATTTTACTGCTTTCATAGTACTGCAGACAATGGCCTCTAGTTATGAAGTTGTCTACTTACCTGCATTCGCTGGCCCAATACGCTCACCTAAGCTCGCCTCACATCGCCGCTGCGGACCTGAATACGCTTGCCAAAGTTATCAATAAATCTGTCAAAAAGCTGTGCACCAAGTACGGGGCGATGAGCAGCGGACTGTGATAATTATCACTCATGAATCTCGCTGCTCATCGGCTTTTTTACAGCTTTATTGATACCCCTGTCACTAAGCACTCACACTATACTATACTGTTCTACCCCCTATACCGGAGCCCCCCGCAACTAAATAAAGTTATTAACCCCTAAACCGACGCTCCCGGACCCCGCCGCCACCTACATTATACCTATTAGCCTCTAATCTGACGCCCCCTATAACGCCGCCACCTACATAAACTTATAAACCCCTATCCTGCTGATCCCGGACCCCGCCGCCACTAAATAAATTGTTTAACCCCTAAACCGGCACGCCGGACCCCGCCGCAACTATAATAAATATGTTAACCCCTAAACCGCCACTCCCGGACCCCGCCGCCACCTACATAATACCTTTTAACCCCTATCCTGCCCCCCCTATACCGCCGCCACCTATAATAAATGTATTTACACCTATCCTGCCCCCCCTACACCGCCACCGCTTTAATAAAATTATTAACCCCTAAACCTAAGTTTAACACTAACCCTAACACCCCCCTAACTTAAATATTAATTAAATAAATCTAAATAATATTACTCTTATTAACTAAATTAATCCTATTTAAAACTAAATACCTACCTATAAAATAAACCCTAATATAGCTACAATATAATTAATATTTACATTGTAGCTATTTTAGGATTTATTTTTACTTTACAGGCAACTTTTGTATTTATTTAAACTAGGTACAATAGTTGTTAAATAGTTATTAACTATTTAATAACTACCTAGCTAAAAGAAATACAAAATTACCTGTAAAATAAATCCTAACCTAAGTTACAATTAAACCTAACACTACACTATCATTAAATTAATTAAATAAATTAGCTACAAATACCTACAATTAAATACAATTAAATAAACTAAACTAAATTACAAAAACAAACAAACACTAAATTACAGAAAATAAAAAAATATTACAAGAATTTTAAACTAATTACACCTAATCTAAGCCCCCTAATAAAATAAAAATAAAAATAATAAAAGTCCCTACCCTATTCTACATTACAAAGTAATCAGCTCTTTTACCAGCCCTTAAAATGGCTTTTTGCGGAGCATTGCCCCAAAGTAATCAGCTCTTTTACCTGTAAAAAAAAAATACAACCCCCCCAACATTAAAACCCACCACCCACATACCCCTACTCTAACCCACCCAAACCCCCCTTAAAAAAACCTAACAGTAATCAGATTGAATCAGCCAATCAGATTGAAGTTCAATCTGATTGGCTGATTGGATCAGCCAATCGGATTGAACTTCAATCTGATTGGCTGATTGAATCAGCCAATCAGATTTTTCCTACCTTAATTCCGATTGGCTGATAGAATCCTATCAGCCAATCGGAATTTGAGGGACTCCATCTTGGATGACGTCATTTAAAGGAACCGTCATTCGTCGTTAGTCCGTCGGCCAGGAAGGATGCTCCGTGCCGGAGGTCTTGAAGATGGAGCCGCTCCTCGTCGGATGGATGAAGATAGAAGATGCCGCTTGGATGAAGACTTCTGCTGGTCTGGATGTCCTCTTCTGCCCCATCGGATGAAGATTTCGGCCTCGCTGGGTGAAGTCGACTCAAGGTAGGGAGATCTTCAGGGGGTTAGTGTTAGGTTTTTTTAAGGGGGGTTTGGGTGGGTTAGAGTAGGGGTATGTGGGTGGTGGGTTTTAATGTTGGGGGGGGTTGTATTTTTTTACAGGTAAAAGCTGATTACTTTGGGGCAATGCCGCGCAAAAAGCCCTTTTAAGGGCTGGTAAAAGAGCTGATTACTTTGTAATGTAGATTAGGGTAGAGACTTTTATTATATTTTTATTTTTTTTATTTTATTAGGGGGTTTAGATTAGGTGTAATTAGTTTAAAATGCTTGTAATATTTTTTTATTTTCTGTAATTTAGTGGTTTTTTTTGTAATTTAGTTTAGTTTATTTAATTGTATTTAATTACAGGTAATTGTAGTTAATTTATTTAATTAATTTAATGATAGTGTAGTGTTAGGTTTAATTGTAACTTAGGTTAGGATTTATTTTACAGGTAATTTTGTAAGTATTTTAGCTAGGTATTAAATAGTTATTAACTATTTAATAGCTATTGTTAATAGTTAAAATAAATACAAAGTTGCCTGTAAAATAAAAATAAATCCTAAAATAGCTACAATATAATTATAACACTTTTTTTTTTGTTTTAAACTCAAGGATTTTTATTAACTTTGTATTCTCATTAGTATCGTTTTAATCTTTTTAGGTATTTTTACATAGGAACTATAAATTATTATATATATTTTTTGGCAACCCCCCAATTAGTATTATATTTAATATAGTTTTATATTCAATTCATTTTTATAATTGATCCCTTCTTTTTTTTATAATAACCCAAAAAATAATTCACATTTTTAATCAATTTGAAATAAATTAATTTTTTTTTAAACCTAATACATACACATACACAGCTCATATTAAATCAAGTGCATTTGTCGTTACTGCCTAAATATGGTTTCACTCACCAGGATATATGTATATTTCTTTTGTATTTACTTCTCTACATGCACATGAGGAATTACCATTATTAGAAAACCCCTTTCTCTCTCTCTCTCTCTCTCTCTCTCTTTCTCTCTCTCTCTCTATATATATATATATATATATATGTATATATATACATACATACAGTATATAGTTATGTGGCCTGTAAATTGTTTTCATGTACAAGAGTATCAAACACGTTTCTCCTGTAGGATGTATAGTATATGCATTTACATTCTTATAATATAAACAGAGGTCAAAGGTTAATGTGAGGATGAGTTTCTAACCCACAGACTACTGTTCCCTAACAATGAATGGAAGGAAATAATATTAAATTGAGTTCCTAGTATTTACATTTTACTATTACTAATTTACATTACAACTAAATGTAAACTTGGGGTTTTATTTATTACAAGGCGCATGATCCAATTGGTTGCAGGCTCGCTCACTAGAGCCCACTCAACTGCTGCTTCCTAAACCCTCTCGGCCAACTTACAGTTGAAGGGTGAAAATCACACTAGACTTATTCGACCTGGTGATTGTAAAGCCCTATTAGAGCATAGAGTGGTATTGCACGAGTGTTTGCTTGTGCAATGCTAAATATGGAGAACAATTGCGCCCCACAATTTGTGATTAAATGCGGGCAGGTTCACAACATTTGAACCTTGTCTGCCCACGAATTGATTTCATTATTCATATACGGCTAATTATAAAAATGAACTCAAACTATTGTTGATGCAATCGTGTGATTTCAGGGCCAGGATCGGATAATGGGGGACTGCTTAAGCTGCTAGACACGCCCCTACCAGGCCGATTCCTGCCTACGTCAAAGAGGGAAGCTGCAGGATGCGTTAAAGCCCAGCACTGTTAGTACGACATGGAATGTCCTAACGGTGTGAAAGGGTTAACCTTCCAATCAGCCATTTTTTTACTCTTATAATTACAACATGTTTTGGCATATAAGATATATTTTTAAATAGAAATAATAATTTCAGTTTCCATTTGTGTCAATAGAGAAGCATCCTCGTCTACTGGACACGTTTAATAACTGTAGATGTTTATGTGAAAAGGATGGGATTTTAGATGCCAGTAAATAGAAGACAAAGATAAAAGGAGATGGCAGAAGAAGTGAGGGGTAAATAAAAGGGAGAGTAGGAACTACTGAGACAGAGAGAGGGGTAACAAGCAAAATTAAATAAGAGCAGATGGGTGAAGCACTAACAGGTTTGAAGGAGAATGACCTTTAAAGGACTACTAAATACATTATAATTGAATTACTGACAAATACACAATAGAAAGACAACATGTAGTAGCAATTACTTTGAATATGAAATGAGCAGTAGTATTCTGACAAATTTCAAAGTTAATACAATTTCCCCTTGTACCATGTGACAGCCATCAGCCAGTCACATAATGCATATATGTAAATACTATGTACTTTTGCACATACTCAGTAGGAGCTGGATCCTCAGAAAGTGCATAGGAAAATATTGTGCACATTTTAATAAAGTATATTGGAAAGCTGTTTTAAACAGCATGCTCTATCTAAATCATGAAACTTTTATTTTTGACTTCAGTGTCCCTTTAAGGGACACAAGAGAGTAATGTAGATGTCTTAGCAATTTATTTTTTCTAAGATGTTACATTTATAGATATTCCACATCTTATATGCACATGCATCTTACATGCTGAGAAGTTTCATTATATTTGCTTTACATACATACCTTTCCAAGATGGGCCAGAAGCCTGCAGCTCAGGTAATGCCCATGGATCAAATTCCTCTTCATTAGTTATGTCGCTGGGTTGTAAATCATTTGTTGACACACCTGTTGGATCTATATAACAACATATTAATTATAGTGAGTTTTACTTTAGTCAGTTACATTTATATATAAAACCATTTTAAACCATTTATATAGAAATAATAAAATACATAAGCATTACCTATATGTACAATATTTTTTAAACAATAATTTTTAGGAAGGAACACATTTTTAAATGTGTTAGTCTCAATACATCATCATTAACCCTTTTGCTGCTAATCTGTTTTCACACCCCAGTGCTAAGCCAGTTTTTTCTTTCTTAAGATACGGTGAGTCCACGGAATCATCAATTACTGTTGGGAATATCACTCCTGGCCAGCAGGAGGAGGCAAAGATCACCACAGCAAAGCTGTTAAGTATCACTTCCCTTCCCACAATCCCCAGTCATTCTCTTTGCCTTCAGTGCAAGGAGGAGGTGAAGCACTGCTGTAGCTTGGGGGTAGCTTCCCTACTTTGCATGCAGGAGGTCATGAGATTAAATCCACCTGGAGGGTTGGATTTTAAAAAGGTCAGAAAGCTACTGCCACTTCCCTTTCTCTTTGGTTGAGAAGCATTATTTGTTTGGCATATGAGACTGCTGGGCAGCAGCCCCCTGAGAAAATCACAGCTCATTCTACTAGGGCTGTTTCTTCTTCTTGGGCCTTCAAGAATGGAACAGATTTGCAAGGCTGCAACTTAGTTTTCTTTGCACACTTTTTCAAAGTTTTATAAATGTTATACTTTTGCTTCGGCTGAGGCTTCTTTTGGGAGAAAGGTTTTGCAAGCGTTGGTGCCTTCTGTTTAGATTACCTGTCTTGTCCCTCCCTAATCATCGGTGTCCTCTAGCTTGGGTTTTGGTTCCCAACAAAAAACTGATAATTCCGTGGACTCACTGTATCTTAAGAAAGAAAACAAAATTTATGCTTACCTGATAAATGTATTTATTTCTAGATACTGTGAGTCCACGGCCCTCCCTGTTTTTCAGACATTTTTTTCCCATCTAAACCTCAGGCACTTCTACACCTTGTGTTATTTCCTTTCTCTTCTTTTCCTTTGGTCAGATGACTGGGGATTGTGGGAAGGGAAGTGATACGTAACAGCTTTTCTGTGGTGCTCTTTGCCTCCTCCTGCTGGCCAGGAGTGATATTCCCAACAGTAATTGATGATTTCGTGGACTCACCGTATCTAGAAATAAATACATTTATCAGGTAAGCATAAATTTTATTTTTGCAACTTCCATTTAAACACTGCTGTAAGTCAAATTTCAATGAGTAACCCACTCAAATTATATATAGTTTTTTTAGCAGGCCCAGCAGATTCAGAATATACCATTATTATATTTATATTTCATGGCATGTGAAATAGCTGTGGCAAAAACTGGAAAACCAATGTATATTTTTGATAAGATTTTATTAAATAATGAAAATGTCCAGGTGACCACTGCTGTTACTTTGATCACCTTAATAAACTGTTATCGAGGTAGCCACATGTGAAATAGGGGCCCATACATGCTTTTGGGGGTTATTATATAGATTAGAAGGCCCCTTTGTGCAGTACAGAACCAAAAGTACTTTTTGTTCTTGCCACAGAGATCACCTGGCTACACAGACAAAATTTATACATATTTTTCTTCTGTTATGTGTGATCAGTCCACGGGTCATCATTACTTCTGGGATATAACTCCTCCCCAACAGGAAATGCAAGAGGATTCACCCAGCAGAGCTGCATATAGCTCCTCCCCTCTACGTCACTCCCAGTCATTCTCTTGCACCCAACGACTAGATAGGATGTGTGAGAGGACTATGGTGATTATACTTAGTTTTTATAACTTCAATCAAAAGTTTGTTATTTTACAATAGCACCGGAGCGTGTTGTTGCCTCTCTGGCAGAGTTTGAAGAAGAATCTACCAGAGTTTTTACTATGATTTTAACCGGAGTAGTTAAGATCATATTGCTGTTTCTCGGCCATCTGAGGGAGGTAAAAGCTTCAGATCAGGGGACAGCGGGCAGATGAATCTGCATTGAGGTATGTAGCAGTTTTTATTTTCTGAATGGAATTGATGAGAAAATCCTGCCATACCGTTATAATGACATGTATGTATACTCTACACTTCAGTATTCTGGGGATGGTATTTCACCGGAATTACTCTGTTAAAAGTACACTAAACCTTTTAATAGGTATTTATCATGTTAAACGTTTTTGCTGGAATGTAGAATCGTTTGCATTTTCTGAGGTACTGAGTGAATAAATATTTGGGCATTATTTTTCCACTTGGCAGTTGCTTGTTTTAATTGTGACAGTTTCGTTTCTCTCTCACTGCTGTGTGTGAGGGGGAGGGGCCGTTTTTGGCGCTCTTTGCTACGCATCAAAAATTTCCAGTCAGTTACTCTTGTATTTCCTGCATGATCCGGTTCATCTCTAACAGAACTCAGGGGTCTTCAAACTTCTTTGGAGGGAGGTAGATTCTCTCAGCAGAGCTGTGAGACTTATATATTGACTGTGATTAAAAACGTTGCTCTGTAATTTTTATTTTCAAATTTAATTATTGTTAATTTACTAATGGGAACAAACCTTTGCTAAAAGTTGTGTTGTTTTTAAGGATTGAGACTATAACTGTTTTTCAGTTCATTATTTCAACTGTCATTTAATCGTTTAGTGCTTCTTTGAGGCACAGTACGTTTTTGTTAAATAAGATTGTAACCAAGTTGCAAGTTTATTGCTAGTGTGTTAAACATGTCTGACTCAGAGGAAGATACCTGTGTCATTTGTTCCAATGCCAAGGTGGAGCCCAATAGAAATTTATGTACTAACTGTATTGATGCTACTTTAAATAAAAGCCAATCTGTACAATTTGAACAAATTTCACCAAACAGCGAGGGGAGAGTTATGCCGACTAACTCGCCTCACGTGGCAGTACCTGCATCTCCCGCCCGGGAGGTGCGTGATATTATGGCGCCTAGTACATCTGGGCGGCCATTACAGATAACATTACAAGATATGGCTACTGTTATGACTGAAGTTTTGGCTAAATTACCAGAACTAAGAGGCAAGCGTGATCACTCTGGGGTGAGAACAGAGTGCGCTGATAATACTAGGGCCATGTCTGATACTGCGTCACAGCTTGCAGAGCATGAGGACGGAGAGCTTCATTCTGTGGGTGACGGTTCTGATCCAAACAGATTGGATTCAGATATTTCAAATTTTAAATTTAAATTGGAAAACCTCCGTGTATTACTAGGGGAGGTTTTAGCGGCTCTTAATGATTGTAACACTGTTGCAATACCAGAGAAATTGTGTAGGTTGGATAAATACTTTGCGGTACCGGCGAGTACTGACGTTTTTCCTATACCTAAGAGACTAACTGAAATTGTTACTAAGGAGTGGGATAGACCCGGTGTGCCGTTCTCACCCCCTCCAATATTTAGAAAGATGTTTCCAATAGACGCCACCACACGGGACTTATGGCAAACGGTCCCTAAGGTGGAGGGAGCAGTTTCTACTTTAGCTAAGCGTACCACTATCCCGGTGGAGGATAGCTGTGCTTTTTCAGATCCAATGGATAAAA
This sequence comes from Bombina bombina, assembly GCF_027579735.1. Taxonomy (NCBI): domain Eukaryota; kingdom Metazoa; phylum Chordata; class Amphibia; order Anura; family Bombinatoridae; genus Bombina; species Bombina bombina. The sequence goes on along the minus strand of NC_069510.1, from coordinate 46,332,377 downwards.
AATTAGAGGGTTACCTTAAGAAAATGTTTGTTCAACAAGGTTTTATATTGCAACCCCTTGCATGCATCGCGCCGATTACGGCTGCGGCAGCATTTTGGATTGAGTCTCTGGAAGAGAACCTTAGTTCATCTACGCTGGACGACATTACGGACAGGCTTAGAGTCCTTAAACTAGCTAATTCATTCATTTCGGAGGCCGTAGTACATTTAACCAAACTTACGGCTAAGAACTCAGGATTCGCCATTCAGGCACGTAGAGCGCTGTGGCTAAAATCCTGGTCAGCTGATGTAACTTCTAAGTCCAAATTACTTAATATACCTTTCAAGGGGCAAACTTTATTTGGGCCCGGTTTGAAAGAAATTATCGCTGACATTACAGGAGGTAAGGGCCACGCCCTGCCTCAAGACAAAGCCAAAACTAAGGCTAGACAGTCTAATTTTCGTCCCTTTCGGAATTTCAAAACAGGAGCAGCATCAACTTCCACTGCACCAAAACAGGAAGGAGCTGTTGCTCGTTACAGACAAGGCTGGAAACCTAACCAGTCCTGGAACAAGGGCAAGCAGGCCAGGAAACCTGCTGCTGCCCCAAAGACAGCATGAACCGAGGGCCCCCGATCCGGGACCGGATCTAGTGGGGGGCAGACTCTCTCTCTTCGCCCAGGCTTGGGCAAGAGATGTTCAGGATCCCTGGGCGCTAGAGATCATATCTCAGGGATACCTTCTAGACTTCAAATTCTCTCCCCCAAGAGGGAGATTTCATCTGTCAAGGTTGTCAACAAACCAGATAAAGAAAGAAGCGTTTCTACGCTGTGTACAAGATCTGTTATTAATGGGAGTGATCCATCCGGTTCCGCGGTCGGAACAAGGACAAGGGTTTTACTCAAACCTGTTTGTGGTTCCCAAAAAAGAGGGAACTTTCAGGCCAATCTTGGATTTAAAGATCCTAAACAAATTCCTAAGAGTTCCATCGTTCAAAATGGAAACTATTCGGACAATCTTACCCATGTTCCAAAAAGGTCAGTACATGACCACAGTGGATTTAAAGGATGCTTACCTTCACATACCGATTCACAAAGATCATTACCGGTATCTAAGGTTTGCCTTCTTAGACAGGCATTACCAGTTTGTAGCTCTTCCATTCGGATTGGCTACGGCTCCAAGAATCTTCACAAAGGTTCTGGGTGCCCTTCTGGCGGTACTAAGACCGCGAGGAATTTCGGTAGCTCCGTACCTAGACGACATTCTGATACAAGCTTCAAGCTTTCAAACTGCCAAGTCTCATACAGAGTTAGTTCTGGCATTTCTAAGGTCGCATGGATGGAAAGTGAACGAAAAGAAGAGTTCTCTTTTTCCTCTCACAAGAGTTCCATTCTTGGGGACTCTTATAGATTCTGTAGAAATGAAGATTTATCTGACAGAAGACAGATTAACAAAGCTTCTAAATGCATGCCGTGTCCTTCATTCCATTCAACTCCCGTCAGTAGCTCAATGCATGGAGGTGATCGGCTTAATGGTAGCAGCAATGGACATAGTTCCCTTTGCACGTCTACATCTCAGACCGCTGCAATTGTGCATGCTGAGTCAGTGGAATGGGGATTACTCAGACTTGTCCCCTACTCTGAATCTGGATCAAGAGACCAGAAACTCTCTTCTATGGTGGCTTTCTCGGCCACATCTGTCCAGGGGGATGCCATTCAGCAGGCCGGACTGGACAATTGTAACAACAGACGCCAGCCTACTAGGTTGGGGCGCTGTCTGGAATTCTCTGAAGGCTCAGGGACAATGGAATCAGGAGGAAAGTCTCCTGCCAATAAACATTCTGGAATTGAGAGCAGTTCTCCATGCCCTTCTGGCTTGGCCCCAGTTAAAAACTCGGGGGTTCATCAGGTTTCAGTCGGACAACATCACGACTGTAGCTTACATCAACCATCAAGGAGGGACAAGAAGCTCCCTAGCAATGATGGAAGTATCAAAGATAATTCGCTGGGCAGAGTCTCACTCTTGCCACCTGTCAGCAATCCACATCCCGGGAGTGGAGAACTGGGAGGCGGATTTCTTGAGTCGCCAGACTTTTCATCCGGGGGAGTGGGAACTTCATCCGGAGGTCTTTGCCCAAATACTTCGACGTTGGGGCAAACCAGAGATAGATCTCATGGCGTCTCGCCAGAACGCCAAACTTCCTCACTACGGGTCCAGATCCAGGGATCCGGGAGCGGTTCTGATAGATGCTTTGACAGCACCTTGGAACTTCGGGATGGCTTATGTGTTTCCACCCTTCCCGCTGCTTCCTCGATTGATTGCCAAAATCAAACAGGAGAGAGCATCAGTGATTCTAATAGCACCTGCATGGCCACGCAGGACTTGGTATGCAGATCTAGTGGACATGTCATCCTGTCCGCCTTGGTCTCTACCTCTAAGACAGGACCTTCTGATACAGGGTCCATTCAAACATCAAAATCTAACTTCTCTGAAGCTGACTGCTTGGAAATTGAACGCTTGATTTTATCAAAACGTGGGTTTTCTGAGTCGGTTATTGATACCCTGATACAGGCTAGGAAGCCTGTTACCAGAAGGATTTACCATAAGATATGGCGTAAATACCTATACTGGTGCGAATCCAAAGGTTACTCCTGGAGTAAGGTTAGGATTCCTAGGATAATGTCCTTTCTACAAGAAGGTTTAGAAAAGGGTTTATCGGCTAGCTCATTAAAGGGACAGATCTCAGCTCTGTCCATATTGTTACACAGGCGTCTGTCAGAAAATCCAGACGTCCAGGCCTTTTGTCAGGCTTTAGCTAGGATCAAGCCTGTGTTTAAAGCTGTTGCTCCGCCATGGAGTTTAAACTTAGTTCTTAACGTTTTACAGGGTGTTCCGTTTGAACCCCTTCATTCCATTGATATAAAATTGTTATCTTGGAAAGTTCTGTTTTTAATGGCTATTTCCTCGGCTCGAAGAGTCTCTGAGTTATCAGCCTTACATTGTGATTCTCCTTATCTGATCTTTCACTCAGACAAGGTAGTTCTGCGTACTAAACCTGGGTTCTTACCTAAGGTAGTCACTAACAGGAATATCAATCAAGAGATTGTTGTTCCATCCTTGTGTCCAAATCCTTCTTCAAAGAAGGAACGTCTTCTACACAATCTGGATGTAGTTCGTGCCCTCAAGTTCTACTTGCAGGCAACTAAAGATTTTCGCCAAACTTCTTCCCTGTTTGTCGTTTATTCTGGACAGAGGAGAGGTCAAAAAGCTTCTGCTACCTCTCTCTCTTTTTGGCTTCGTAGCATAATACGTTTAGCCTATGAGACTGCTGGACAGCAGCCTCCTGAAAGAATTACAGCTCATTCCACTAGAGCTGTAGCTTCCACTTGGGCCTTTAAGAATGAGGCCTCTGTTGAACAGATTTGCAAGGCTGCAACTTGGTCTTCGCTTCATACTTTTTCCAAATTTTACAAATTTGACACTTTTGCTTCTTCGGAGGCTATTTTTGGGAGAAAGGTTCTTCAGGCAGTGGTTCCTTCTGTATAATGAGCCTGCCTATCCCTCCCGTCATCCGTGTACTCTTGCTTTGGTATTGGTATCCCAGAAGTAATGATGACCCGTGGACTGATCACACATAACAGAAGAAAACATAATTTATGCTTACCTGATAAATTCCTTTCTTCTGTTGTGTGATCAGTCCACGGCCCGCCCTGTTTTAAGGCAGGTAAATATCTTTTAAATTATACTCCAGTCACCACTTCACCCTTGGTTTCTCCTTTCTCGTTGATTCTTGGTCGAATTACTGGGAGTGACGTAGAGGGGAGGAGCTATATGCAGCTCTGCTGGGTGAATCCTCTTGCATTTCCTGTTGGGGAGGAGTTATATCCCAGAAGTAATGATGACCCGTGGACTGATCACACAACAGAAGAAAGGAATTTATCAGGTAAGCATAAATTATGTTTTTTTTGAGAGAGACTTGTCTTCTAGAAAACAAACATTATTAGGTGTCTCTAGACAACAGTTTGAGTATATAATGTCCCATTCCCAAGCAAATACCCATGTATTGTGTTTAGACTTTAAAAAAAAAATAATATATATATGCTTTGTACTGAAAGAACAGACGTTTTTCTTTAAAATGAGGGTTTTTTGGAGGTCTATGGATAGTAAGGGTGCTGAGATTCACTGGTTTAAACAGCAACGCCCCTATCCAGCTCCCTTACCTGCCCGTCATATTACAGCCCCGTTTCATTCATGGTGACATCACCAGCACTCCCATGTAGCTTTGGGAGTGTTGCCCACTATAACACCTACGATCTTGCCTGCAGTGCAGAGTAATCTTCTATCTGGTGCAGTGATCAGCATGACAAGAACTGGTTGCCATGCTCTCAAGGGCAGCAGTTTCTCGTCATGCGCAGGCAAGCAGTTAAAGGACCATTGCATAATCAACAAATGCATAGTAAAAAGATCATGCAAAAGAACTTAGTTTGAATTTAAAATGATATTTGTCAGGAAATAAAACTGCTATTCAAAGTTAGGTAATTTTCCCCCTACATAATGTGACAGCCATCTGCCAATCAAAAAAATACATATACATATATTCTGTGAGTTCTTGCACATGCTCAGTATGAGCTGGTGCTTCAGAGAGTGTACGTATAAAATGATTTAAAAAGTGTATATTAATTAGTTATGTTTTACAGTTTATATTGTAACTTTATTATAAACTGATTAGTGGTATTGCTAGATGTATTTAATTGTAGTTATATTTTTAAATGTATGGTTTTTTTTTACACTAGGGTAATAAAATATGAAGAGTGCTATATAATGTGCTGGATCCAAAAGACAGAGCCAGAAATTTCTACAAAGCGTAGATACAGTATATATGAAAACAGAATCTTGTAACATCAGCAGCCACATTTAACTACAAGAAAAATTAAAGGTACATTTTTGTCTTATTATAACATTCATTAATTGGCATATCTTTCAGTTGTATAGTTCTTTAATATATTAGCAATTGTAGTTTTTTTTCAGTGTGACATATTTCTGTATCTCACTTTTAATTTAATGGGATTTTGTCTATAGTTGTTTCACATACAAAAAAATATTTATGTTAGATTCTATTGCAAACCTGGATAAAATAATAATAAAAGGACACAAAAATAATATTTGAAATCCACAGATATGGTGCACGCACATACATTTGCATATTGCATGTGCTCTAAGCAGGGCTAGTGATAATGTCATGTGACATTACTGATGGCACTTAAAGTATGTATACTCCTGCACACATTGTCATGGGAGTTTTAAAATATTAAAAGCTATTGCTCTACTCACACAGTGATGACATTCAATGGAAGCAATTCAGCAAAACTGATGTAAATTGAACATATTTCAAATATGCCCTTGTACAGTTAAATTGCAACATTTATGTACTGTAATTCAAATCTACATTATATAATTATTAGATAATCCCAATTGATTTATAATGCACTATTTTATCTTACTGTTTCCATGCCAGATTTATTTCATAAATTGGTGAGAGTCCATAAGATATTATATATGGGATTCAACTTTTGGCCACTACGAGGAGGCAAAGATATCCAAACATTCAAAGCGCTTTTAATCCTTCCCTCCTCTCTGTTATCCATCTCTTATCTTTGCCTCCACAGGAGACGTTTGTTTTTATTCCCCCCCCCCACACACAGTTCTTCTTGTGAACTCCACAGTTTGGGTATTGGAGAACTGGTACTGGAAAGAAAACAAGCTGGGGCCTACCTATCAAGCTCCGAAAGGAGCTTGATGGCCCGTGTTTCTGGCGAGTCTGAAGACTCGCCAGAAACAGCAGTTATGAAGCAGCAGTCACAAAGAATCAACAGACATCGCCGGAAATCAACCCGATCGAGTACATTGATTGACACCCCCCTGCTGGCGGCCCATTGGCTGCGAGTCTGCAGGGGGCGGCGTTGCACCAGCAGCTTTTGTGAGCTGCTGGTGCAATGCTGAATACGGAGAGCGTATTGCTCTCCGTATTCAGCAAGGTCTGGCGGACCTGATCCGCACTGTCGGACCTGATCCGCACTGTCGGATCAGGTCTGCCAGACCTTGTTAAATAGAGGCCAATGTATGCTTTCCTGATAAATTTCTTTCTTTAATGTTCGTGAGAGTCCACGAGACCTGTCCACATTTATGCTTTAAATTAGCAGCAGTTCTAGTTTGCACCTAATTTACCCTGCTTTGTTCTCTCTATTTTTTCTCCTTTCTTGGCTATATGTTAGACTGATATACTAGAGATAAGGGAAGGATTAAAGGGCCACTAAACCCAAAATCTTTCTTTCATGATTCAGATAGAGAATAGAAATTTAAACAACATTACAATTTACTTCCATTATTTATTTTGCTTCATTTTTTAAAATATCCTTAGTTGAAGAAAAAGCAATGCACATGGTGAGCCAATCACACGATGCTTCTATGTGCAGCAACCAATCAGCAGCTAGTGAGCATATCTAGATATGCTTTTCATCAAAGAATATCAAGAGAATAAAACTAATTAGATAATATAAGTAAATTAGAAAGATGTTTAAAATTGCATTCTCTTTCTAAATCATCAAAGAAAAAATGTGGGTGGCATGTCCCTTTAAAAGCTCTTGGAATGTTAGGGTATCATTTGCCTCCTCCTAGTGGCCAGGAGTAGATTCCCAGGTGTAATGACTCGTGGCCTCTCACGACCATGAAAGAATGAATTTATCAGGTAAGCATACATTTTGTATTTAAATAAACACATACACTCAACTCACTCTTTCTCATGGTTTGTTTAACAATGATGCACAGAAGTCTGTTTTTTAGGAGTGAAAAACTGCCTTACCAATTGGTACTTCATCCAATGGAACCTTTGTTTGCGTTTCACCAATTGCCAAAGATATTTCCACCAGAGATGCCTTTGAGTTGTTGGTTGTGAATGGCATTTTGGTTCATCTGCTCTGAGACTTGCTGCAAGTCTCTTGGTGTCAATCTGAGAGGAAAACAAAATTATTAGAATTAATTGGAGGTTACTTGTTGTAGAACTTGATTAGCTTTAAAGAGATGAGACCGAGATTGACCCACTGAATTCTTAAAGGGACATGAACGTCACAAAATGTCTTTCATTATTCAAAGATTACAAATATAAAAAGTTTCCAATTTACTTCTGTTATCAAATTTGCTTGGTTCTCATGTTATTCTTTGTTTAAGAGATATCTAGATAGGTAGCGTTCACATGCCTGAAGCACTGCATGACAGGAAATAGTGCTGCCAGTGCCATCTAGTGCTCTTGCTAATGTAAAACATTGTTGCAAAACTGCTGCTATATAGTGCTGCAGACACAAGCACTTCCCTGAACTTACCTTTCTGCTTTTCAACAAAGGATAACTAGAAACCGAATACAAATTGGTAATAGAAGTAAAATGGAAAGTGGTTTAAAATTGTATATTCTATCTGAATCATAAAAGAAAAACAATTTGGGTTTTATGTCCCTTTAAATCAAATGTGCAAGATAAAATAATCAATATATATGGTTATGAAGCTATATTTATCTATATATTTTTCTTATTATGAAACCATAAATGATAACACACAAGTATATAATATAATATTTCACAAACTGTGTTCTGTGGAACTGTGGTGTTTCATTATTTATGATTGTGTGTCCATAAGCAAGTTGCTGCAATATGTTTCTCTTTGTGGAATTTGAACAAGGTGCATTTCAGGCTGGCCCTTTATATATCTCACAGATACTAATGTTGAATTATGTGGGTTTATTGCACCTAACTTATAATACCAGTTCACATTTGCGTGCCCTGGTATTACTAAGTTGAGCACAAAAATCGCTTTCTCTTGTAAGGTGTATCCAGTCCACGGATTCATCTTTTACTTGTGGGATATTCTCCTTCCTAACAGGAAGTGGCAAAGAGAGCACACAGCAGAGCTGTCCATATAGCTCCCCCTCTAGCTCCACCCCCCAGTCATTCTCTTTGCTGGCTCTAAGCAACAGGGTCCCTCTCGGAAGGGTAAAGTGAATGTGGTGTTAGATTTGTAGTTTTTGTTCTACAAGCAAAAGTTTGTTATTTTTAATGGTACCGGTGTGTACTGTTTACTCTCCAGCAGAAAAGAGATGAAGATTTCTGCAGAGAGGAAGATGATTTTAGCATGTTGTAACTAAAATCCACTGCTGTTCCCACACAGGACTGAGGAGTACAAGAAAACTTCAGTTGGGGGGAACGGTTTGCAGGTTAGGCTGCAATAAGGTATGTTCAGTCATTTATTTCTAGACAAGACTGTGATAATGCTAGAAAAGGACTGATAAGATCCCCATGAGGGAAGGGTAAGCTTTATTCAGAGACTAAGTATGGAATTACAAGCTTACATAACAGGGCTAATTTATGCTGGTTGACACTATTTTATGGCAAGTTGACACTTTTTTATGGCAAACGGTTTTTACTTATAAAGATCGTTTTTGAGACACTTAGAAGGTCCCTTTGGGTTTCTTTCAGGGGTTGTTACCCACATGGCTAATATTATAACTCTTAGGAGTGTTTCTTTAGGCCTCACAGCACCGGAGTAAGGTGGGAGGGGCCTAATTTCGCGCCTCAGATGCGCAGTTAGATTGACTAGATCTTCAGGCTGTGTTCACATGGTGGCTCCTGCTACAGTTTGAGGACCCATAAGAAGCTTTTTCCCCATAATCTGACTCCTAAGGGAAGGTAGGGCCACAGCAGAGCTGTGGCAAGGTGCTAAATTTGTTTTAACCGGTCTGTTAGCTTACTATTGATACGGTTTTGGCATTAAGGGGTTAATCGATTTTTTTGCTAGTTGTGCAATCTTACCAATGCTTTAGGTACATACTGTGAAAATTTCAGAAAGTTTGGTGCATTTTTCACTGTTTTGGAAAATTGTGTGCCTTTTTTATTTCTTAAAGGCACAGTAACGTTTTTTTGCAAAGTGTGTTTTTGCTTGATTAATGTGATTTCTAAGCCTGTTTGTCTTACTACTAGTCTGTTAAACATGTCTGTCACCAAGGAAAATCCTTGTTCAATGTGTTTAGAAGCCATGGTGGAACCCCCTCTCAGAATGTGTCCCACTTGTACTGATATGTCTATACACTTTAAAGACCATATTGTTGCACTTAAAAATGTGGCCCAAGATGATTCTCAGACAGAAGGTAATGAGGTTAGCCCGTTGACCTCTCCCCAAGTGTCACAACCAGTTACGCCCGCTCAAACGACGCCTAGCACCTCTAGCGCGTCTAACTCTTTTACCTTACAAGACTTAGCGGCAGTTATGGATAATACCCTCTCAGTATTTTTATCTAAGCTGCCAGTGTTACCTGCAAAGCGGGATAGCTCTGTTTTTAGAACAGATTATGAGCATTCTGACGCTTTAGTAGCCGTATCCGATATACACTCACAACGCTCTGAAATGGGGGCGAGGGAGGTGCTGTCTGAGGGAGAAATTTCCGATTCGGGAAAGGTTGCTCCTCAGACAGACTCAGATATGTTGGCCTTTAAATTTAAACTAGAACACCTCCGCTTATTACTCAGGGAGGTATTAGTTACTCTGGATGACTGTGACCCTTTGGTGGTTCCAGAGAAATTGTGTAAAATAGACAAGTACCTAGAAGTTCCTGTGTACACTGATGTGTTCCCGGTCCCTAAGAGGATTGCGGATATAGTAACTAGGGAGTGGGATAGACCAGGTATTCCGTTTGTTCCCCCTCCTGTTTTTAAGAAAATGTTCCCCATATCTGACACCACGCGGGACTCGTGGCAGACGGTCCCTAAGGTGGAGGGGGCTGTTTCTTCACTTGCTAAACGCACAACCATACCAATTGAGGACAGTTGTGCTTTTAAAGACCCTATGGATAAAAAGTTAGAGGGTTTACTTAAGAAAATTTTTGCTCATCAATTTTTCCTTCTCCAACCTATAGCGTGCATTGTTCCTGTAACTACTGCAGCTGCTTTCTGGTTCGAGGCTCTGGAAGATGCGCTCCAGACGGAGACCTCATATGAGGATATTATGGACAGAATTAAGGCTCTTAAGATGGCTAATTCTTTTATCACAGATGCCGCTTTCCAACTAGCTAAGTTAGCGGCAAAGAATTCAGGTTTCGCCATTCTGGCGCGCAGGGCGCTATGGCTCAAGTCCTGGTCGGCCGATGTGTCGTCAAAATCCAAACTGCTGAACATCCCTTTCAAAGGAAAGACCCTTTTCGGGCCTGAATTGAAAGAGATTATATCAGAAATCACTGGGGGAAAAGGCCATGCTCTCCCTCAGGACAAGTCCTTTAAGACAAAGAACAAACAAAATAATTTTCGTTCCTTTCGAAATTTCAGGAGCGGTCTCGCTTCATCCTCCCCTGCTGCAAAGCAAGAGGGTAACACTTCACAACCCAGGGCAGCCTGGAAACCTTACCAAGGCTGGAACAAGGGTAAACAGGCCAAGAAGCCTGCAGCTGCCTCCAAGACAGCATGATGGGGTAGCCCCAGATCCGGGAGCGGATCTAGTAGGGGGCAGACTCTTTCTCTTCGCTCAGGCCTGGGCAAGAGACGTACACGATCCCTGGGCCTTAGAGATTGTATCCCAGGGATATCTCCCTAGAATTCAAGGACTCCCCTCCAAGGGGAAGATTCCACATTTCTCGTCTGTCTACAGACCAGACAAAGAAAGAGACGTTCTTACGCTGTATAGAAGACCTACATACAATGGGAGTGATCCACCCAGTTCCAATTGCGGAACAAGGGCTGGGTTTTTACTCAAACCTGTTTGTGGTTCCCAAAAAAGAAGGAACTTTCAGGCCAATCCTGGATCTCAAAATTCTAAACAAATTCCTCAGAATCCCATCATTCAAGATGGAGACCATTCGGACAATCTTACCAATGATCCAGGAGGGTCAATATATGACTACCGTGGATCTAAAGGATGCGTATCTACACATTCCTATCAACAAAGATCATCACCAGTTTCTCAGGTTTGCCTTTCTGGACAAGCATTTTCAGTTTGTGGCTCTCCCTTTCGTTTTGGCCACTGCTCCCAGAATTTTCACAAAGGTGTTAGGGTCCCTCCTGGCGATGCTAAGACCGCGGGGCATAGCAGTGGCTCCTTATCTAGACGACATCTTAATTCTGGCGTCAACTTTCCAAAGAGCCAAGTCTCACATGGAAATCGTAGTGGCCTTTCTGAGGTCTCACGGGTGGAAGGTGAACATCAAAAAGAGTTCTCTCTCCCCCCTCACAAGAGTTCCCTTCCTAGGAACACTAATAGACTCAGTAGAAATGAAAATATTTCTGACGGAGGTCAGAAAGTTAAAACTCTTAACTACTTGCCGAGCTCTTCATTCCATTCCTCGGCCGTCTGTAGCTCAGTGCATGGAGACAATCGGACTAATGGTAGCGGCAATGGACATAGTTCCTTTTGTACGGATACACCTCAGACCACTGCAACTATGCATGCTCAAACAGTGGAATGGGGATTATGCAGATTTGTCTCCTCAAATACAGTTGGACCAGGGGACCAGAGATTCTCTTCTCTGGTGGTTGTCTCAGGATCACCTGTCTCAGGAAATGTGTTTCCGCAGACCAGAGTGGATCATCGTAACGACCGACGCCAGTCTGTTGGGCTGGGGTGCTGTCTGGGACTCCCTGAAGGCTCAGGGCTTATGGTCTCGGGAAGAAGCCCTTCTCCCGATAAACATTCTGGAACTGAGGGCGATATTCAACGCTCTTCAGGCATGGCCTCAGCTAGCTGCGGCCAAATTCATCAGATTTCAGTCGGACAACATCACGACTGTAGCTTACATCAACCATCAAGGGGGAACAAGGAGTCCCCTAGCAATGATGGAAGTAACCAAAATAATCAGGTGGGCGGAGGATCATTCTTGCCACCTCTCAGCAATTCACATCCCAGGAGTAGACAACTGGAAAGCGGATTTTCTAAGTTGTCAGACTTTTCATCCGGGGGAGTGGGAACTCCACCCGGAGGTATTTGCCCAGCTGACTCAGCTATGGGGCACTCCAGAATTGGATCTGATGGGGTCCCGTCAGAATGCCAAACTTCTTCTTTACGGGTCCAGGTCCCGGGATCCCCAGGCGGTGTTGATAGATGCTCTAGCAGCGCCTTGGTCCTTCAATCTGGCCTATGTGTTTCCACCGTTTCCTCTCCTTCCTTGTCTGGTTGCCAGAATCAAGCAGGAGAGGGCGTCAGTGATTCTAATAGCACCTGCGTGGCCACGCAGGACTTGGTATGCAGACCTAGTGGACATGTCATCCGTTCCACCATGGACTCTGCCAATGAGGCAGGACCTTCTATTTCAAGGTCCTTTCAAACATCCAAATTTAATTTCTCTGCGTCTGACTGCTTGGAGATTGAACGCCTAATTCTATCTAAGCGTGGTTTCTCTGAGTCGGTTATCGATACCCTGATTCAGGCTAGAAAGCCTGTCACCAGGAAAATCTACCATAAGATTTGGCGAAAATATCTTTGTTGGTGCGAATCCAAGGGCTACTCATGGAGTAAGATTAGGATTCCCAGGATATTGTCTTTTCTCCTAGATGGATTGGAGAAAGGATTGTCAGCTAATTCCTTAAAAGGACAGATATCTGTTTTTTTTAATTCTTTCCCACAAACGTCTGGCGGAGGTACCAGACGTTCAAGCGTTTACTCAGGCTTTAGTCAGAATCAAGCCTGTTTATAGACCTGTGGCTCCGCTATGGAGTCTGAATTTAGTTCTTTCAGTTCTGTAAGGGGTTCCGTTTGAACCTTTACATTCCATAGATATTAAGCTTTTATCTTGGAAAGTTTTGTTTTTGGTAGCTATCTCTTCTGCGCGAAGAGTTTCAGAGTTATCTGCTTTACAGTGTGACTCACCTTACTTGGTGTTCCATGCAGATAAGGTAGTTTTGCATACCAAACCTGGTTTTCTTCCTAAGGTTGTGTCTAATAAGAATATTAACCAGGAAATTGTTGTTCCTTCTCTGTGTCCTAATCCTTCTTCGAAGAAGGAACGTCTGTTACACAATCTTGATGTGGTTTGTGCTTTAAAGTTCTATTTACAAGCAACTAAGGTTTTCAGACAAACAACTTCATTGTTTGTTATCTATTCTGGTAAGAGGAGAGGTCAAAAGGCGACCTCTACCTCTCTTTCCTTTTGGCTGAAAAGCATCATCCGTTTGCCCTATGAGACTGCTGGCCAGCAGCCTCCTGAAACAATTACTGCTCATTCTACCAGAGCAGTGGCTTCCACATGGGCTTTTAAAAATGAGGCTTCTGTTGAACAGATTTGTAAGGCAGCAACTTGGTCTTCGCTGCATACTTTTTCCAAATTTTACAAATTCGATACTTTTGCTTCTTCGGAGGCTATTTTTGGGAGAAAGGTTTTATAAGCAGTGGTGCCTTCCGTTTAAGGTACCTGTCTTGTTCCCTCCCTTCATCCGTGTCCTAAAGCTTTGGTATTGGTATCCCACAAGTAAAGGATGAATCCGTGGACTGGATACACCTTACAAGAGAAAACAGAATTTATGCTTACCTGATAAATTACTTTCTCTTGTGGTGTATCCAGTCCACGGCCCGCCCTGTCATTTTAAGACAGGTGTTTTTTATTTTTAAACTACAGTCACCACTGCACCCTATGGTTTCTCCTTTTTCTTCCTAACCTTCGGTCGAATGACTGGGGGGTGGAGCTAGAGGGGGAGCTATATGGACAGCTCTGCTGTGTGCTCTCTTTGCCACTTCCTGTTAGGAAGGAGAATATCCCACAAGTAAAGGATGAATCCGTGGACTGGATACACCACAAGAGAAAGTAATTTATCAGGTAAGCATAAATTCTGTTTTTGTGTGAGCAATATTTTGCGCTCAATTTATAATCAAGCCCACAATGGGCTAATCTTCTTGAGAGAGAATAGCTCCTTATCTTATCTGTTTAATTATTTACACAAACTCCTTTATGTTCTTAGTTACTGTTTGCTCAAAGGCTAATACTTAGTGCCTGATGATTAAAACCTCACAGGCATAGAGAAAAATCACACTAAGGGGCCGATTTAATAATGTGCGGGCGGACATGATCCACTGTAGCAGATCATGTCTGCCGCGCATCGATTTATCATTGCACAAGCTTTTCTAGTGAAATGTGTCAGTCATCCCGATCGTATCCGATTGAGCTGATTGCTGTCCGAGTTAAGGAACAACTCATGGTTCCAGCAATCTGGAAACTACGGGGGTAGATTGCAGCATCCACTGCTTGTTAAATCTACCCCTAAATCTTAGTGGGGTTTTGTTTAGCATAATATTGTAATGTATATGTCTCTCTTTCACTCGTAGAACACTGCATAGCTGGATAAATAGTTCTCAAGGTAACCTTTTCCTTTATAAAATTCTTCAAGGGATCTCATGGTACTAACAAGACTTTTTAGATAACCTCACCAGAGCGGAGAGCTTTACATTATAGGGGCCTTAGAGAGAACAATGGAAAATGAACATTTATAGAAAATAAACGTTTCTCTTGTAAAGCTGTATCCAGTCCACGGGTTCATCCATTACTTGTGGGATATTCTCCTTCCCAACAGGAAGCTGCAAGAGGACACCCACAGCAGAGCTGTCTATATAGCTCCTCCCCTAACTGCCTCCCCCAGTCATTCTCTTGCAGCTCTCGACAAGAAAGGAAGTATCAAGAGAGATGTGGTGACTTAGTGTAGTTTTTACCTTCAATCAAAAGTTTGTTATTTTTAAACAGTACCGGCGTTGTACTGTTTTTACTCTCAGGCAGAAATTGGAAGAAGACTTCTGCCTAGAGGTTTGATGATCTTAGCGGTTTGTAACTAAGGTCCTTTGCTGTTCTCACACATAACTGAAGAGTATGGAAAGAAAACTTCAGTTGGGGGGATGGTCTGCAGATTGCCTGCTTTGAGGTATGTTCAGTATATTTATTTCTAGAGAGATGATAAGGTCTAGAAAATGCTGACAGTGCCTGGTATATTTAAGGTAAGCCTGATACAGTGATTTAACAACAACTGGGATCATGCTTGCAAAAAGAGGTAATATTCATGTTAATACTTATATTACTTAGTGTAAAAACGTTTGCATGATTTATAAATAAAAACGTTTTTTCTCTGAGGGTGATAAATCTTTATTTGGGGCCTAGTTTCCACATGGCTTGTTAGATTACTCCTAGGGGTACTTTTTTAAGGCCCTCTGACTTTGAGTGCATGGTGGGAGGGGCCTATTTTCGTTTTCAGTCTGAGACATCCAGCTTCCCTGAAGGAGTCCTCTGGCTTATAGGACCTCTATAGAGGGTTTTGTTCCTGCAAAAATCGTATTTGAGGGCCGGTAGGAGCCACAGCAGTGCTGTGGCAGTGTGTTTGACTGTTTGTTAACAGGTTTAATGTTTTTCTAATTCATTTTTGGGCCTGAGGGGTTAATCATCCATTTGCAAGTGGGTGCAATGCTGCTTTAGTCCCTTATACACACTGTAAAAATTTCGTAGAGTTTACTACTTTTTTTCACTGTTTTGCAGTTTATGTGGTAGTTTTTTTTCTCTTAAAGGCACAGTACCGTTTTTTATTATTGCTTTTTTCACATTTATTAAAGTGTTTTCCAAGCTTGCTGGTCTCATTACTAGTCTGTTAAACATGTCTGACATAGAGGAAACTCCTTGTTCATTATGTTTAGAAGCCATTGTGGAACCCCCTCTTAGAATGTTTACCAAATGCACTGACCTTTCTATAAGTTATAAAGAACATATTATGGCTTTTAAAGATTTATCACCAGAGGTTTCTCAGACTGACAAAAGGGAGGTCAAACCACCTAGCTCTCCCAATTTGTCAGAACCTATTTCTCCCGCGCAAGTGACACCAAGTACATCTGGCGCGTCCAATGCGTTTACTTTACAAGACATGGCGGCAGTTATGAATCATACCCTCACAGAGGTATTGTCCAAACTGCCAGGGTTACAAGGAAAGCAAGACAGCTCTGGGGCTAGAACAAATACAGAGCTCTCTGAAGTTTTAGTAGCTTAGTCTGATATACCCTCATAATGTGCAGAAGTTGAAGCAGGAGAGCTTCTATCTGTGGGTGACTTCTCTGATTCAGGGAAGGCGTTACTTCAGTCTGACTGAAATGACAGCATTTAAATTTAAGCTTGAACACCTCCGTGTGTTGCTCAGGGAGGTTTTAACGACTCTGAATGACTGTGACACCATTGTAGTCCCAGAGATATTGTGTATAATGGACAAATACTTTGCAGTGCCTGTTTACACTGATGTTTTTCCAATCCCTAAGAGGTTTTCAGAAATTATTACTAAGGAATGGGATAGACCAGGTGTGCCGTTCTCTCCCCCTCCTGCTTTTAAGAAAATGTTTCCTATAGATGCCGTTAGACGGGACTTGCGGCAGACGGTCCCTAAGTTGAAGGGAGCAGTCTCTACCCTAGCTAAGCGTACAACTATTCCTGTCGAGGACAGTTGTGCTCTCCTAGATCCTATTGATAAGAAATTAGAGGGTTTCCTTAAGAAAATCTTTATACAACAAGGTTTTATTCTCCAGCCTCTTGCATGCATTGCCCCAGTCACTGCTGCAGCGGCTTTCTGGTTCGAGTCTCTGGAGGAGGCTTTACAGGTAGAGACCCCGTTGGATGATATCTTTGACAGGCTTAAGGCTCTTAAGTTAGCCAATTCATTTATTTCTGACGCCGTTTTTCATTTATCCAAGCTAACGGCTAAAAATTCAGGTTTTGCCATTCAGGCACGTAGGGCGCTATGGCTTAAATCCTAGTCAGCTGATGTCACTTCAAAGTCTAAACTTCTCAATATCCCCTTCAAAGGGCAGACCCTATTTGGGCCTGGACTGAAGGAGATCATTTCTGATATTACTTGACGAAAAGGCCATGCCCTTCCCCAGGATAGGTCCAACAAGTTAAGGACCAAACAGACTAATTTTCGTTCCTTTCGAAACTTCAAGAGTGGCGCAGCTTCATCTTCCTCTTCTACAAAACAAGAAGGAAATTTTGCCCAGTCCAAGCCAGTCTGGAGACCTAACCAGGCTTGGAACAAGGGGAAACAGGCCAAAAAGCCTGCTGCTGCCTCTAAGACAGCATGAAGGAGTAGCCCCCGATCCGGGACCGGATCTAGTGGGGGGCAGACTTTCTCTCTTCGCCCAGGCTTGGTCAAGAGACGTACAGGAACCCTGGGCTCTGGAGATTGTTTCCCAGGGATATCTTCTGGATTTCAAAGCTTCATCTCCAAAGGGGAGATTTCATCTCTCACAATTATCTGCAAACCAGATAAATAGAGAGGCATTCTTACATTGCGTTCAAGACCTACTAGTTATGGGAGTGATCCACCCAGTTCCAAAGGAGGAACAGGGGCAGGGCTTCTATTCAAATCTGTTTATAGTTCCCAAGAAAGAGGGAACTTTCAGACCAATCTTGGATCTCAAGATCCTAAACAAATTTCTCAGGGTCTCATCCTTCAAGATGGAGACTATTCGAACCATCCTACCTATGATCCAGGAGGGTCAATATATGACTACCGTGGATTTAAAGGATGCTTATCTACATATTCCGATACACAGGGATCATCATCAGTTTCTCAGGTTCGCCTTCCTAGACAGGCATTACCAATTTGTGGCTCTTCCCTTCGGGTTAGCCACGGCACCAAAAATCTTTACGAAGGTTCTAGGGTCCCTTCTGGCGGTTCTAAGACCGCGGGGTATAGCAGTAGCCCCTTACCTAGACGACATCCTGATACAGGCGTCAACTTTTCAAATCGCCAGGTCCCATACGGACATTGTTCTGGCATTCCTAAGGTCTCACGGGTGGATGGTGAACGAAGGAAAGAGTTCTCTCTCACCTCTCACAAGAGTTTCCTTCCTAGGAGCTCTGATAGATTCAGTAAAAATGAAGATTTATCTGACAGAGGTCAGGTTGTCAAAACTTCTAACTTTCTGCCGTGCTTTCTATTCCATTTCTCGTCCGTCAGTGGTTCAGTTTATGGAGGTAATCGGATTAATGGTAGCGGCAATGTACATAGTTCCGTTTGCCCGCCTACATCTCAGACCACTGCAACTTTGCATGCTCAATCAGTGGAATGGGGATTACACAGATTTGTCCCCTCTACTAAATCTGGATCAAGAGACCAGGGATTCTCTTCTCTTGTGGCTATCTCGGGTCCATCTGTCCAAGGGAATGAGTTTCCGCAGGCCAGAATGGACTATAGTAACGACAGAT
Organism: Bombina bombina; assembly: GCF_027579735.1. Classification (NCBI taxonomy): domain Eukaryota; kingdom Metazoa; phylum Chordata; class Amphibia; order Anura; family Bombinatoridae; genus Bombina; species Bombina bombina. Next base: position 46,314,158 of record NC_069510.1, on the reverse strand, counting down.
GCCAGCCTTCTGGGCTGGGGTGCAGTCTGGAACTCCCTGAAGCCTCAGGGTTCGTGGACTCAGGAGGAGGCCCTCCTTCCGATAAACATTCTGGAATTAAGAGCGATATTCAATGCTCTTCAGGCTTGGCCTCAGCTAGCTGCGGTCAGGTTCATTAGATTTCAGCCGGACAACATCACGACTGTAGCCTATATCAACCATCAGGGGGGAACAAGGAGCCCCCTGGCAATGTTGGAGGTTTCAAAGATAATTCTATGGGCAGAGGTTCACTCTTGCCATCTCTCAGCTATCCATATCCCAGGAGTAGAGAACTGGGAGGCGGATTTTCTAAGTCGGCAGACTTTTCATCCGGGGGAGTGGGAGCTCCATCCGGAGGTATTTTCCCAGTTGATCCAACTTTGGGGCAAACCAGAACTGGATCTCATGGCGTCTCATCAGAACGCCAAGCTTCCTTGTTACAGGCCCAGGGATCCCAAGGCAGCGCTGATAGATGCTCTAGCAGCGCCCTGGTCCTTCAGCCTGGCTTATGTGTTTCCACCGTTTCCTCTGCTCCCTCGTCTGATTGCCAAGATCAAGCAGGAGAGAGCTTCGGTGATCTTGATAGCCCCTGCGTGGCCACGCAGGACTTGGTATGCAGATCTGGTGGACATGTCATCCTTTCCACCATGGACTCTGCCGCTAAGGCAGGACCTTCTACTTCAAGGTCCCTTCAAACATCCAAATTTAATTTCTCTACGTCTGACTGCTTGGAGATTGAACGCTTGATTCTATCAAAGCGTGGTTTTCCCGAATCGGTCATTGATACCTTAATTCAGGCTCGAAAGCCTGTCACCAGGAAAATCTATCATAAGATATGGTGTAAATATCTTCATTGGTGTGAATCCAAGGGTTACTCATGGAGTAAGGTCAGGATTCCTAGGATATTATCTTTTCTCCAAGATGGATTGGAGAAGGGTTTGTCGGCTAGTTCCTTAAAGGGACAGATTTCTGCTCTGTCTATTCTTTTGCGGTTCCAGACGTTCAGGCGTTTTCTCAGGCTTTAGTTAGAATCAAGCCTGTGTTTAAACCTGTTGCTCCGCCATGGAGTTTAAATTTAGTACTTAAAGTTTTTCAAGGGGTTTCGTTTGAACCTTTGCATTCCATAGGTATTAAGCTTTTATCTTGGAAAGTTCTGGTTTTAGTAGTTATCTCCTCGGCTCGAAGAGTTTCGGAGTTATCTGCTTTACAATGTGATTACCCTTATCTGATTTTCCATGCAGATAAGGTAGTGTTACGTACCAAACCTGGGTTTCTTCCTAAGGTGGTATCTAATAAGAATATCAATCAGGAGATTGTTGTTCCTTCACTATGTCCTAATCCTTCTTCAAAGATGGAACGTCTATTACACAATCTTGATGTGGTTCGTGCTTTAAAGTTTTATTTACAAGCTACGAAGGATTTTCGTCAAACATCTGCTTTGTTTGTTGTCTACTCTGGACAGAGGAGAGGCCAAAAGGCCTCGGCAACTTCTCTTTCTTTTTGGCTAAGAATTATAATACGCTTAGCTTATGAGACTGCTGGCCATCAGCCTCCTGAAAGAATTACAGCTCATTCTACTAGAGCAGTAGCTTCCACATGGGCTTTTAAACATGAGGCCTCTGTTGAACAGATTTCTAAGGCGGCGACTTGGTCTTCGCTTCATACCTTTTCTAAATTCTATAAATTTGATACTTTTGCTTCTTCGAAGGCTGTTTTTGGGAGAAAGGTCTTACAGGCAGTGGTGCCTTCCGTTTAAGTTCCTGCCTTGTCCCTCCCTTCATCCGTGTCCTAAAGCTTTGGTATTGGTATCCCACAAGTAATGGATGAACCCGTGGACTGGATACACCTTTACAAGAGAAAACAAAATTTATGCTTACCTGCTAAATTTATTTCTCTTGTGGTGTATCCAGTCCACGGCCCGCCCTGTCATTTTAAGGCAGGTGTTTTTTATTTTTAAACTACAGTCACCACTGCACCCTATAGTTTCTCCTTTTTTTCATGCTTGTCTTCGGTCGAATGACTGGGGATGGCAGTTAGGGGAGGAGCTATATAGACAGCTCTGCTGTGGGTGTCCTCTTGCAGCTTCCTGTTGGGAAGGAGAATATCCCACAAGTAATGGATGAACCCGTGGACTGGATACACCACAAGAGAAATAAATTTATCAGGTAAGCATAAATTTTGTTTTTAGTAGCCCCCCCACTTGGAACATTAGTTTATCTAAATCTTTTTGTTTATACGTTGTTTTTTTGTAACCAGAACTTAAGTTCAGAAATGTTCAGTACAATAGACAAAATCAGCTATTCCAAATGATGAAATAAAGATGAAGGAGCTATTTGTAAACCATTTAATAAACTCCAGTAGGTAAAATGGATAATTGGAAGCACATTAAAGAGAAGAAGATATAATGAGGCCTATTTATCAAAGGTCTTGTGGACCTGATCCGACAGTGCAGATCAGGTCCTCAAGACCTCGCTGAATGCGGAGAGCAACGCCGCCCCCTGCAGACTCGCGGCCAATCGGCCGCCAGCAGGGAGGTGTCAATCAACCCGATCATACTCGATCGGGTTGAATTGTGGCGATCTCTGTCCGCCTCATCAGAGCAGGCGGACAGGGTTATGGAGCAGCGGTCTTTAGATAACTGCTGTTTCTAGCGAGTCTGAAACACGGGCCATTCGGAGCTTGATAAATGGGCCTCTAAGAGTACACTGTCCCTTTAACTCCATTCAGGGGTTACACATATAGTTATTTACATGCAATCGTGCACTCTTGAGGAAAAAGTGCCAGATGCACTCTGAAATGCGTTGCAGAATTTAAAGTTTTTAATCCAATAAATAGCTCTCTATGCTCAAAGTTTTTTTTGTTTCATCAAGGATTGAAGTGTGTTTTTTATACCTATTCTAATTGTGGATCTGGTACCTGTATGCCTATGTGAGCTAGCTGGTGGGCTCATATTATCCCAGCCTGTGTGACTTGCACTGCAATATAGTGCGCCACTTCTGTGAGTATATATATTGAAGGGTCTCTGGGCTTATTCTCTATGCTGTAACAATCGCATGCACTATTGGAGTACCCCCCTCCCTTCCTTCTTGTATCCTTATGCATAGCAACCTTGGAGATATACACGTTCTGGAGTGAGCCAACTCGTGGGCTCTGATCTATTCAGCCTACCTGACTTGCACTGCCATATAGTGCGCCACACCTGTGAGTATCATTCTTTAGAATGACTTTATGATACTACTGTAATTATTTGTGGTGATAAACTGCACCATTGGAACGCCTTTTTTTTGTCTTTACATATTTGCACGTTTATGCCCCTTTAAAGGGACACTAAATATATTTCTAATTATGGGTGCTGCCATTTTGAAACCTAGGTTAAACTGCAGGTATCTGAAGGATAGTTGCTGCACATGTGCAAACACATAAGCAATGGAATATAGTGAAAGACAGATTTAAACATGGTAACACCCATGATTTGAGGTATTACCCTCAATATTATCCCTTTAAAGTGACATAAAACCCCAAATTAGTCTTTCCTGATTCGAGTAGAACATACAATTTTAAACAGCTGTCAAATTTACTTCTAGTAATCAATTTTCTTTGTTTTTTGTTATCCTTTGTTGAAAAGCAGGAAGGTAAGTTAAGGAGTGTGCATGTGTCTGCCGTACTATCTACTATGGCACCAGTATTGCAAAAATGTTGAACCTTAGCAAGAGCACTATTTCTTATCATGTGTTGCTCCAGACATGTGCACGCTATCTATCTAGATATCTCTTTGACAAAGAATAGAAAGAGTACAAAGCAAATTTGATAACATAAGTAAATTGGAAACCTCTGAATCATGAAAGACCACTTTTGGGTTTCATGTCCCTTTAAGTAACACAGTTACAGCCAATGAAATCAAGCAATGTGTAGTAGTGCAAAGGCAGCGTGCCAGTAAATTAGTTACGTGTTGCACTGGTTAGACGCTCTGCTCTAAAATGTAAGCTTTTATTAAAACAGACCTGTTTAATATCTGCTTGTGTAAATACACTATTAAACATAACACTGCAGGCATATATTGGGCCATTATAAACACTTTATATGTTGTGTTACCTGTTTTACAACACTTCTGAGTATGCATACAACACTTATTTTGCTAATTTTTATTTTTCTGATTGCAGTGACAGCAAGCAATAGTCACTACATGTTATATGCTATTACGTTGTAAAGTTTTATGGGGGCCGGTGTTCTTTTACCTTTGGCACATGAAAACTAAATGTTGTGCTTCATTGTCATGACTATGCAACGTAGGATAATGGTCTCTAAGGAGTGAAGGATAAAAGTCCTATGTATAACATGCAGTAAATGCAGTAAATAAATAAAGAAGTAAATAAGTGGCGTATTTAGGTTTAGTGCTGCCCTAGGCACTCAAATTCTGCTGCGCCCCTCCAGGTGTTAGGCAATAATATTTATAATATTTTTTGGTGACGGTGTAACGTGACCTTTTTTCACTGCATTTCCAAAGTAAAAGTTCATGTTTAAATGTGCGTGAATGTAGATGGTGAGTGTGTGTGTAGTGAAACTCAAAAAGAGCTCATTCCCATATCTGCCGCCCTAGGCAAGTGCCTTGCTTGTCTACACCAAAATACACCCCTGAAGTAAATATATAAATGTTAAGACTAAACAAAGTCCCTCTGGTGGACTAAAATATTAAAATGCCCTTAAAAATATAAAATATAATGGAAATGACAAAAAATTAAGGTTAGGTCCCTCAAGTGGGTCATATAACCGTAAACCTGTAAATGTCTGCTCACATCTTCATAAATCGGCCCCCATGAGTGCGATTTGGCAAAGTTAAAACAGAATTTCTCTTGTAAGATGTATCGAGTCCACGGATTCATCCTTACTTGTGGGATATTCTCCTCCCCTACAGGAAGTGGCAAAGAGAGCACCCACAGCATAGCTGTCTATAGAGCTCCCCCTAAGCTCCACCCCCAGTCATTCTCTTTGCCTACTCTAAGTAACTAGGAAGTGCAGAGCGAGTGTGGTGACAAAAATGTTAGTTTTTTATTTCTCAAGCAAAAGTTTTTTTTTTTTTTAAATGGTGCCGGTGTGTACTATTTACTCTCTGGCAGAAAAGAGATGAAGATTTCTGCAAGGTGGATTATGATCTTAACACTTTGTAACTAAGATCCACTGCTGTTCTCAAAAGGGCTGAAGAGTACAGGAAAACTTCAGTTGGGGGAACGGTTTGCATGCTAAGCTGCATATGAGGTATGTTCAGTCTATATTTTTCTAGACAGACTGTGTTTATTCTAGAAAAGGCTGGCAATATCCCCATGAGGAAGGGTAAGCTGTATTCAGACACTTGGATAGGAATTTTCAGCTTGCTTGAAGGGCTCATTTGTTACTGGTTACACTGTTAGGAAAAAACGTTTTTGTTTGTTCAGTAAATGATGCAATTATAACGTTTTTTGAAGGGATTAAAGGGATCATTGTGGCTTGTGTTAGGGTTTTTTAACCCACATGGTTAATTAAGAGACACTCAGGTGTTTTTCTAATAGGCCTCAAAACATTGAGTGGGGTGGGAGGGGCCTATTTTCGAACCTCAGTTGCGCAGTTTATTTTCCTTAGAGACATCCAACTGCTTCTCTAGAGGTTCCTGCTGTGTTTGTGGGCTGTAAAGGAGGTTTTTCCCCCACAAATCGTTCTGAAGGGCAGGTAGGCGCCACAGCAGAGCTGTGGCAAGGAGCTGGAAGTCTTTTTTTACCGGTTTTGACGTTTTTTCAATCCGGTTTTACCATTAAAGGGTTAATTGTTTATTTGCATAGCTGTGCAAAGTTACTAAGGCTATAAGATACTACTGTAAAAATTTCGATAAGTTTACTGTTTTTTTACACTGTTTTGCAGAACTTGTGCAGATTTTTTTCTCTTAAAGGCACAGTACCGTTTTATTTCTAAGTGTTATTTACTTTGATTACAGTGTTTTCTAAGCTTGCTTGTTACATTACTAGCCTGTTTAACATGTCTGACACCAAGAAAAATCCTTGTTCAATATGTTTGGAAGCCATTGTGGAACCCCCTCTTAGAATGTGTCCCAATTGTACTGATATGTCTATAAATTATAAAGAACATATATTAGCACTTAAAAATAGAACAATAGATGATTCTCAATCAGGAGTAAATAAGGGTTCGCCATCTAGCTCTCCCCAAGTGTCACAACCAGTAACGCCCGCACAAGTGACGCCTAGTACCTCTAGTGCGTCACATTCATTTACTTTACAAGACATGGCCACAGTTATGAATACAACCCTCACTGAGGTTTTATCCAAACTGCCTGGTTTACAAGGAAAGCGGGACAGCTCTGGGTTAAGGAAAAATGCTGAGCCGTCTCACGCTTTAGTAGCCGTATCTGATATGCCCTCACAATGCTCTGAAGGGGCGAGGGATTTGTTATGTGAGGGAGAAATTTCTGATTCAGGAAAGACGCTTCCTCAGACAGATTCTGATATGACGGCCTTTAAATTTAAGCTTGAACATCTCCGCTTATTGCTTAGGGAGGTATTAGCAACTCTAGATGATTGTGACCCTATAGTGGTCCCAGAGAAATTGTGTAAAATGGATAGATACTTAGAGGTTCCTGTTTACACTGATGTTTTTCCAGTCCCTAAGAGGATTGTGAATATTATTGCTAAGGAGTGGGATAGGAGTGGGTATTCCGTTCACTCCCCCTCCTGTTTTTAACAAAATGTTTCCCATATCTGACACCATAAGGGACTAATGGCAGACAGTTCCTAAGGTGGAGGGAGCTATTTCTACTCTGTCTAAGCGTACAACTATACCTATTGAGGACAGTTGTGCTTTCAAAGATCCTATGGATAAAAAATTAGAGGGTCTCCTGAAGAAAATTTTTGTTCATCAAGGTTTTTCTCTCCAACCTATTGCATGCATTGTTCCTGAAACAAATGCAGCTGCTTTCTGGTTTGAGGCTCTAGAAGAGGCTCTTCAAATGGAGACTCCATTAGAGGAAATTATGGACAGAATTAAGGCCCTTAAGTTGGCTAATTCTTTTATTACAGATGCTGCTTTTCAACTGGCTAAATTAGCGGCAAAGAATTCAGGTTTTGCCATTTTAGCACGCAGGGCGTTATGGCTTAAGTCCTGGTCTGCTGATGTGTCATCTAAGTCTAAACTTTTGAACATTCCTTTCAAGGGTAAGACCCTATTCGGGCCTGAACTGAAAGAGATTATTTCAGACATCACTGGAGGGAAAGGTCATGCCCTCCCTCAGGATAGATCAAATAAGATGACGACCAAACAAAATCATTTTCGTTCCTTTCGGAACTTTAAGAGTGGTCCCGCTTCAGCTTCCTCTGCTACAAAGCAAGAGGGGAATTTTGCCCAATCCAAGTCAGTCTGGAGACCTATCCAGGCTTGGAACAAGAGTAAACAGGCCAAGAAGCCTGCAGCTGCCTTTAAGACAGCATGAAGGGGTAGCCCCCGATCCGGGACCGGATCTAGTAGGGGGCAGACTCTCTCTTTGCTCAGGCTTGGGCAAGAGATGTTCAGGATCCCTGGGCTTTAAAAATTGTGTCCCAGGGATATCTTCTGGAATTCAAGGGCTCCCTTCCAAGGGGGAGATTTCACATTTCTCGATTGTCTGTAAACCAGACAAAGAGAGAGGCGTTCTTACGCTGTGTAGAAGACCTACATACCATGGGAGTGATCCGCCCAGTCCCAAAAGAGGATCAGTGGCTAGGGTTTTATTCAAACCTGTTTGTGGTTCCCAAGAAAGAGGGAACTTTCAGACCAATCTTGGATCTCAAAATTCTAAACAAGTTCCTCAAAGTTCCATCATTCAAGATGGAGACTATTCAGACTATTCTACCTCGGATCCAGGAGGGTCAATATATGACTACTGTGGACTTAAAGGATGCGTATCTACACATCCCTATTCACAGAGATCATCATCAATTCCTCAGATTCGCCTTCCTCAGAACCCTTCGGCTTGGCCACGGCTCCCAGAATTTTCAGAAAAGTGCTAGGGTCCCTTCTGGCGGTTCTACGACCACAGGGCATAGCAGTGGCACCTTATCTAGACGATATCTTAATTCAGGCGTTGACTTTCCAGCTAGCCAAGTCTCACACGGACATCGTGTTGGCTTTTCTGAGATCTCACGGGTGGAAGATGAACATAAAAAATAGTTCTCTCTTCCCTCTTACAAGAGTTTCCTTCCTAGGGACTCTGATAGACTCGGTAGAAATGAAAATATTTCTGACGGAGGTCAGAAAGTTAAAACTCTTAACCACTTGCCGAGCTCTTCATTCCATTCCTCGGCCATCAGTGGCTCAGTGTATGGAGGTAATCGGACTCATGGTAGCGGCAATGGACATAGTTCCTTTTGCCCGCCTTCACCTCAGACCACTGCAGCTATGCATGCTCAAACAGTGGAATGGGGATTATGCAGATTTATCTCCTCAACTGCATCTGGACCAGGAGACCAGAGATTCTCTTCTCTGGTGGTTTTCTCAGGACCACCTGTCTCAGGGAATGTGTTTCCACGGGCCAGAGTGGCTCATTGTAACGACAGATGCCAGCCTGCTATGCTGGGGTGCAGTCTGGAATTCCCTGCAAGCATAGGGTTATGGTCTTGGGAGGAAGCTCTCCTTCCGATAAACATTCTAGAACTGAGAGCGATATTCAATGCACTTCAGGCGTGGCCTCAGCTTTCTGCGGCCAAATTCATCAGGTTTCAGTCGGACAACATCACAACTGTAGCTTTTATCAATCATCAAGGAGGAACAAGGAGTTCTCTAGCGATGATGGAGGTAACCAAAATAATCCGGTGGGCAGAGGATCACTCTTGCCATCTCTCAGCGATCCACATCCCAGGAGTAGAGAACTGGGAGGCGGATTTTCTAAGTCGTCAGACTTTTCATCCGGGGGAGTGGGAACTCCATCCGGAGGTATTTGCCCAGCTGATTCAGCTATGAGGCACACCAGAATTGGATCTGATGGCGTCTCGTCAGAATGCCAAACTTCCTCGCTACGGGTCCAGGTCCGGGATCCCAAGGCGGTACTGATAGATGCTCTAGCAGTGCCTTGGTCTTTCAATCTGGCCTATGTTTTTCCACCGTTTCCTCTCCTTCCACGTCTGGTTGCCAGAATCAAGCAGGAGAAAGCTTCGGTAATTCTGATAGCACCTGCGTGGCCACGCAGGACTTCGTATGCAGACCTAGTGGACATGTCCTCGGTTCCACTGTGGACTCTGCCAATGAGGCGGGACCTTCTAATCCAAGGTCCGTTCACGCACCCAAATCTAATTTCTCTGCGTCTGACTGCTTGGAGATTGAACGCCTGATTCTATCAAAGTGTGGTTTCTCTAAATCGGTCATTGATACCCTGATTCAGGCTAGAAAGCCTGTCACCAGGAAGATCTATCATAAGATTTGGCGCAAATATCTTTATTGGTGTGAATCCAAAGGTTACTCGTGTAGTAAGATTAGGATTCCTAGAATATTGTCTTTTCTCCAAGAAGGTTTGAAGAAGGGATTATCTGATAGTTCCCTAAAAGGACAAATATCTGCTTTGTCTATTCTACTTCACAAACGTCTGGCAGATGTTCCAGACGTTCAAGCATTTAGTCAGGCTTTGGTCAGAATCAAGCCTGTATTTAAATCTGTTGCTCAGCCATGGATCCTAAACTTAGTTCTTAAAGTTCTTCAAGGGGTTCCGTTTGAACCTATGCATTCCATAGATATTAAGCTTCTATCTTGAAAAGTTTTGTTTTTAGTAGCTATCTCTTCGTCTCGATGAGTTTCTGAGCTATCTGCTTTACAATGTGATTCAGCTTACCTTGTTTTCCAATCAGATAAGGTGGTTTTACGTACCAAACCTGGGTTTCTTCCTAAGGTTGTTTCTAATAGGAATATCAATCAAGAGATTGTGGTTCCTTCTTTGTGTCCTAATCCTTCATCTAAGAAGGAACGTCTGTTACACAATCTTGATATGGTTCGTGCTTTAAAGTTCTACTTACAAGCAACTAAAGATTGCCGTCAAACATCTTCTTTGTTTGTTGTTTATTCTGGTAAACGGCTAGGTCAAAGGGCTACCACTACCTCTCTTTCCTTTTGGCTGAATGAGACTGCTGGCCAGCAGCCTCCTGAAAGAATTACTGCTCATTCTACTAGAGCTGTGGTTTCCACATGGGCTTTTAAAAATGAGGCTTCTGTTGAACAGATCTGTAAGGCGGCGACTTTGTCTTCGCTTCATACTTTTTCAAAATTTTACAAATCCGATACTTTTGCTTCTTCGGAGGCTATTTTTGGGAGAAAGGTTCTACAAGCAGTGGTGCCTTCCGTTTAAGGTCCCTGTCTTTTCCCTCCCTTCATCCGTGTCCTAAAGCTTTGGTATTGGTATCCCACAAGTAAGGATGAATCCTTGGACTCGATACATCTTACAAGAGAAAACATAATTTATGCTTATCTGATAAATTTATTGTTTTCTGGTTTTGGATCTCCACAACTGTCATACTCTGCAAGGGAGCAGGTTCAGGAGTAAGGAGCTGTTGTGCAGAGGTGTCAGGTTTTGGGGTTAATGTTGTGTTTTGTCTGCGTGAGCCTTTCCTTTTAGGCATAATTAAACAGGTACAATGTTTTAGGAAATAAAGGAGATGGTTTTATTTATAGGATAAAGCAATGTAGAGATATGCAATTAGATAAGACAAAGTCTATAGGTTGTAGAATTTGGCAGGAATACAGTTCTTTGTAATAACAGGCAGAAATGCAGAGCTTTGTAATAACAAACAGGATACTTGCATATGCTGTAGAAGTGGAACTGTGTAATAACAGGCAGGAATGCAGGGCTTTGTAATAACAAACAGGATATTTGCATATGCTGTAGACTGGAACTGTGTAATAACACTCAGGAATGCAGGGCTTTGTAATAACAAACAGAATACTTGCATATGCTGTAGACTGGAACTGTGTAATAACACGCAGGAATTCAGTGCCTTGTAATAACAAACAGGATAATTGCATATGCTGTGGAACTGGTACTTTAAGGAAACTTGCATAAACTGCAAACTGATACTTTGTAGAAACAAACAGGAAACTTGCATAGACTGCAATTTGGAACTTTGTAGAAACAAACAGGAAACTTGCATAGACTGCAAATTGGAACTTTGTAGAATCAAAGAGGATACTTGCATAAACTGCAAATTGGAAATTTGTAGAAACAAACAGGATACTTGCATAGACTGCAATTTGGAACTTTTTAGAACAAACAGGATATTTGCATAGACTGCAATTTGGAACTTTGTAAAAACAAACAGGATATTTGCATAGACTGCAATTTGGAACTTTGTAGAAACAAACAGGATATTTGCATAGACTGCAATTAGAACTTTGTAGTATCAGGAAACAAGCAAGCAAAAGTACCTGAGTCAGTCCTTAGGAAAGAGAGTTGTAGGCAAGATCAAATTGCCAGGAAATCAGTCCCAAAATGAAACACAGTGCCAAGGGATTATCCAGAAGAGTAGTCAATAATTGAAACAGAAATTAGGAACCAGGAAATCCAGCAAATCTGTATTTCACACAGGATACAGGAGCAGAGAGTCTTTCAGAGTATCACTCTTAATGTCAAGGCACATAATTGCAAACAAACCTCCCAGATAAAGCAGGCTGCTGATTAAATGATTTGTTTCAGCTGGCAAGCAGGTGGAGCCAGAGATCCAAAGTTGCAGCAAACAGAAAAACACAATATTCTTATCCTGTGATCAAGCCATCTGGTGGCCTAGTAACAAAACAACAGGCTGGGAAAGAACAGCAGCAGAAACATAAACAGGTCCCAGGTTCAATTCCAGGCTGAACCATGACAGTACCCCCTCCTCAAGGACGACCTCTGAGCGGACCCAGCATTCTCGTATAGCATCAGATCTTTAATACGTACCAGAGTGCCATCAGAGGCATATGTACAATTAGGGGGTATCTTCTTTTTTGAAGGGCTCTTCAGGAGAGGATTCTGGGGACTGGAATTAGTATAGAGGGCCGCAACAGGACTGATCTTTGCTTTCTGTGCAGTTCTAGGCTTGTAGGTTCTGGAGAGGTGGGTCTGAGGTAGAGGTGGTAAAGGACCTTTTTACCGCACAGCAGTTTGAAGCACTGTCCCTCCAGTGTCAGAATCAGTATCTTCTTCAATGGTTGAATAGTTAGACATTTCCTCTGGAAAGCACAAAGATAAGAATGTAGCTGGATCTGGTAGGAAAATCTCTGGATTCATAGTACTAGGATTCTGTGGATCATATGTTAGTACTTCACAGGAATCAGAGATTTTGAAAGGTGCAGTCCTAGGCTGATCAAATTGGGGATGTAACATAGAACCCATGCAGAGCTCATCTCCAGAGGAATCCGAAGTGGGATAACAGTTTGACTTCCTCTCTGTAGCCTGTCTATTTGATGACTCAGGATTTAGAGGTGGAGACCGCGGAACAGACTTCTTAGGGGGTCTTACTGGACAAAAGGATATTACATGCCCAGTAGCTCCACAATAGAAACATAAGCCATTATTTCTCCTTCTGGCCATTTCATCAGTGGTAAGTGGGGTTGAAATCCTCCTTTTGATTGATAAGGATACGGCCTTTGGGGTAGTGGGCACAGGAGTAGGAGTGCCAAACCCACAATTTTTTTTTATTGAAAAAGTCTTTTAGGCTATCCTGTAAAGTCTGGAATCCTGCAGTGAAATCTTGGATAAGTGACTTCAATGCATCCGGAAGAGATTTTAGAAGTTGGTTAAGTTGTAGTAGATGAGATTTCACAGACAAAATTCTCTCTGACACTTCAAAGAGTGAATCACCTCTGCAAGCTCCAATTTGTGGCCTTGACATTCTGTCATACTCTGCAAGGGAGCAGGTTCAGGAGTAAGGAGCTGTTGTGCAGAGGTGTCAGGTTTTGGGGTTAATGTTGTGTTTTGTCTGCGTGAGTCTTTCCTTTTAGGCATAATTAAACAGGTACAACGTTTTAGGAAATAAAGGAGATGGTTTTATTTATAGTATAAAGCAATGTAGAGATATGCAATTAGATAAGACAAAGTCTATAGGTTGTAGTATTAGGCAGGAATACAGTTCTTTGTAATAACAGGCAGGAATGCAGATCTTTGTAATAACAAACAGGATACTTGCATATGCTGTAGAAGTGGAACTGTGTAATAACAGGCAGGAATGCAGGGCTTTGTAATAACAAACAGGATATTTGCATATGCTGTAGACTGGAACTGTGTAATAACACTCAGGAATGCAGGGCTTTGTAATAACAAACAGAATACTTGCATATGCTGTAGACTGGAACTGTGTAATAACACACAGGAATGCAGTGCCTTGTAATAACAAACAGGATAATTGCATATGCTGTAGAACTGGTACTTTAAGGAAACTTGCATAAACTGCAAACTGGTACTTTATAGAAACAAACAAGAAACTTGCATAGACTGCAATTTGGAACTTTGTAGAAACAAACAGGAAACTTGCATAGATTGCAAATTGGAACTTTGTAGAAACAAGGAGGATACTTGCATAAACTGCAAATTGGAACTTTGTAGAAACAAACAGGATACTTGCATAGACTGCAATTTGGAACTTTGTAGAAACAAACAGGATATTTGCATAGACTGCAATTTGGAACTTTGTAGAAACAAACAGGATATTTGCATGGACTGCAATTTGGAACTTTGTAGAAACAAACAGGATATTTGCATAGATTGCAATTGGAACTTTGTAGCATCAGGAAACAAGCAAGCAAAAGTACAGTCCTTAGGAAAGAGAGTTTTAGGCAAGATCAAATTGCCAGGAAATCAGTCCCAAAATGAAACACAGTGCCAAGGGATTATCCAGAAGAGTAGTCAGTAATTGAAGCAGAAATCAGGAACCAGGAAATCCAACAAATCTGTATTTCACACAGGATACAGGAGCAGAGAATGTTTCTGAGTATCACTCTTAATGTCAAGGCACAGAATTGCAAACAAACCTCCCAGATAAAGCAGGCTGCTGATTAAATGATTTGTTTCAGCTGGCAAGCAGGTGGAGCCAGAGAGCCAAAGTTGCAACAAACAGAAAAACACAATATTCTTATGCTGTGATCAAGCCATCTGGTGGCATAGTGGCAAAACAACAGGCTGGGAAAGAACAGCAGCAGAAACATAAACAGGTCCCAGGTTCAATTCCAGGCTGAACCATGACAACAACAGAGCAAACTATGGAAGCCTGGATAGTCTAAAAAACCCAACGCATTTAGCTCCAAAGAGGTCAGACGTTTCTCTAGGGTAATCTCATACGCGGTATATACGGCTTCCCTGTCTCCCAGTTGGATGGTTATATGTTATAGGGATGTGCCTAAATATTTTGGATTAAGGAGCTACAATGTCTACAACCGAAGAAATATTGACTTAAAAACCAGGCTTTCTTAATCTAACATAGGTTTTACAAATGTCATACTTAGTTTTAACTTTGTTTCACTCTACAAGTACCATATATTTACTCTGGGAACACAGCCATACATCTGAGTTTCTGTTTTAGTTATACATCGTTGGTTAAATAGTTCTGTGTTTTTTTTAGCAACTTTTTAAATGATGCTTGATATATGATATATGCTTTGTATATATGTTTAATATCACAATGGATTGTTTACAGGGAAGCCGTATATATACAGCCCACTACCCCATACGAAATTACCCTTGAGAAAGTTCTGACCTCTTCAGAATGAAATGCGTTGGGTGTTTTTTGACTATCCAGGTTTCCGTAGTTTGCTCTGTTGTCTAGCACCCAAGCCGGTAAAACATTCTGTTTTAACTATGCCAAATTACGCTCACGGACAATGAAGGAACACTACTGAGAGCATTCTTTTCCAGTAGCAGTATTGCTGCATGGCCTAACTACGGTTGGAACGACCCCACATGCTTTATACGTTTAACGTGAGTCAAGGTTCTGCAATTTTCTTTTTTAAATATTTCATAGAATCATGGTATATAGAAAAACAGCACCCTTAAAAAGTTCTCCAAGAAACTGTAATAATCATGGGGTGAGAAACGTGTTGATAAGGCTAATTTCTTCTTCATCTGCTTTTATTCCTTACTAGTCCAATATTTTCCAGACCTGGTAATAAGTACAATGATACAGATAGATAGAAATACAAATTATCAGCAAAATGAAGATTATAAATTGAATTAAAATATTAAAAAATAAGTATAGAGCAACTTCCAAAAAACTTGAACTTAAAGGGACAGTCTGCTTGAAATGTTTTTTTTTTTTTTTTTTTTTAATTTCTTTATTTGTCAAAACTCAAGTAGAGATACAGGGTAAAATAAAGGTTCAGCAGTTTTACATCAAGTATTCATCAGAAAAGGAGGCTGTATACATATATAGATATATAAAAATCTGTTACTCAGATGCAGTGACAACTTGCTTAGTTCTCATTCTTGAGCATTTTATAACTTTTTATAAATAACTTAACTTCTAACTGGGGAAGTGGGAATGGAGAGACTTGGCAAGTGGGAGGAGGGGGGTATATGTGAAGGGAAGACATGTGGAGGAGAGGGAGGGTGGGTGGAGAAGGAGGAGAGGGGGGTCTTTCCCAGGTGAATAGTTGGCTTCATCTGACTGTAATGTTAAATTCTCAGCAATTTCAAGTTCATGGATCTGTAAGTGTGGTGGTAGTCAGATAGATATATAGCGTCAGGTATACGCATTTGTATTCTGGGAGGGTTATAATAGTAGTGTGTCATGGTGACCAACCACGACACCCAACAATATAGCTACAAACATAAACAAGTAAACATAAACAAGTCTAGCATAAATATATATAACAAAATTAAGATTGTCAAGACTTAGCTGCTGGCTTTTCCGCCCTCATGAAATCTGCTGAGCTCCCTCCCCTAGAATATCCCAGGAGGGGAGGGAGGGGGAATCCAGCATCCGGGAGGAGACTCCGGGCCATCCAGAAATCCTGATAGCATCTCGTTGTGAGTTGGGGGGATAGGGAGTGACAAGTGTCAGACCCGTTGGGAATTGCGTCTTGTGTCTCCCTCGTCCACAGGCCATCTACCTTTCAGTTGTTCAGTCATTAAGTAGGTGCTATTAAGGAAGGGGGTCAGGATTTGTGGTCTAATGTTGGAGGAGAAGTGTAGCAAGTAAGGTTCCCATTTGGTCATGAATGATTTAATTCTTTTTTCCATGTCACCTTTAACTTCTGCCGCTCTATTAGGAGTTGGGTGTGTAATAGGCGTGTAAACTGTGTCAGGTGTGATGGTTTGTTAGAAATCCAATTTTTGAGGATTAGTTTCCTAGCTATGAGTATGGATGTGTTTAAAAAAACGGTCTTTGGGAGAGGATTGTATATAGCCTCTTATAAGAGGACATCAAGCATTGATAAGGTTATATGACACCCACACACTTTTGATAGCCAGTATTGTATTTTAGCCCAATATTGGAGTTTCTTGGGGCAAGTCCAGAACAAGTGCGGAATGTCTGGGTTAGACAGGGAGCATTTGAGGCAATTATCAGTCGCTTCAGGAACCCACTTAGCGTGTAATTTAGGGGTAATATAGCTGAGGTGCATGAGTTTGAGATGTGATCAGATGCCAGTGTGGCCCTTGACACCAGTCAAAACTAGTGGTCAGGAGATTTTCGGTAATATCTATGTTGGCATTCGCTTTCCAACTATCGCACAATAGTCATGTTATGTTGTTATATGCTGTTTTATTTTGGATGATTTGGTTGTAGATATGTGAGATAGAATGTGTCTCTTGTTTGGTTAGAGAGCATAAGTTTTCAATAGGGGTGCGAGTTGTGCAGTCAAGTCCGTCCGTTAATTGTTTGCAGGCATAGTGGGAGCATTGAAGATATGCAAAGGTGCTGTGTCGGGGTAAGTTGAATTTTTCTTGGATTGCTAATAGGGGTTGTATATTTTGTTCATAAGTGGTTCTATCAGTTGTCTTATTGAGGTTAGTCCCCTTTCTTCCCACATCTTAAAGATTTGAGTGGTCATTCCTGGTAGGAAGGTTGGATTGCCCTGTATTGGAAGGTGTTTAGTGATCATGTGAGATAGTCCCCACGACCTACAAAGGTTCACCCATGCCCTTAGAGGGTCTCTATATAGGATGTTGTTTTTAATTTGGGGGGGGGGGGGGTAGGGAGTGCAAAGATGCGTGTGGTAGGAAGGCTCGACTGAGCGGGTGCATCCGTTGTTTCTCCAGTTGTTCATCACTGTAGACAGCTGTGCCCGCCAGCCACTCAAAGACCAGTTTGGCTAGTGTGGACCATTTGTACGACTCTACAATTGGTAGTTTGAGGCCTCCTCTATCTGTTGGCATAGCCATCTTGAGGCAACTAATTTGTTGTTTTTTTATTGTTCCATGCAAAGCTAGAGAAGGCACTATTCACGGTTTGTAAATTCTTTTGTGTAATTAGGAGGGTTAATAGTTGTAAGGTGTATAAGCGTTTGGCTATCATTTTTATTAGGTTAATTCTGCCGGACAGGGGGATGGGTAGTTTTGACCATCCAGCTAGAAGCGTTTGTATTTGCGTAGGAATGGGGGGGGAAATCAAGTTTGTAAATTAAATTTGGGCTCGTATGTAATTTAATTCCCAGTTTTTTAAAGGAACCTACCGTATTTTTAAGTGTTGTTTGAGTTGGGGGGGGGGGCATTAGGGTTTCTTTTAAGAGGTATCAGTTCCGATTTGTCTAGGTTCACTTTATTTCCGGAAATTGTTCCAAATTGGTTAAGTATGGCCATTAGTTTTGACATTTTAGTGTTTGAGTTTTGGAGATACAGCAGTAGGTCATCAGCATAGAGGGATAAGTGTAGGGTATGGGAGCCACTCCCTTCAGAGTGTTCCTAATGTGGATGGCTAGTGGCTCTATTGCCAGGTTAAAAAAAAAGAGGCGAAAGCGGGCAGCCCTGTCGGGTTCCCCTTTCCAGCAGGGAAAGGCTTGGACACCTCACCATTAACTATGACCGAGGTTCTTGGGTTTCGATAGAGTGTTTGGATGAGGTTGTGGAAATCCCCAGTGATACCGAATTGGTCAAGAGAGGTCAGTAGATTGTCCTATTCCACTCTGTAAAATGCCTTCCCTGCATTTATGGCGAGAAGGCATGCATCTGGCATTGGAGTTTATGCGTCTCTCACTTCTAGCTTGCCAGAAGTGAGAGATCATCGTTAAAGTCTTGCGAATGTTGTGACTGACGAGCAATATCTCATGAAATGTGTGCATCGACAAAGTCTGTTGCGGGTTGGGCCGAGTTTTTGAGGTATGCTGTGAATGATTGGGCTAAGGGAAGGCTAAGTCCTTTTCAGAGAATTTTGTAATATTCTATTGGGATTTTGTCCGGGCCTGGGGCTTTGCCTAATGTGCCGGTTCTTATTGATTTCTGTACCTCTGGAACTGTTATCTTTGCATTTAGAAGGTTTAGCTGTTTGGAAGTGAGGGTGCGTTTTTTTATTTGGGATCAAAATTTGTCTTTATCGCTGGGTGATGCCGTGTGTCTGGAGTAAAGGTCTTTGTAAAAGCGTACAAATTCCTCCATAATATTCCTATTGTCAGTTTGGGGAATTCCGTTAGAGATTATGGAGGGGTCTAGTGATTTAGGGGAGATAACCTTTACCGCATTAAAGAAACATCCCTTTCTGTGGCATTGAAAGGTTAGGTCTTGCTGCGGTAGAATGTAATCCCTTACCTTCTTTAGGTCGTAATATTTTAGTCTGTTCTGGTGAGAGGGGTGGGCTAAGTAGTCGTTGTAGGCTGATGTGACTGCAGTGTTTTTTGTTGGCGTCTAAACGTTTGCATTTGGAGTTATAGTGGGCTGTGAAATTAGTTATGTGTCCCCTCATAACGGCTTTTGAGGCATTTCGGAAGAGTCCCGGTGTGTCTTGGTGTTGAGCGTTGAATTTTGCATATTCTAGCCATTGTGTCTTTATGTGTTTTTGGAAATCTAGGTTGTGGTATAGGTGTGTCTTAAACCTTGATGCCCACACAAGTCGCTGGAACATCTTGACGCTGTTGATTAGGGGGTTAGAGCTGTTCTCAGTCCAAAAGTTTGAGTTTGGAATGTGTAAGTTCATAATGGTGAAGAACTTCAGATGTGTAGTGGATGTAGCTCAAAGCAACCCAGTGTCCCTCAACTCTCTCCATCTCTTGGTTCCCTATCCAATAATTCTTACAGCTGTTGCGTGGTGAGGAAAAGCTTGGGCCCTCTTGGGGTCATGATCCGTAGTTTGGCCGGATATAGGAGCGAAGCTTGTCATCCTTGTGTGTATAGTTTGGAACTAAGAGGTGCAAATTCCTTCCTTTTCCTAGCAACTTCAGGAGAGAAGTCCTGAAAGATAAGCAGTTTATGTCCCTCATTGAGGTCTGGTTTGGATCTGTATGCTTTGAGGACTGCTAGGTTTTCCTGGTAGCGCAGTAGCTTGAAGATCACCTGTCTGGGGCGTTGGTTGGGTCTGGATGGTAGAGTCTCTGGCCCTATTCTATGTGCTGTCTCCACATCGAGCGGTAAAGTGTCAGGATCCAGCTGTAGTAGTTTGGGTAGTGTTAGGGCTGTGAACTCCATCAGGTCTTTGTTCTTGATCGACTCAGGCACCCTCAACACCATTAGGTTGTTGCGGTGGGAGCGGTTCTCGAGGTCATCGAGTTTCTCTTGAATTGTGAAGTTCTGGCGTTCTAGCCTTTGTATGGTGATGGAGGTTGAGTGTCTTCCACATCTGAGATCCTCTGTTCTGCTTGCTGTAGGCATGTAGAGTATTGCCTGATCTCATGGTGAGGGTGTCCATGCCCGCCTGTAGTGACTCAATTTTGGGGAGGAAAAAGGCCTTCAAGTCGTATATCAAGGATTGTGAGGCCTCTTGAAGTGGTTCTTTGTCAGGGGGTACAGGGGGTTCTATCGGGGGGTCTGGTGTTTGCTTCTGCTTTTTTCTGATGATTTCTGCTTGCCTGCCATAATAGGTATGGATTGTGTGGCAGAGACATTGAAGTACTTTCATAAAAGGCAGCTGAATTGATAGCTCACACGCAGCTTTCCAGCCAGAGATTGTAGCAAAGAAAAGGACAGTAGAGATCTGGTTTGTGTTAGGATGTCTTTCTTGTGAGGAGTGTTTAGGTTCATGGTCAGCAGGTGTAGGCCTCTGGTGTTCCTCTCATAAACCTTTTTTTAAAGAGTATGGTCCTTTTAAGTGGTTCAGAATTGAGACGAGAAGAGGGGAGAGGAAAGTCCCTTGGTAGGTGATAGTCTCTGATGAGAGTCCTGGCGGTGTGGGGTGCTGCTCAGTGTTATGCACCTGGTTGTTCTGGCCTAAGGCCTTTGATATCTGCCACACACAGGCCTGATAGTAGTAGTGTGTTGTGGGCCTCTGGGCAATAGTTTCCCACAGCAGTTCCTAGAATGGCTTGTCTGGGCTGCTTTGTCAGTGGGGGCTTTTGGTGCTGGTGCTATGCTCTGTGGTGCAGCTGTCTGCCGGATGGAGAGCTCTGAGGTCCCTAGGGTAGTAGGGGGTGTAGTAGCAGCTAGGGTTATGCTACCGCGCTAGCCTGGGGGATTTGTGGTGGTGCAGGTGCTTTATTTGTTGCTGCGTGGGTGTTTGAGGCCTGTGTGACCTTTATGTTCTTTCCTGCACTGCGGCAGTCTCACCAGTCTTCCGGCTGAATTGCGGCTATGTCAGCGTAAGCAGAGGAGTCCCAGATGCTGCTTTGGGTGCCTATGCCCTGTAGGGGAGTGGAGAATCTGTGGGGCTAGGGAGCCGGCCCTTCTAAGATGGCGCCCGGGGGTCCGGCGGCTTTAAGTGCGTGCCGCTTCACGGGGGCAAGGGCGATGATAGTGAGCCCTTCACACTGTTTGGCCGGTTGGAGCTGCCGGTAGTTTGTCGCCCAACAAGGCTGTGGCGCGGGAGCGGTGGATGGCACTTTTTTGGCCTTTTTTTGGTGCCGTGTGTATGGAGCTCTTCTTGCACACCACCGTTCCATAGCTCCACACACCGGAAGTCCCTACTTGAAATGTTTTATAGTTTACCTCTGTGATTACCTTTTATCTAAGCCTCTGCAGACTGCACCCTTATCTCAGTTTTGACAGACTTGCATTGTAGCAATAAGTGCTGACTAGTGATGCACCGAAATGGAAATTCTGGACCGAAACCGAACCCGAAAATCCGGGATGCACTTGGCCGAAAACCGAAACAGATACCGAAAATGTCTTTTTTTTTCAAATTATTTTCAAATATATATTTTTTTAGTTTTTTTTTTTGCCTAATGTCTAATTAGGCAAAAAAAAAAAACTAAAAAAATATATATTTGAAAAAAAAAGACATTTTCAGGTTCATTTAATGAATGAATCTGAATTGAAACCTTCAAGCCATCAAAGTAACACACTAAAATTGGACAAAAATATCTTAAAACAATAATATGCTACACAATAATTTTACCAAGAAAAAAAAAACAGGCAAAATATGATAATGCCATTTTTGGCCAAAATGTTTCTGCGACCAAAATTTCGGTGCATCCCTACTTAAAACGATATTAAATATCAATATACTGTATTATTCTTTATTTAGTGAGGGTGTCTGAGTCAATCAAGACCTGAGGGAGTTCACAGCCCTAACACTACCCAAACTACTACTATACTGTATTATTCTTTATTTAGTTCTATGTAACAGAATCAGATTTAACAATTTTTTTTTTAATCAATTATCCAAATAAAGTATAGTCCTAGAAGACTCATTATATGCAAAACAGTAAGTCAAGTAATAAATTTAAAAGCAGCTCTAGGCTAGCATCAAATTTGAAACATGCTACACAATAAGTTTACCAAAAATAACTGGGAAAACCCCCCAAAAACTCAAATAGCCAAAAATGCCATTTTCGGACGAAACGTTTCTGCGGCCGAAATTTCGGTGCATCCCTAGTGCTGACTCATAAATAACTCCACGGGAGTGAGCACAATGTTATCTATATGGCACACATGAACTAGCACTTTATAGCTTTAGAAAAAAAAACTGTCAAAAGAGCAGACGTAAGAGGCGGCCTTCAAGGGCTTAGAAATTAGCATATGAGCCTACCTAGGTTTAGTTTTTTAGCAAAGAATACCAAGCCAACAAGGAAAATTTGATGATAAAATGAAAATGGAAAGTTTTTTAAAATTGCATGCTCTATCTGAATCATGAAAGTTCAATTTTGACTAGACTGTCCCTTTAGTATCACCTGGTGCAACACGTACCAGATATTACTGGTAAAATCTGTTATTTTAGGTACATGGAACCCAAATTTGTTCTTTCATGATTGAGATAGACTATGCAATTTGAAATAACTTTCCAATTTTTTTTCTAATATCTAATTTGTTTAATTCTCGTTGCATCCTTTGTTGAAGCGTATACCTAGGTAGACTTGGAAGCTGCTGATTAGTGGCTGCACATATATGCCTCTTGTTTTTGGCTTTCAGCTAGCTCCCAGTAGTGCATTACTGGTCCTTCAACAAATGATACCAAGAAAATGAAGCAAAACAGATAATAAGAGTATAAGTTGTTTGAAATTGTATAATATATTCCAATCATGAAAGAACCATTTTAGGTTTCATGCCTCTTTAAATACAAGGAGCAATTGAATTATGTAGTTCCTGCAAAGTCCATGCAGTGTTTCTCAACTTTTTTTTTAGGAATTAATCCTAAAGCGGGGATTTTAAACACCAGTCTTCAGGCCTCTTTAACAGGCCAGATTTCCAGTATATCGGAACTGGAGCACATGTGAAATAATCAGCTGAATATTAATCCAATCTCACCGTAGGTAATACTGAAAATCTGGCCTGGAGACCTGATGACTGGATTGAAAACGCCTGTCCTAAAGGCATACATTTTTTTAAAGTATGCCAGCTCATAAATATTATTCTATTATTAAGTTAAAATAATAATAGGGTATTTTGCATATCCAAGAACGTGACAAATTAATTGTAGATATATTTCTCTGTTTTCAGGAATTTATTTTAAAACCTAGTTTTACTGAATTTTTGGGAACATTAATGCAACAAATAATAAACAAAGCAACTTTTATGGAAAACACCCTTAAGGGGCGATTTATCATGGCCCGAATGTGGCCAAATAACCCTGTTTCAGCGTGAGCCTTCAGGCTCGCCGGAAACAGGAATTAAGAAGCAGCAGTCTAAAGATCGCTGCTCCTTAACTCGTCCGCCACCTCTGAGGCTGCGTATATCAATTGGCCCAATCGCATACGATCGTGTTGATTGACACCTCCTGCTATCGGCCGATTGGCATTGCACAAGCATTTAACCAGAAAATAATTGTGAGCCAATAGGAACTTTGTGACTCTCAAAATGTACGTACTAAATGATTTGAGTATTTGATACTAATGTTTGATACGTATGTTGATTGTAGACTTACATTAGGAATAAAGTCCAGTACATACTAATCCAGATATTCAAGGTTCTGTCAGGGTGCCAGGAATCAGACTGAGACGAGAAGTGCAAAAATAATCCCACCTTTATTAATAACAAAAAGTAATAAAAACTCCACAATTCAAGTAACAAGTCAGAAGTCAAAGCCAGAGCTGGTAGTCAGACGAGTCGAGTCAGGAGCCAAAGAGAGTAGTGAGACGAGCCGAGTCAGGAACCATAAGGGACGTCAGACAGCCAGGTAAACCACAGGAACTCACAAACAGGTCTGAGACAACGCAAGGGCAAAGCATACTGAACAGAGGCCCTTTAAATAATAATTGATGACATCACAATTCTGAGACTGAAACCTGTCTCACACGGATGATGTACAACAGTCTGGCCATAAGAAGGCGTGCAGGAAATGAGCAGCATCACACACTCTGCACCAGATTCAGCAAGAAAAGGTAAGCAAAAATGGCTGCCAGCAGCACATGGCAAACAAAGCAGGGAAAAAACCCTGACAGTACCCTCCCCTCAATGACCCCTCCTCCTCAGGAGGTCAAAAGGCTTATTGGAGAAATGGGCATGGAAGGCACAGAGGAGGGTGGGAGCATGAACATCAGAGGAGGGAACCCATAAATGCTCCTCAGGACTGTAGCCCCTCCAGTGAACCAAATACTGTACGCGGCCCCTGGACATACGAGAGTCAATAATGCTGCTGACCTCATATTCTTTATGGTTGTCAACAACAATAGGACGGGGACGAGGCAACAGTGGCAAACCGATTACAAACCAATGGTTTCAAGAGGGAGACATGAAAAACATTGGAGATGCGCATTGCAGGAGGAAGGTCAAGAGCGTAAGCCACAGGATTGACCCGTCGGAGTATTCAAAAAGGACCAACATAACGAGGAGCCAGTTTATTGGAAGGCACACGAAGGTTCAAGTTTCGAGAGGTCAGCCAAACTCTCTCACCAACCTGGTAGGAAGGTACGGTCAGACGCCTACGATCAGCCTGGAACTTTTGGCGCTTCATAGAACGATGAAGGCAATCCTGAATCTGCACCCACGTGGAACAGAGTTGCCGGAGATGCTCCTCCAAAGCTGAAATACCCTGAGACATGAATGAATCGGGCAACAAGGATAGTTGAAACCCATAATTCGCCATGAATGGGGATAACTTGGAGGAAGCATTAATAGCACTATTACGAGCGAACTCTGCTTAAGGTAACAGTTCAGACCAATTATTGTGGTGATCTGAGACATAGCAACGGAGGAACTGTTCCAGAGCTTGATTAGACCGTTCCACAGCAGCCCCATTGGATTGAGGGTGATATGCAGAGGTGAAGGAAAGCTGGATCCCCATTTGAGCACAAAAGGAACGCCAAAATCTGGAGACAAACTGGCTACCCCGGTCCGAGACTATCTCCTTGGGTAACCCATGTAAACGGAAGACATCCTGGGCAAAAAGTGAAGCAAGCAAGCTCCTGAGCGGTAGGCAGCTTCTTCAAGGGAATTGTCATATCCTGTCAGTAGCATGTCCCTTTAATTCAGAAACTCCACCCTGTTAGCTCTCTATAAAGGAACTCCCTTTCACAAGCTTCAGTGCTTGATTATTTCAGAAGTGTTAGGGAATCCCTTGATCATTTGTTCCTAAAACTTTATATTAAGCCTTTGTAGAAATTCTAAAGCTCAAAACCTATGAAATGTCTCTGATTACAAAAGTCATAGCATCAAACCTTTGATATTTTGCCGCAAATCTAACAGCACTTTACTTTGAGAAAATCTAAGTCTGGATTGCCTGTTTGATTCTCAGAGCCACAACGCTGCAAGTAAAGCTGCTGGGTGTAGTCATTTCACGCTGACAGGTTCTGCAGATTCAGTCCGTCTAAGAGCTGCAGCTGTAACAAACTCTGACTGAGGAACTAATCATACTAAAGACAATCGCAAGTATTTCTATAACAGTATTTGACCGCATCAATTGTATCTACAGCTAAAGATGAAGTTTATTGATGTATCTAACACTGCTAACCTTCCGGTCTGTTTCTAAGCTGTGTATTCAGTTAAGTTAATGCTCAATTTAACTACTCGTTAATATTGTGCAGATATCTGGTTAAAGCACCTAACACCTTGCTAGCAACAGAGGTACCTATCATTTATTCATATTTGTTAGGTAATGTTGCCACGCATACAAATCCATTCTATATAAGGGGACTTTCCTTAAACATAAGGATTGGTGTGTTACTACACTTATCACAGAATAATCAAGCCTGTAAAATAACACCTCTGGTATAATGGACCCACTGGAAATGTCCAATCAAATAACATCTTTAAATCAGAAGGTGGAGATTCTTGCACAAGGATTAAGAGATCTCACTAATGAGAATAATACATTAAAAAAAACTGCTTAATGATTTTGTTGCACAAAAGACAAGTGAGTTCCCAGAACCACAGGTTAACCCTCCTATTCCTTTTAGTGGTGATCGAACCAAGTTCAGAGAATATAAAAATGCCTGTATGTTAATGTTTTCATTAAAGCCTAAAACATACCGTACAGATAAAATAAAAGTATGCACTGCTATTTCTTTTCTTACTGGGGAGCCCAGAGCATGGGCAGACAGGTTCTTTGAGTTGGATGACCCAATCTTAAATTCGATTGAAAATTTTTTCCATACCATGTCAATCCTGTATGAGGATGTAAATAAACAGCACACTGCGGAACAAAAATTAAGATCTCTAAAACAGGGAAAACGGGCAGTGGAAGACTATATTGCGGACTTCCAGCTCTGGGCCACTGACTCACAATGGAACACTATAAGTTTAAAAAACCAGTTCCGCTTGGGACTGTCCGAATATTTAAAGGACGAACTCTCACAAGTTGAATACCCAGAATCCTTGGAGGCGCTTATGAAATTATGCATTTCCATGGACAGAAGACATAGAGAGAGAAAGTCCGAAAGACAATTATATGAATTCCCAATTAAAAAACAATACCATACATCCCTGGACAAAGCATCGTCTCAACCAGTCCCCATGGAAATTGGTGCAATACGAGGACCCTTGAGTCAAGAGGAAAAATTAAGAAGGCGCCTAGCTAACTTGTGTCTGTACTGCGCCAACAAAGAACATGATGTTGCAAACTGTCCCATACTTACACGTCAAAGAAAGGGTAAGTCAGATTACGTTTGCAAACATCAGTCAAAAAAAACTAATACTTACATGTCACTTAACTTATCTTTACAGTGGGATTGCAACCAGGTCCAGAGCGAAGCCATACTTGATTCAGGAGCCAACGGGATATTCATTGATGAGTTAATTGTTAAACAAAATAAAATTCCAAGTGTGTTAAAAGAAACCCCTCTGTATGTGCGTGTAATTGATGGGTCACAATATTTAAAAGGGCCGATAACGCATCACACCATACCCATATTAACTATCACTAACTCTGGACACAAAGAGTTTATTTCCTATGACATAATCTCTAGTTCATTACATCCAGTAATCTTAGAATACCCTTGGCTTAAAAAACATAATCCTTTGATAGATTGGTTAAACAATGAAATTACTTTCCCATCTAAGTATTGTACTGAGACATGTTTTCCATATGTCTCTATTAGACACATTGAACCTCACTTACCAGATGACTATAGAGATTTTGCTGATGTATTTAATTTAAAAGAAGCTGAGTCATTACCTCCCCATAGACATTTTGATTGCCCCATAGAAACAAAACCTGGGGTTGAAATTCCTTCTGGAAGATTATTTCCGTTATCACAGAAAGAACTAAAACATTTAAGGGATTATCTTGACGAGAATCTCAGAAAAGGTTTTATAACCCCCTCATCCTCACCAATAGCCTCTGCCATATTCTTTGTTACCAATAAAGATGGCAGTCTCCGTCCAATAATAGATTACCGGGCTCTGAATTCACTACAAAGATTTTTGGGATTCACCAACTTTTATAGAAAATTTATAAACCACTTTTCTTCTGTAGTTCAACCATTAACTCGTTTAACAGGAAAACAGAAATTCATATGGGATAAAGAATCAAATCAAGCTTTTCATCACCTTAAAGAATTATTTTCAACAGCCCCAATCTTACACCTTCCAGATCCGGAATTACCATATACTCTTGAGGTTGACGCTTCCAACGTAGGAATTGGCGCAATCTTATCCCAACCTGATAAGGAATCTTCATTACTCCATCCAGTGGGATATTATTCCAGAAGATTAACACCTGCTGAGAGGAACTATTCGGTTGGAGATAAAGAATTGCTTGCAATGAAGTCGGCCATGGAACACTGGAGACATTTATTGGAAGGAACAACTACACCTTTTCAAGTCTTTACAGACCATAAAAACCTCCAATACTTAAAGAAAAACAAAACCTTGTCTTCACGACAAGTAAGATGGGCTTTGTTCCTGGACCGTTTCAATTTTGTGCTAACTTACATCCCAGGAACAAAAAACTCTAAGGCAGATGCATTGTCAAGGTCATTTAACGTACCAACAGAAGGTGAAGAGAAGTCATATATAATACCACCTTACAAACTCTTAGCATCTTTAACCACAATCCAAGCTGATATACTAAGAGCTCAACAGTCAGACACTGAAATTCCTTCAGTCTGTTATCATGATTCAGTTACTGGATTATATCATTATAAAAACCTCATATATATACCTCAGTCACTCAGAGACACCATCCTACAACAAAACCATGACTTACCTCTAGCAGGACATTTCGGAATACAAAAGACAAATGAACTTATCAGTAGGAATTACTGGTGGCCAAATATGACTAAAACCATACAAGAATACATTAACAAATGTCATATTTGTGTCACAAAGAAAAAGGGACATAATAAACCATTCGGACTATTACAACCTCTACCCATTCCAGAGAGACCCTGGGATATGTTATCAATGGATTTTATCGTTGACCTACCCATCTCTAACAATTATACTACAATCTTGGTAGTTGTTGACCACCTCTCTAAATTGGCTCATTTTATCCCATTACGACGGATACCCACTGCTTCCACCACAGCTAAGGTTTTTTTGACACATATTGTCAAGTTACACGGATTGCCTCTATCTATAGTTACGGATCGTGGATCCCAATTCACGTCAAAATTCTGGAGATATTTATGCAATAAATTGAACATTTCTCTCAGATTCTCAACAGCCTTTCATCCACAATCTAATGGGTTAACAGAAAGACTCAATCAGACCTTGGAACAGTATCTCCGCTGTTATATTTCAACTTTGCAGGAGGATTGGAGCGAATGGTTACCTTTGGCGGAATTTTCATACAACAATTCCATCAGTTCTTCCACGGAAGTGTCACCATTCTATGCCACATACGGTTACCATCCAAGATCATTTCCAAACACAACTTCCTCATCAAATTCCCCCGCTGTCTTGGATTATTTCACTCAAATCAAGGAAACCTTGGAAACCCTACAAACTCATCTCAAAAATGCTAAAGCAACCCAAAAGTTGTATTTTGATAGAAAACGTTCACCTCCTCCGAATTATAAAGTCAAGGACTTGGTCTGGTTGTCTACCAAGAATATCAACCTCAAAGTACCCTGTAAAAAGCTAGCTGACCAGTATATCGGTCCGTACCCAATACTAAAGATTATCAATGAAAACGCAGTGAAGTTGCAATTGCCCAGTAATTTTCACGTTCATCCGACCTTCCATGTCTCTCTATTAAAGCCGTACTTGGGTCATCGTGAGCACACCGATACTCGTTCTCATCATTCCACAGTTGCTTTTGATGACAAAATGGATTATGAGGTGGAACGCATTTTGGATTCCAGAAAGCGCCGGAATACTATTGAGTATTTGGTACATTGGAGGGGGTACTCTCCTGAGGAGGATTCTTGGGTACCTATTCGGGACTTGAACGCCCCTCTATTGTTGCAGTCTTTTCATTCCGCTTTCCCCTCGAAGCCGGGACCTTTGTTTTCGGGGAGACGCTCCTGAAGGGGGGGATCTGTCATATCCTGTCAGTAGCATGTCCCTTTAATTCAGAAACTCCACCCTGTTAGCTCTCTATAAAGGAACTCCCTTTCACAAGCTTCAGTGCTTGATTATTTCAGAAGTGTTAGGGAATCCCTTGATCATTTGTTCCTAAAACTTTATATTAAGCCTTTGTAGAAATTCTAAAGCTCAAAACCTATGAAATGTCTCTGATTACAAAAGTCATAGCATCAAACCTTTGATATTTTGCCGCAAACCTAACAGCACTTTACTTTGAGAAAATCTAAGTCTGGATTGCCTGTTTGATTCTCAGAGCCACAACGCTGCAAGTAAAGCTGCTGGGTGTAGTCATTTCACGCTGACAGGTTCTGCAGATTCAGTCCGTCTAAGAGCTGCAGCTGTAACAAACTCTGACTGAGGAACTAATCATACTAAAGACAATCGCAAGTATTTCTATAACAGTATTTGACCGCATCAATTGTATCTACAGCTAAAGATGAAGTTTATTGATGTATCTAACACTGCTAACCTTCCGGTCTGTTTCTAAGCTGTGTATTCAGTTAAGTTAATGCTCAATTTAACTACTCGTTAATATTGTGCAGATATCTGGTTAAAGCACCTAACACCTTGCTAGCAACAGAGGTACCTATCATTTATTCATATTTGTTAGGTAATGTTGCCACGCATACAAATCCATTCTATATAAGGGGACTTTCCTTAAACATAAGGATTGGTGTGTTACTACACTTATCACAGGAATGCAATGTGACATTTTAGAAAAAGGGTCAATCACCTTTAGGATAACAGTATTGCCATTTGTAACAGGGAGCTTGACAATGACCATTAGCAATAGGTTGAAGAAGACCCACAGGATGACGTTGAGGGGTCTTACTCTGTGCACAAACTGAGCAGTGTCAGGGTGCCAGGAATCAGACAGAGACGAGAAGTGCAAAAATAATCACACCTTTATTAATAGCAAATAATAATTAAAAGTCCACAAAACAAATAATAAGCCAGGAATCAAAACCATAGCTGGTAGTCAGACGAGCCGAGTCAGGAGCCAAAGCGAGTAGTCAGACGAGCCGGAATCAGGAACAAGGAGAACAGCAGAGTCAGGAACAAGCCAGGGATCAGGAACCAAGAGGGACGTCAGACAGCCAGGTAATAAACAGGAGCTCTCACAAACACAACGCAAGGGCAAAGCATAATGAACAGAGGCCCTTTAAATAATAAGTGATGACATCACAATTTTGAGACTGCATCCTGTCTCACACTGATGATGAACACCAGTCTGGCCATAAAAGGAAGTGCAGGAAATGAGCAGCATCACACAGAATGCACCAAGTCAGCAAGAGAGGTGAGTAAAATGGCTGCCAGCAGCACATGGCAAACAAAAGAGGGAAAAAAACCTGACAGTACCCTCCCCTCAACGACCGCTCCCCCGCGGGAGGACAAAAGGCTTATTGGGGAAACGGGCATGGAATGCACGGAGGAGGGCGGGAGCATGAACATCAGAGGAGGGTACCCATGAACGCTCCTCCGGACCGTAGCCCCTCCAGTGAACCAAATACTGTACGTGGCCCCTGGACATACGAGAGTCAATAATGCTGCTGACCATATACTCCTCATGGTTGTCAACAAAGATAGGATGGGGACAAGGCAAAACAGTGGTAAACCGATTACAAACCAATGGTTTCAAGAGAGAGACATGAAAAACATTGGAGATGCGCATTGCAGGAGGAAGGTCAAGAGCGTAAGCCACAGGATTGACCCGTCGTAGTATTCGAAAAGGACCAACATAACGGAGAGCCAGTTTATTGGAAGGCACACGAAGGTTCAAGTTGAGGGAGGACAGCCAAACTCTTTCACCAACCTGGTAGCAAGGCGCGGGCAGACGCCTACGATCAGCCTGGAACTTTTGGCGCTGCATAGAATGATGAAGGCAATCCTGAATCTGCACCCACGTGGAACGGAGTTGCCGGAGATGCTCCTCCAAAGTCGGAATACCCTGAGACAGGAATGAATCAGGCAAAAAGGATGGTTGAAACCCATAATTCGCCATGAACGGGGATAACTTGGAGGAAACATTAATAGCACCATTACGAGCAAACTCAGCCCAAGGTAACAGTTCAGACCAATTATTGTGGTGATCTGAGACATAGCAACGGAGGAACTGTTCCAGAGCTTGATTAGACCGTTCCACAGCAGCCCCATTGGATTGAGGGTGATATGCAGAGGTGAAGGAAAGCTGGATCCCCATTTGAGCACAAAAGGAACGCCAAAATCTGGAGACAAACTGGCTACCCCGGTCTGAGACTATCTCCTTGGGTAACCCATGTAAACGGAAGACATCCTGGGCAAAAATTGAAGCAAGCAAGCTCCTGAGCGGTAGGCAGCTTCTTCAAGGGAATGCAATGTGACATTTTAGAAAAAGGGTCAATCACCTTTAGGATAACAGTATTGCCATTTGTAACAGGGAGCTTGACAATGACCATTAGCAATAGGTTGAAGAAGACCCACAGGATGACGTTGAGGGGTCTTACTCTGTGCACAAACTGAGCAGTGTCAGGGTGCCAGGAATCAGACAGAGACGAGAAGTGCAAAAATAATCACACCTTTATTAATAGCAAAAAATAATTAAAAGTCCACAAAACAAATAATAAGCCAGGAATCAAAACCAGAGCTGGTAGTCAGACGAGCCGAGTCAGGAGCCAAAGCGAGTAGTCAGACGAGCCGGAATCAGGAACAAGGAGAACAGCAGAGTCAGGAACAAGCCAGGGATCAGGAACCAGGAGGGACGTCAGACAGCCAGGTAATAAACAGGAGCTCTCACAAACACAACGCAAGGGCAAAGCATAATGAACAGAGGCCCTTTAAATAATAAGTGATGACATCACAATTCTGAGACTGCATCCTGTCTCACACTGATGATGAACACCAGTCTGGCCATAAAAGGAAGTGCAGGAAATGAGCAGCATCACACAGAATGCACCAAGTCAGCAAGAGAGGTGAGTAAAATGGCTGCCAGCAGCACATGGCAAACAAAAGAGGGAAAAAAACCTGACAGTACCCTCCCCTCAACGACCCCTCCCCCGCGGGAGGACAAAAGGCTTATTGGGGAAACGGGCATGGAATGCACGGAGGAAGGCGGGAGCATGAACATCAGAGGAGGGTACCCATGAACGCTCCTCCGGACCGTAGCCCCTCCAGTGAACCAAATACTGTACGTGGCCCCTGGAC
This sequence comes from Bombina bombina, assembly GCF_027579735.1. Taxonomy (NCBI): domain Eukaryota; kingdom Metazoa; phylum Chordata; class Amphibia; order Anura; family Bombinatoridae; genus Bombina; species Bombina bombina. Next base: position 46,281,517 of record NC_069510.1, on the reverse strand, counting down.
ATACGAGAGTCAATAATGCTGCTGACCATATACTCCTCATGGTTGTCAACAAAGATAGGATGGGGACAAGGCAAAACAGTGGTAAACCGATTACAAACCAATGGTTTCAAGAGAGAGACATGAAAAACATTGGAGATGCGCATTGCAGGAGGAAGGTCAAGAGCGTAAGCCACAGGATTGACCCGTCGTAGTATTCGAAAAGGACCCACATGACGGAGAGCCAGTTTATTGGAAGGCACACAAAGGTTCAAGTTGCGGGAGGACAGCCAAATTCTCTCACCAACCTGGTAGGAAGGCGCGGGCAGACGCCTACGATCAGCCTGGAACTTTTGGCGCTGCATAGAACGATTAAGGCAATCCTGAATCTGCACCCACGTGGAACGGAGTTGCCGGAGATGCTCCTCCAAAGCCGGAATACCCTGAGACATGAATGAATCGGGCAACAAGGATGGTTGAAACCCATAATTCGCCATGAACGGGGATAACTTGGAGGAAGCATTAATAGCACTATTACGAGTAAACTCAGCCCAAGGTAACAGTTCAGACCAATTATTGTGGTGATCTGAGACATAGCAACGGAGGAACTGTTCCAGAGCTTGATTAGACCGCTCCGCAGCCCCATTGGATTGAGGATGATATGCCGAGGAGAAGGAAAACTGGATCCTCATTTGAGCACAAAAGGAACGCCAAAATCTAGAGACAAACTGGCTACCCCGGTCCAACACTATCTCCTTCGGTAACCCATGTAAACGGAAGATCTCACGGGCAAAAATTGAAGCAAGCTCCTGAGCGGTAGGCAACTTCTTCAAGTGAATGCAATGTGACATTTTAGAAAAATGGTCAACCACCATAAGGATTACAGTATTGCCATTGGAAACAGGGAGCTTGACAATGAAGTCCATGGAAAGATGTGTCCAAGGATGCTCACCATTAGCAATAGGTTGAAGAAGACCCACAGGAAGATGTCGAGGAGTATTATTCTGTGCACAAACTGAGCAGGAGGCAACATACTCAGCAAAATCAGAACGAAGACCTGGCCACCAGAATTGTCGAGTGACAGACCAAATCATTTGGTTTTTACGTGGGTGACCTGCGGCTTTATTATAGTGGTAATTGTGCAAAAGTTTAGTTCGAAGATTCTCAGGAACAAAACACTTACCACTAGGTTTCTCAGGAGGTGCATTGGTTTGTGCAGCCAGGATCTCCTCCCCCAATGGAGAAGTCAAATTAGTACGTATGGTAGCCAAAATATGGTCAAGAGGTATAACTGGAGTAGTTACAGACTCCTCCTTGGATAGAGGCGAAAATTGTCGAGAGAGGGCATCAGCCCTTACATTCTTACTACCAGGCAGGTAGGAGACCACAAAATTGAACCGAGACAAAAATAGCGCCCATCTGTCGGGGTTACAAACGTTTTGCTTCAGAAAGATAAGTTAAATTCTTGTGGTTAGTAAGAATGAGCACTGGCACGCTAGTACCCTCGAGAAGATGCCTCCATTTCTTGAGTGCCAAAATTATGGCCACTAATTCCCTGTCGCCAATGTCATAATTGCTCTCTGCTGGAGATAATTTCTTAGAGAAGAAACCACACGGATGCAAGGAACCGTCAGGCGTAGGACGTTGAGACAAGAGGGCACCTACTCCAGTCTCAGACGCATCTACCTCAAGAACGAAAGTCAGGACAGGGTTAGGATGAGCCTGAACTGGAGCGGCAGCAAAGGCAGTCTTAAGACTATCAAAGGCCTTAATAGCAGTAGGTGACCAATGGAGTAAATCATTCTCTTTACGGGTCATGTCTGTCATAGTTTTGACCAAGGAAGAAAAGTTTTTAATAAACTTTCTATAGTAATTGGCGAACCCCAAAAAACGTTGAATAGACCGAAGACCAACTGGCGAGGCCACTGCAGAACTGCAGATAACTTGTCAGGATCCATGGAGAACCCTGCAACGGAGATAACATAACCTAGGAAGGTTACTTGAGTTTGATGGAACTCACACTTCTCGAGTTTACAAAACAGGCCGTTCTCACATAGTGAACAGAGGCCCTTTAAATAATAAGTGATGACATCACAATTCTGAGACTGCATCCTGTCTCACACTGATGATGAACACCAGTCTGGCCATAAAAGGAAGTGCAGGAAATGAGCAGCATTACACAGAATGCACCACGTCAGCAAGAGAGGTAAGTAAAATGGCTGCCAGCAGCACATGGCAAACAAAAGAGGGAAAAACCCCTGACAAGCAGGAGGCAACATACGCAGCAACATCAGAACAAAGACCTGGCCACCAGAATTGTCGAGTGACAGACCAAATAATTTGTTTCTTCCTCGGGTGGCCTGCGGCTTTAGGATAGTGGTAAGTGTGCAAAAGTTTACTTCCAAGATTCTCAGGAACAAAGCACTTACCACTAGGTTTTCTCAGGAGGTGCATTGGTTTGTGCAGCCAGGATCTCCTCCCCCAAGGGAGAAGTCAAATTATTACGTATGATAGCCAAAATATGATCAGGAGGTATTACTGGAGTAGGTACAGACTCCTCCTTGGACTGAGGCGAAAATTGTCGAGAGAGGGCATCAGTCCTAACATTCTTACTACTAGGCAGGTAGGAGACCACATAATTAAACCGAGACAAAAATAGCGCCCATCTGGCCTGTCAGGGCGACAAACGTTTTGCTTCTGATAGATAAGTTAAATTCTTGTGGTCAGTAAGAATGAACACTGGTACGCTAGTACCCTCGAGAAGATGCCTTCATTCCTTGTAAGTAATTCCCTGTCGACAATTTCATAATTGTACTCTGCTGGAGAGAATTTCTTAGAGAAGAAACCGCACGGATGCAAGGAACCGTCAGGCGTAGGACGTTGAGACAAGAGAGCACCTACTCCAGTCTCAGACGCATCGACCTCAAGAACGAAAGACAGGACAGGGTTAGGATGAGCCAGTACTGGAGCAGCAGCAAAAGCAGTATTAAGACTATCAAAGGCCTTAATAGCAGTAGGTGACCAATGGAGTGGATCATTCTTTTTACGGGTCATGTCTGTGATAGGTTTGACCAAGGAAGAAAAGTTTTTAATAAACTTTCTATAGTATTTGGCGAAGCCCAAAAAACGTTGAATAGAGCTAAGACGTCTAGGAACTCTCTGTACTCCTCTGGCAATTGAGATACCGAAGAAGTGCACAAGACTTTGACTGGTTTCCAAAGACAAGTGGAAATACATTGCGGAGACCATGACAAAATTTCTGAGCTGCGCCAGTCGAGACTGGGATTGTGCTTTTGGAGCCAGGGATAACCCAGAACAACCGGAAAATGCAGAGAGTTAATCACCTGGTACTGGAGGGTTTCAAAATGGAGAGCCCCAACAGCCATGAATAACGTAGCGGTTTCGTGATTAACGAGTGTGGGCTGAAGGGGCCTGCCATCAATGGCCTCAATAGCAAGCAGAACGGACCGAGGCAATACAGGAATGGAGTGCTTTGAATCAAAAGCACTGTCAATGAAATAGCCTGCAGCACCGGAGTCAACAACAGCCTGGGTGACTATGGAGGAGTTCACCCAGGAATGGACAACCGTGACCAAAGGTTTCTCCTTTATCGGTTCCGGGGACGAGGATAAACCACCCAAGGTCTGCCCCCGACAGGACTTTAGGTGTGAGCATTTCCCGGCCGTGTAGGACAAGACTTTAAATGGTGGCCCTGTAACCCACAATAGAGGCAGAGCCCCTCACTCCTCCTAAAGGCCTTCTCAGCTGCGGAGAGACGCGTGAATCCCAACTGCATCGGTTCAGCAGTACCTGGTGACTCGGGACCAGGAGGCATGGGAGGAAAGGGAGGCATGGGTGGGAACAAACACGTAGGAGATAATGGAACAGGAGGCTTCCGCAAGTGCTCCTTGAAAGAGGGCCTCTCTCTGATGTCAATTAGGATCAAAATAGACACCAATGCCTCGAGATCCTCTGGTAAATCTCTGGCAGCAACTTTGTCTTTAATCGCATCAGAGAGCCGATGAAAGAAGGCAGCAACATGGGCTTCATTGTTCCAACCTACCTCTGCGGCAAGCGTATGGAACTCAATGGCATACTGAGCAACAGATCTTGTACCTTGCTGAATGGACATGAGTCGTTTAGCAGCAGAGGAGGAGCGAGCCGGAACATCAAATACCCTTCGAAAGGAGGCCACAAAATCAGGGTAATTTGAAAACACAGGTTTATTAGTCTCCCACAAGGGATTAGCCCAGGCAAGAGGTGTATCAGAGAGTAACGAGATGAGAAATCCCACCTTTGCTCTGTCAGAGGGAAACGCCTGATTTAAGATCTCAAAATAAATGCCAACCTGGTTCAAAAACTCTCTGCACTGATTAGGATCGCCTCCATATTGCTGAGGTAGAGGTGCAGAACCGGACAGGCTCTTGGTAGGACTAGGTGTAGCAGCGGAAACAGGAGCAGCCAAAACTTGTGTTACACTGTGGTCCAAATGTGCAGTGCGAGTCAGCAGGGTTTGCAGGGCTAGTGCAAATTGATCCAAGCGGTGATTCTGTTCATCCATCCTGGAAATGATGGTAGGTAAAGGTGGATTATTAGCACCATCAGGATTCATGGCCTTTGCGTAATGTCAGGGTGCCAGGAATCAGACTGAGACGAGAAGTGCAAAAATAATCACACCTTTATTAATAACAAAAAATAATAAAAAGTCCACAATTCAAATAACAAGCCAGGAGTTAAAGCCAGAGCTGGTAGTCAGACGAGCCGATTCAGGAGCCAAAGCGAGTAGTCAGGCGAGCCGAGTCAGGAACCTAGAGGGATGTCAGACAGCCAGGTAAACCACAGGAACTCACAAACAGGTCTGAGACAACGCAATGGCAAAGCCATAAGAGGGCATGCAGGAAATGAGCAACATCACACACTCTGCACCAGATTCAGCAAGAAAAGGTAAGCAAAAATGGCTGCCAGCAGCACATGGCAAACAAAGCAGGGAAAAAAGTCCCTGACAGGGTCACAATAATTATAAAATTCAATATAATAAAAAGCCAGTATAATGTATGAAAAGGCTTGAAATAACACTCCATTTAATTCCTTACAGGTTAGGAAGGAGTTAATTGACAAATATAACTCTAAAGCATTAGGTGGAGAGACATGGGAATAGAGAAAATTTGAAACCAATCTGTAAGCAGAGTTTAAATTTGAATTAACCTATCAATGTAAAGTAGGTCTTTTAAAGGTTGTGTATGCATCATGTTTCATTAAGCTATGACTACGGCTAATGCCAAAACGCGTTAGCACAATAGGCATTGCATATGCTACTTTCTGATTATGTTTGGTTACATTCTGTAACTTTTTATACCAAGCTGTATTCTCATAAATAAAAGTTAAGTTTTATTATAATGGACATTCTGGTGCTCCTGATTTGTGCTAAAGTACTAACGTAAATATATAGAAATATGTATTTATGAATACATAGAACATATTCTGCTATATGAAGAACATTGGAATATGAAATATTTATATTTTTATGTTGGGTTAGCGCTAATGAGAATATGCAATTGTGTTTGCGCGAGAGTGGTGTGTTTTTCCCCCCACTTTTTTTTCTCTTTTGACTTTTTTTTGGGGAATTCATAAACGCACACGTGATATTCTAACTTCGTATTTTTTGCGCTAATTGGATTACCGCTAGAGCAAAAACAGTTGACTTTCGACTAGCGCAAAAATCTTACTTCTAGCGCAATTGACATTCAAGCGGGAGCGTTAATTTGTACTTCACTTGTAATCTTGCCCTTAGTGAGCTATCATCCTGCAGTTGTACATGTATTCTATATATGTACATGCTATCAGGCTACTGAAACCTCATTCACAACATAGCTGACACCATTGTCATTAACAGACCTTGATTAAAACGATTAATGATGAAATCTATAGTTCATATAACACACAACTATCACATAAAATATATCCCAGCTGTAGCCACCATCTAACTAGATAAGTCTCTAACACATTGATAGTTATATAATGTTGTACAATTCAAAGGGCTTGTCTGTTGCTTTATTGCTCTTGTGCTGTTATCTATTTGTTATATTACATTTGCTTATATATTTGATGATAGACAGAAAAACAGAGTCTCTTCCAATCTGTGAGAAAAAGCTGTTTGAAAAAAAAAAAGTTTTAAAATTCAAAGCCATTCCAATTTATAAGAAAACTTGATTTCATATTGGGACAAATATATACATTTGCCAGATACTATACATTGGGAAACCTCAACAGCAGTATTCCAATCTACCAGAATATAGCTTTTTGTCCCATTTATCTCACAACTTGCTGAACTGTGTTGCCAGAAAAAGAAAGGTTATATTGGATATGCTAGGCACTAGGTTTTTTGGTAGGTATGATACCTGCATTTAAACATCCAATCAGCACTCAGTAAAACTCTGAGATTGGCACCTAGTGTGTGAGTCAGCACTAATTGGCTAAAATGCAAGTCTGTCAAAAAGAATGAAATAAGGGGTCTGTCAGAAGATGCTTAGATACAAGGTAATTACAGAGGTAAAAAGTATATTAATATAACTGTGTTGGTTATGCAAAACTGGGGAATGGTTAATAAAGGGATTATCTATCTTTTTAAACAACATCAATTCTGGAGTAGACCGTCCCTTTAATATGGATCTGTTCACCGTTTGTGAATAAAGGTCAAAATATTACTAAAAGCAAAATTAAATTTCTGGAAACAAATAGAGATTTCTCATTACCTTGTCACTACCTTGTGGACATGAACAAATAACTTAATTTCACTGGCATTATACTCATGAGAACTTGACAAATTTACATCAATCACATGACCAAGCGGATAGTAAAAAAATGTGTATAAAATTCCAGGATCTACCTCCTGACTCCCAGGATTTGTCAAGCCTTGATATGCCCTGATTTGTAATTCTTACTAATATATGTACAAATACATCACCCTTGATCCAAATAATCCTCCTGTTCATATCTGAAAGCTTCTATTTACAGGGACATAAAACCCCAAATGTATTTTTCATGATGGAAATAAATCATGTCATTTTAAACAACTTTCCATTTTACTTACATTATCATATTTTCTTCATTCTTTTGGTATCCCTTGTTGAAAAGCAGGAAGGTAAGCTCAGGAGCATGCACGTGTCTGCAGCACTATAAGGCAGGAGTTTTGCAAGAATGTTATACCTTTGCAAGAGCACTAGATGGCAGCACTTTTTACTGGAATCTAATGCTCCGTTCCAGACATGTACATGCTACTTACCTAGATATCACTTCAGCAAAGAATACCATGAGAACAAAGCACATTTGATAATAGAAGTAAATACATTTTGGGTTTCATATCCCTTTAATATTTTTTACTAAATATCATAGAGCATACAATTTTTAATGCAGTTATTAAAGTAATTTATGTAATATTTTCAGGAAAAAGAATGCATAATGCTAAATTAATTTATCTTTCTCAATAAAATAAGTTGTCCTCCTGAATTCACAAATCACTGTAATGTTCTAGGTGACTCTTAACACTCAAATTAATTTTATGCCAAAATTATTAATTTATGTTAATTATCATAGAGAGGGTGTAATATAAATTAAATGCTAAGTCACTGTTATCTTAGTTATCACTACTTTAACCCTTTGAGTGCTAAGCACTTTCCCACCTGGGTGCCAAGGTGATTTAAGTTTTTTTTTAAATTTTTATTTAACATTGGTTTTTTTTTTACTTTTGTATTTTTGTTCCTATATCCCTTACACAGTTGGAAAGGTTAGGCAATTACCTTTCCAACGGTGGGTCTTGGGGGTCTGCAGCTGCATAGATGCCTGAGATACAGGCGTCGAAGCAGCATGCCCCCTTTCCCTATACTTTGTATTGTTAACTTTCAATAAAGTTGCGCGGTGATGTCATCACGTCATTGAACGTGACGTCACCACGCAAAACCTAAAGCCCTGGCGATGCCTGTCACTATGCAGGCCCGATCGCCGGGGTAGGAGCAGGTGGGAGCCCCCAGATCTCCTTCAAGGTGGGAGAGTGCTAGCGACGGCTCTTAGCCGTCGTTAGCACCAGAGTGGGAAACTCTGCGATGGCTCAGAGCCGTCATTAGACTCAAGGGATAGGAAACTCAAAATTAAACTTGTATGATTAAGATAGAACATGTCATTTTAAGACACTTTTAAATTCCCTTCTATTTTAAAATGTGCTAGCTGGGAGCTAGCTGCTGATGTCTCTTGTGATCCGCTAACTAGATATGTACAGCTAGCTGCCAATAGTGCAATGCTGCTCCTTCAGCAAAGGATAACAATAGAATGGACCAAATTTTATAATAGAAGTAAATTGGAAAGTTCTTTGAAATTGTATGTTTTATTGGAATAATGAAAGAACATTTTTGGGGTTTCCTATCCCTTTATGTATGTATCCCTTTTTCAGATGGTAAATATAAGTCATCAAAAATGAATTTAATAATAAAATGCTGTAACAAATTAGATAATTTTAATATTACACTATAATGTTGTATTAAGTATAGCACAACTTTTATAAATGGGGAAAAAATAAATTATGGACAAATTAGAAACTTTATTTTTACATGGCTGCACATAGCATCTCAGTTTTACCATCTTGCACAGAAATAGTTATATCTTCTCCATCCAATAAGAACCTGTACAATGGTATTTTATGTTTTGGTGTCAAATACATGGGAAGGGGGGACTTCAATGGGCTTGTTTTGCTGTAGCACAATAAATAATATCTGTAGACCTTACATAGCTTAATCTTTGTTCATAAATATCCAAATAAAAGAAACTGGTTTGACAAAATAGAACACATTTTCCCAACATTAGGCAAAGTTTACTTCTATTATCTAATTTGCTTCATTTTCTTATTATCGTTTGTTGAAAAGCACATCTAGATAGGCTCAGGAGCTTGGTGATTGGTGGCTGAATTTGTATGCCCATTTTCATTGGCTTACAAATGAGTTCAGCTATCTCCCGCTAGTGCATAGCTTCCACTAGTGCATTGCTGCTTCTTCAATAAAATATACCAAGAAAATGTAGCAAAATTGATCAGAGAAGTAAATATGAAAGTTGCTTAAAAATGTATCTGAATCATAAAAGAAAAATCTTTCTGAATCGTGAAAGAAAAAATGTTGGATTTCATGTCCCTTTAACAACTAGTATGATAAAGAAATTATTTGTATATTTTAGAAATATTGAATTAACAAACAGGCTTTACAGTGGTTATTGAATAACACATTTTAATTGGTTATTAAAATAAATAACCTGCATGTTTTTGTGCACTAAATTCTTGATATTACAAGAGGATTAGAATAACACTTCAATAATACGTGGAAAAATATAGTAAAATGTCACAACTAAAATAATTTTGGTGTAAAGTCAACCTGCTGTAGGTAGCTTACACTGGGAATATTTCTGTACAAATAAACACTGCTATGCATCCAATGGTCAAACCAAATATGCGTTGAGATTTGAGAAATATAAGATATGTACCTGACAACCGATACAGTTCTAACGATCTATATCTATCTATCTATCTATCTATCTATCTATCTATCTATCTATCTATCTATCTATCTATCTATCTATCTATCTATCTATATATATATATATATATATACACTGTATATAAATATGTGTGTGAGTGGTTTAGATATTTTTAATCTACATATAATTTTTCTTTGAGGCAAATGGTTATACACTGATAAAAACAACTCAACAAATAAGGTCTATTTTGACTCACCTGGCAGAGTAAAATTTAGCAGCTGGGCCAAATGCAACTTAAGAACAGAGGAACGCTGTATATAACTACAAGTAGCGGGGTCAAAGTTTTGTGCAATCTGTGCACATTATCCTTTTTCTATGACTGTTCTGTTATTAATGTTTACCGGGCTAATCTAAAGGAACCCAATCAGTTTAACCCTGTAATAAACATTGTATTACTGCATTGCTGAAAAAAATAAGCTTGCTTGTTTACTAGGGTTTTGTCTGAAGTATATGGGACATGGTACTTTTTATGAAGTTTCCCCATTGTTGTGCCACATAAGTAATTTAGCACAGCAATTAAACAGGAACATTGTGAGGCTATTTGTATGTTTCATGCAGGGTCAAAACTTGGTTTTACACCATAGTCACAATGTGGCTGATTTATCTATCCCCGAACGGCCCCTAATGTATCTGTTTCCGCTCGAGCCTTCAGGTTCACCGGAAACAGGAGTCAAGAAGCAGCGGTCTTTAGACCTCTGCACCTTAACTCGTACGACAGAAAAAGACAAGAGGCACCTCATAGGGTGAGTATGTCTAAGTAGAAGAAAACACTTGATGTGATGACAAGTGGCAACTCACATTTAGATGGGCAGTACATGTAGTTCACGTGTGGCAAACTGGAGCATACCGGTCCCTCCAGTGAGTCAACCCAGGCACAACAGTGGTAAAGGAGAATGACAGCAAGCGACAAGCCAACACCACAATGTGGATTTCCTCAACTGGGTGGCGTGTGGATAGGGGGTGATGTCACAGTCACAAGGTAGGCTCCGTCAGCACCAAGAGAGAGCTCAGACTCCCAAACAGCTAACTCATGCACCAATAGGATGCTGGTTAGCAAAACAGTGAGGGGTATCACAATGCCAGTAAAAAGCAAAAAGGTTCCTTTGTTGGCGTTTAAAAGATTTATTTAAAAACAAGCAACTCCTTTCTCATTGGTACATTCACCGTTTTATCAGGCTTATGAAGTTGTAAACAAGCACAGACTTAAGGGACACTAAACACAATTTTTTTCTTTTGTGATTCAGATAGAGCATGCTATTTTAAGAAACTTTCTAATTTAGTCCGATTATCAATTGTTCTTCATTCGCTTGCTATCTTTGTTTGAAAAAGAAGACATCTAAGTTTTTTTGTTCAGGACTCTGGACAGTACTTTTTTTATTGGTGGATGAATTTATCCACCAATCAGCAAGGACAACCCAAGTTGTTCACCAAAAATGGTACGGCATCTAAACTTACATTCTTATATTATGTCTTCATAAGGGAAAAAGGGGCAATCAGACGTGGACTTCTTTCTCAGTGAAATTTTAATTTTGACCTTAGTGTCCCTTTAAATATATCTTATTTAGTACACACCATTTGCTTCTAGATCTCAGTGAAGACTTCGGGGCCGAATTATCAAGCTCCAAAAGGAAACAGAAGTTATGAAGCAGGGGTTTAAAGACCGATGCTTCATAACTTGTCCGCCTGCTCTGAGGCGGCGGACAGAAACAAACCCAATTGAATACGATTGGGTAGATTGACACCCCCTGCTAGTGGCTGATTGGCTGCATATCTGCTGGGGGCGGTATTGCACAAGCAGTTCTGGTGAACTGCTTGTGCAATCATAAATGCCGACAGCGTATGCTGTCTGCATTTATCGATGTGCAGCGGACATCATACGCTACATCGTATCATGTCCGCTCGCACTTTGATAAATATGTCCCTTAGGGACTGATTATCTAAAGGTCTCTGGGCTGGTGAGATTAATTAAAGAATGCTTGCCAATACTTCTATTTCCCTGGTGGAATAATCTAAAACCACTTTTTACCCTGAAAAAAGGGGGTCTCGCTAAGGGGCGTATACTGCATTTCTCTTGTAAGGTGTATCCAGTCCACGGATCATCCATTACTTGTGGGATATTCTCCTTCCCAACAGGAAGCTGCAAGAGGATCACACACAGCAGAGCTGTCTATATAGCTCCTCCTCTAACTGCCACTCCCAGTCATTCTCTTGCAGCTCTCGACAAGAAAGGAAGTAGCTAGAGAGATGTGGTGTTTTTATTTAGTTTATCTTCAATCAAAAGTTTGTTATTTTCAAATGGTACCGGAGTTGTACTATTTTAGCCTCAGGCAGAAAGTAGAAGAAGAGTCTGCCTGTGGTTTTTGATGATCTTAGCAGGTTGTAACTAAGATCCATTGCTGTTCTCACACATAACTGAAGAGAGAGGTAACTTCAGCTGGGGGAATGGCGTGCAGGGTCTCCTGTTATGAGGTATGTGCAGTTTAAATTTTTCTAGAGAAATGAATATGCTAGAAAATGCTGTTAATACTGGATTTATTTAAGGTAAGCCTGATTACAGTGATTTAATAACGACTAGTATCATGCTTGCTGTAAAAGGTAATATTCTTATTACTTTCTCACATTACTGAAAAATAAAACGTTTGCTGGAAGTGTTTAAACTTTTTTTTATACATATTGGTGATAAAACTTTATTGGGGCCCAGTTTTTTCCACATGGCTGGCTAGATTTTGCCTAGGGATAGTTTTGTTAGGCCCTCTCACTGTGAGTACAGGTTGGGAGGGGCCTATTTTCACGCCTAAATGCGCATTCGATTTTGCAGCTTGAGACATCCAGTTTCCCTGAAGTAGTCCCCTGAACACTTAGGACCTCTCTAAAGGGTTTTTATGCCTTTCAAAGTCGTTATATGGGCACGTAGGGCCACAGCAGAGCTGTGGCAGTTTGTTGTGACTGTTGAAAAACGTTTATATCGTTTTTTTGATCCGGTTTTGAAACTAAGGGGTTAATCATCCATTTGCAAGTGGGTGCAATGCTCTGTTAGTCTATTATACACACTGTAAAAATTTCGTAAGATTTACTGCTTTTTATCACTGTTTTCAATTTCTGACAAAATTTGTTTCTCTTAAAGGCACAGTACCGTTTTTATTTTTTGCTTGTTTACATTTATCAAAGTGTTTTCCAAGCTTGCTGGTCTCATTGCTAGTCTGTTTAAACATGTCTGACATAGAGGAATCTCCTTGTTCATTATGTTTAGAAGCCATTGTGGAACCCCCTCTTAGAATGTGTACCAAATGTACTGATTTTACTTTAAGTTATAAAGATCATATTCTGTCTTTAAAAGATTTATCACCAGAGGAAACTGACAAGGGGGAAGTTATGCCGACTAACTCGCGCCACGTGTCAGAACCTTTGACTCCTGCTCAAGGGACTCCCGCTCCAGAGGCGCCAAGTACATCTAGCGCGCCCATGGCGTTTACTTTACAAGACATGGCGGCAGTTATGGATCATACCTTTACAGCGGTATTGTCCAAACTACCAGGGTTACAAGGAAAGCGAGACAGCGCTGGGGCTAGAAAAAATACAGAGCACTCTGACGCTTTAGTAGCTATGTCTGATATCCCCTCACAATATGCAGAAGCTGAGGCAGGAGAGCTTCTTTCTGTGGGTGATTTTTCTGACTCAGGGAAGATGCTTCAACCTGATTCTGATATGTCAACATTTAAATTTAAGCTTGAACACCTCCGCGTGTTGCTCAGGGAGGTTTTAGCTACTCTGGATGACTGTGACACCATTATAGTGCCAGAGAAATTGTGTAGATTGGATAAATACTATGCAGTGCCTGTTTACACTGATGTTTTTCCAATACCTAAAAGGTTTTCAGAAATTATTACTAAGGAATGGGATAGACCAGGTGTACCGTTCTCTCCCCCTCCTATTTTTAAGAAAATGTTTCCAATAGATGCCGCTACACGGGACTTATGGCAAACGGTCCCTATGGTGGAGGGAGCAGTTTCTACCCTAGCCAAGCGTACAACTATCCCCGTCGAGGACAGTTGTGCTTTCCTAGATCCAATGGATAAAAAGTTAGAGGGTTACATTAAGGAAATGTTTATTCAACAAGGTTTTATTCTCCAGCCTCTTGCATGCATTGCCCCAGTCACTGCTGCTGCGGCCTTCTGATTTGAGTCTCTGGAAGAGGCCTTACAGGTAGAAACTCCATTGGATGATATACTTGACAAGCTTAAAGTTCTTAAGCTAGCCAATTCATTTGTTTCTGACGCCGTTGTTCATTTAACTAAACTAACGGCTAAGAACTCAGGTTTTGCTATTCAGGCGAGTAGGGCGCTATGGCTTAAATCCTGGTCAGCTGACGTTACTTCAAAGTCTAAGCTTCTCAATATTCCCTTCAAGGGGCAGACCCTATTCGGGCCTGGACTGAAGGAGATCATTTCTGATATTACTGGAGGAAAAGGTCATGCCCTTCCTCAGGATAGGTCTAACAAATTAAGGACCAAAAAAACTAATTTTCGTGCCTTTCGAAACTTTAAGACGAGCGCGGCATCATCTTCCTCTAATACAAAACAAGAAGGAAATTTTGCCCAGTCCAAGCCAGTCTGGAGACCTAACCAGGCTTGGAACAAAGGTAAACAGGCCAAGAAGCCTGCTGCTGCCTCTAAGACAGCATGAAAGATTGGCCCCCGATCCGGTAACGGATCTAGTAGGGGGCAGACTTTCTCTCTTCGCCCAGGCTTGGGCAAGAGACATTCAGGATCCCTGGGCGTTGGAAATTGTGTCCCAGGGATATCTTCTGGACTTCAAAGCTTCTTCCCCAAAAGGAAGATTTCACCTTTCACACCTTTTTTCTGCAGACCAGATAAAGAGAGAGGCATTCTTACATTGTGTTCAAGACCTCCTAGTTATGGGAGTGATCCACCCAGTTCCAAAGGAGGAACAGGGGCAAGGATTCTATTCAAATTTATTTGTGGTTCCCAAGAAAGAGGGAACCTTCAGACCAATCTTAGGTCTCAAGATCCTAAACAAATTTCTCAGGGTCCCATCTTTCAAGATGGAGACTATTCGAACCATCCTACCTATGATCCAGGAGGGTCAATACATGACTACAGTGGACTTAAAGGATGCTTATCTTCACATTCCGATACACAAAGATCATCATCGGTTTCTCAGGTTCGCCTTCCTAGACAGGCATTACCAGTTTGTGGCTCTTCCCTTTGGGTTAGCTACGGCACCAAGAATCTTTATGAAGGTTCTGGGGTCACTTCCGGCGGTCCTAAGGGCGCGAGGCATAGCAGTAGCCCCTTACTTAGACGACATTCTGATACAGGCGTCGAATTTCCAAATTGCCACGTCCCATACGGACATTGTTCTGGCATTCCTGGGGTCTCATGGGTGGAAAGTGAACGAAAAGAAGAGTTTTCTATCCCCTCTCACAAGTGTTTCCTTCCTGGGAACTCTGATAGATTCTGTAGAAATGAGGATTTACCTGACAGAGGCAAGGTTGTCAAAACTTCTAAATTCCTGCCGTGTTCTTTATTCTACTTCTCGCCCTTCGGTGGCTCAGTGTATGGAAGTAATCGGCTTAATGGTAGCGGCAATGGACATAGTTCCGTTTGCCCGCCTATATCTCAGACCCCTGCAACTCTGCATGCTCAGTCAGTGGAATGGGGATTACACAGATTTGTCCCCTCTACTAAATCTGGATCAAGAGACCAGGGATTCTCTTCTCTGGTGGCTATCTCGAGTCCATCTGTCCAAAGGTATGACCTTCCGCAGGCCAGATTGGACAATAGTAAAAACAGATGCCAGCCTTCTGGGCTGGGGGGCAGTATGGAACTCTCTGAAGGCTCAGGGGTCATGGACTCAGGAGGAGGCTCTCCTTCCGATAAACATTCTGGAACTAAGAGCGATATTCAATGCTCTTCAGACTTGGCCTCAGCTAGCGGCAGTGAGGTTCATCAGATTTCAGTCGGACAACATCACGACTGTAGCTTACATCAACCATCAAGGGGGAACAAGGAGCTCCCTAGCGATGTTGGAGGTTTCAAAGATAATTCGCTGGGCAGAGTTTCACTCTTGCCACCTATCAGCTATCCATATCGCAGGTGTAGAGAACTGGGAGGCGGATTTTCTAAGTCGACAGACTTTTCATCCGGGGGAGTGGGAACTCCATCCGGAGGTGTTTGCACAATTGATTCATCGTTGGGGCAAACCAGAACTGGATTCTCGCCAGAACGCCAAGCTTCCTTGTTACGGATCCAGGTCCAGGGACCCCAAGGCAACGCTGATAGATGCTCTAGCAGAGCCTTGGTTCTTCAACCTGGCTTATGTGTTTCCACCGTTTCCTCTGCTCCCTCATCTGATTGCCAAAATCAAGCAGGAGAGAGCATCAGTGATCTTGATAGCGCCTGCGTGGCCACGCAGGACTTGGTATGCAGATCTGGTGGACATGTCATCCTTTCCACCATGGACTCTGCCGCTGAGACAGGACCTTCTACTTCAAGGTCCTTTCAACCATCCAAATCTAATTTCTCTGAGGCTGACTGCCTGGAGATTGAACGCTTGATTTTATCAAAGCGTGGTTTCTCCGAGTCAGTCATTGATACCTTAATTCAGGCACGAAAGCCTGTCACCAGGAAAATCTATTATAAGATATGGCGTAAATATCTTTATTGGTGTGAATCCAAGGGTTACTCATGGAGTAAGGTCAGGATTCCCAGGATATTATCCTTTCTCCAAGAAGGATTGGAGAAAGGATTGTCAGCTAGTTCCTTAAAGGGACATATTTCTCTTGTTAAGTGTATCCAGTCCACGGATCATCCATTACTTGTGGGATATTCTCCTTCCCAACAGGAAGTTGCAAGAGGATCACCCACAGCAGAGCTGCTATATAGCTCCTCCCCTCACTGCCATATCCAGTCATTCTCTTGCAACTCTCAACTAAGATGGAGGTCGTAAGAGGACTGTGGTGTTTTATACTTAGTTTATTTCTTCAATCAAAAGTTTGTTATTTTTAAATGGTACCGGAGTGTACTGTTTATCTCAGGCAGTATTTAGAAGAAGAATCTGCCTGCGTTTTCTATGATCTTAGCAGAAGTAACTAAGATCCTTTGCTGTTCTCACATATTCTGAGGAGTGAGGTAACTTCAGAGGGGGAATACCGTGCAGGTTTTCCTGCAATAAGGTATGTGCAGTTAAAATATTTTTCTAGGGATGGAATATGCTAGAAAATGCTGCTGATACCGAAGTAATGTAAGTAAAGCCTTAAATGCAGTGATAGCGACTGGTATCAGGCTTATTAATAGAGATACATACTCTTATAAAAGTGTATTTTAAAACGTTTGCTGGCATGTTTAATCGTTTTTTACATATGTTTGGTGATAAAACTTATTGGGGCCTAGTTTTTTCCACATGGTTGGCTTGAATTTTGCCTAGAAACAGTTCCCTGAGGCTTCCCACTGTTGTAATATGAGTGGGAGGGGCCTATTTTGGCGTTTTTTTGCACAGCAATAATTACAAACACAGACATCCAGCTTCTTCCTGCATGATCCAGGACTTCTCTGAAGGGCTCAAAAGGCTTCAAAAGTCGTATTGAGGGAGGTAAAAAGCCACAGTAGAGCTGTGGCAGTTGTTGTGACTGTTTAAAAAACGTTTTTGTCATTTGTTATTCCGTTTTTGGTATTAAGGGGTTAATCATCCATTTGCAAGTGGGTGCAATGCTCTGCTAACTTATTACATACACTGTAAAAATTTAGTTAGAGTAACTGCATTTTTTCACTGTTATTTCAAAATTTGGGAAAATTTGTGTTTCTTAAAGGCGCAGTAACGTTTTTTTATATTGCTTGTAAACTTGTTTTAAAGTGTTTTCCAAGCTTGCTAGTCTCATTGCTAGTCTGTTTAAACATGTCTGATACAGAGGAACCTACTTGTTCATTATGTTTGAAAGCCATGGTGGAGCCCCATAGGAGAATGTGTACTAAATGTATTGATTTCACCTTAAACAGTAAAGATCAGTCTTTATCTATAAAAGAATTATCACCAGAGGGTTCTGTCGAGGGGGAAGTTATGCCGACTAACTCTCCCCACGTGTCAGACCCTTCGCCTCCCGCTCAGGGGATGCACGCTAATATGGCGCCAATTACATCAGGGACGCCCATAGCGATTACCTTGCAGGACATGGCTACAATCATGAATAATACCCTGTCAGAGGTATTATCTAGATTGCCTGAATTAAGAGGCAAGCGCAATAGCTCTGGGGTTAGGAGAGATACAGAGCGCGCAAATGCTGTTAGAGCCATGTCTGATACTGCGTCACAGTATGCAGAACATGAGGACGGAGAGCTTCAGTCTGTGGGTGACATCTATGATTCGGGGAAACCTGATTCAGAGATTTCTAATTTTAAATTTAAGCTTGAGAACCTCCGTGTATTACTTGGGGAGATATTAGCTGCTCTGAATGACTGTAACACAGTTGCAATTTCAGAGAAATTGTGTAGGCTGGATAGATACTATGCGGTGCCGGTGTGTACTGATGTTTTTCCTATACTTAAAAGGCTTACAGAAATTATTAGCAAGGAGTGGGATAGACCCGGTGTGCCCTTTTCCCCACCTCCTATATTTAGAAAAATGTTTCCAATAGACGCCACTACACAGGACTTATGGCAGATGGTCCCTAAGGTGGAGGGAGCATTTTCTACTTTAGCAAAGCGTACCACTATCCCGGTGGAGGATAGTTGTGCCTTTTCAGATCCAATGGATAAGAAATTAGAGGGTTACCTTAAGAAAATGTTTGTTCAACAAGGTTTTATCTTACAGCCCCTTGCATGCATTGCGCCTGTCACTGCTGCGGCGGCATTCTGGTTTGAGTCTCTGGAAGAGGCCATTCGCACAGCTCCATTGGATGAAATTATGAACAAGCTTAAAGCACTTAAGCTAGCTAACGCATTTGTTTCTGATGCCGTCGTACATTTAACCAAACTTACGGCTAAGAACTCCGGATTCGCCATCCAAGCGCGCAGAGCGCTATGGCTTAAATCCTGGTCAGCTGACGTGACTTCTAAATCTAAATTGCTTAATATTCCTTTCAAAGGGCAGACCTTATTCGGGCCCGGCTTGAAAGAAATTATAGCTGACATTACGGGAGGTAAGGGCCATGCTCTACCTCAGGACAGGGCCAAATCAAAGGCCAAACAGTCTAATTTTCGTGCCTTTCGTAACCAGAGGGGTCTGTCGAGGGGGAAGTTATGCCGACTAACTCTCCCCACGTGTCGGACCCTTCGCCTCCCGCTCATGGGACGCACGCTAATATGGTGCCAAGTACATCAGGGACGCCCATAGCGATTACTTTGCAGGACATGGCTGCAATCATGAATAATACCCTGTCAGAGGTATTATCCAGATTGCCTGAATTGAGAGGCAAGCGCGATAGCTCTGGGGTTAGACGAGATACAGAGCGCGTAGATGCTGTAAGAGCCATGTCTGATACTGCGTCACAATATGCAGAACCTGAGGACGGAGAGCTTCAGTCTGTGGGTGACGTCTCTGAATCGGGGAGACCTGATTCAGAGATTTCTAATTTTAAATTTAAGCTTGAGAACCTCCGTGTATTGCTTGGGGAGGTATTAGCTGCTCTGAATGACTGTGACACAATTGCAGTGCCAGAGAAATTGTGTAGGCTGGATAAATACTATGCAGTGCCGGTGAGTACTGATGTTTTTCCAATACCTAAAAGGCTTACAGAAATTATTAGTAAGGAGTGGGATAGGCCCGGTGTGCCCTTTTCCCCACCTCCTATATTTAGAATTTTTTTTCCAATAGATGCCACTACACGGGACTTATGGCAGACTGTCCCTAAGGTGGAGGGAGCAGTTTCTACTTTAGCAAAGCGTACCACTATCCAGGTTGAGGACAGTTGTGCTTTCTTAGATCCAATGGATAAAAAATTAGAGGGTTACCTTAAGAAAATGTTTATTCAACAAGGTTTTATTTTACAGCCCCTTGCATGCATTGCGCCTGTCACTGCTGCGGCGGCGTTCTGGTTTGAGGCTCTGGAAGAGGCCATCCAGACAGCTCCATTGAATGAAATTATTGACAAGCTTAGAACGCTTAAGCTAGCTAACTCATTTGTTTCTGATGCCATTGTTCATTTGACTAAACTAACGGCTAAGAATTCCGGATTCGCCATCCAGGCGCGTAGGGCGCTATGGCTTAAATCCTGGTCACCTGACGTGACTTCAAAGTCTAAATTACTCAACATTCCTTTCAAGGGGCAGACCTTATTCGGGCCTGGCTTGAAGGAAATTATTGCTGACATTACTGGAGGCAAGGGTCATACCCTTCCTCAGGACAGGGCCAAATCAAAGGCCAAACAGTCTAATTTTCGTGCCTTTTGAAATTTCAAGGCAGGAGCAACATCAACTTCCTCCGCTTCAAAACAAGAGGAAACTGTTGCTCATTCCAGACAGGCCTGGAAACCTAACCAGTCCTGGAACAAGGGCAAGCAGGCCAGAAAGCCTGCTGCTGCCCCCAAGACAGCATGAAGGAATGGCCCCCTATCCGGAAACTGATCTAGTGGGGGGCAGACTATCTCTCTTCGCCCAGGCGTGGGCAAGAGATGTTCAGGATCCCTGGGCATTGGAGATCATATCTCAGGGATATCTTCTGGACTTCAAAGCTTCTCCTCCACAAGGGAGATTTCATCTTTCAAGGTTATCAGCAAACCAGATAAATAAAGTGGCATTCCTAAGCTGTGTGCAAGACCTCCTAGTAATGGGAGTGATCCATCCAGTTCCGCGGACGGAACAAGGACAGGGATTTTATTCAAATCTGTTTGTGGTTCCCAAGAAAGAGGGAACCTTCAGACCAATCTGGGATCTAAAGATCTTAAACAAATTCCTCAGAGTTCCATCATTCAAAATGGAAACTATTCGGACCATCCTACCTATGATCCAAGAGGGTCAATACATGACCACAGTGGACTTAAAGGATGCCTACCTTCACATACCGATTCACAAAGATCATCATCGGTTCCTAAGGTTTGCCTTTCTAGACAGGCATTACCAATTTGTAGCTCTTCCCTTTGGGTTGGCCACTGCCCCGAGAATTTTTACAAAGGTTCTGGGCTCACTTCTGGCGGTTCTAAGACCGCGAGGCATAGCGGTGGCTCCGTATCTAGACGACATCCTGATACAGGCGTCAAGCTCTCATACAGAGATAGTTCTGGCATTTCTGAGGTCGCATGGGTGGAAAGTGAACGTGGAAAAGAGTTCTCTATCACCACTCACAAGAGTCTCCTTCCTAGGGACTCTTATAGATTCTGTAGAGATGAAAATTTACCTGACGGAGTCCAGGCTATCAAAACTTCTAAATGCTTGCCGTGTCCTTCATTCCATTCCACGCCCGTCAGTGGCTCAGTGCATGGAAGTAATCGGCTTAATGGTAGCGGCAATGGACATAGTGCCATTTGCGCGCCTGCATCTCAGACCGCTGCAATTATGCATGCTAAGTCAGTGGAATGGGGATTACTCAGATTTGTCCCCTCTACTATATCTGGATCAAGAGACCAGAGATTCTCTTCTCTGGTGGCTTTCTCTGGTCCATCTGTCCAAGGGTATGACCTTTCGCAGGCCAGATTGGACGATTGTAACAACAGATGCCAGCCTTCTAGGTTGGGGCGCAGTCTGGAACTCCCTGAAGGCTCAGGGATCGTGGACTCAGGAGGAGAAACTCCTCCCAATAAATATTCTGGAGTTAAGAGCAATATTCAAGGCTCTTCTAGCTTGGCCTCAGTTAGCAAAACTGAGGTTCATCAGATTTCAGTCGGATAACATCACGACTGTGGCTTACATCAACCATCAAGGGGGAACTAGGAGTTCCCTAGCGATGTTAGAAGTCTCAAAAATAATTTGCTGGGCAGAGTCTAACTCTTGCCACCTGTCAGCGATCCACATCCCAGGCGTAGAGAACTGGGAGGCGGATTTTCTAAGTCGTCAGACTTTTCATCCGGGGGAGTGGGAACTCCATCCGGAGGTGTTTGCTCAACTGGTCCATCGTTGGGGCAAACCAGAACTGGATCTCATGGCGTTTCGCCAGAACGCCAAGCTTCCTTGTTACGGATCCAGGTCCAGGGACCCGGGAGCAACACTGATAGATGCTCTAGCAGCTCCTTGGTTCTTCAACCTGGCCTATGTGTTTCCACCGTTTCCTCTGCTCCCTCGACTGATTGCCAAAATCAAACAGGAGAGAGCGTTGGTGATTCTGATAGCGCCTGCGTGGCCACGCAGGACCTGGTATGCAGACCTAGTGGACATGTCATCTCTTCCACCATGGACTCTGCCTCTGAGGCAGGACCTTCTAATACAAGGTCCTTTCAATCATCCAAATCTAATTTCTCTGAGACTGACTGCATGGAGATTGAACGCTTGATAGAATCAAGCGTTCAATCTCCATGCAGTCAGTCTCAGAGAAATTAGATTTGGATGATTGAAAGGACCTTGTATTAGGCGTGGCTTCTCCGAGTCAGTCATTGATACCTTAATACAGGCTCGGAAGCCTGTCACCAGGAAAATCTACCATAAGATATGGCGTAAATATCTATTGGTGTGAATCCAAGAGTTACTCATGGAGTAAGGTTAGGATTCCTAGGATATTGTCCTTTCTCCAAGAGGGTTTGGACAAAGGCTTATCAGCTAGTTCTTTAAAAGGACAGATCTCTGCTCTGTCTATTCTTTTGCACAAGCGTCTGGCAGAAGTTCCAGACGTCCAGGCATTTTGTCAGGCTTTGGTTAGGATTAAGCCTGTGTTTAAAACTGTTGCTCCCCCGTGGAGCTTAAACTTGGTTCTTAAAGTTCTTCAGGGAGTTCCATTTGAACCCCTTCATTCCATTGATATTAAACTTTTATCTTGGAAAGTTCTGTTTTTGATGGCTATTTCCTCGGCTCGAAGAGTCTCTGAGTTATCTGCCTTACATTGTGATTCTCCTTATCTGATTTTTCATTCTGGGTTTTTACCTAAGGTGGTTTCTAACAGGAATATCAATCAAGAGATTGTTGTTTCATCATTGTGTCCTAATCCTTCTTCAAAGAAGGAACGTCTTTTGCATAATCTGGACGTAGTCCGTGCCTTGAAGTTTTACTTACAGGCTACTAAAGCATACAGGTATACCTCACTTTACAGCGCTTCACTTTACAGCGCTTCACTAATACAGCGCTTTGTGGAGCTGAAGTTCAACTTCCAAGGATTTTAAAACAGTGCTGTAATCATCGTGAGATTGCGAGAAAAGTGACTGGCACCATTTTGTTATGCTTAGTTCACTCTGTTTACATCATTACAGTGCAATCTGTATCTCAGTGCTATAGTTTGGCAAATTTTACTACAGTAATTGTCACTATTTTACAGATACAGTATTTATTGAATACTAATTGAATTCTGTGCTGTGCTAGTGTTAAACTAAACGTAGCACTATTGCAACCCTAATATATGTTAGTTCAAACATGTTTTCAAGTTTTAAAACACACTAGCAAGTGAAAAGAAAGCTAAAACTGCCTTGTTTCACTTTAAGGCGGTTTTCACTTTACAGCGGGGCTCCGGTCCCTAACCCGCTGTATGAGCGGGGTATACCTGTAATACGCTTAGCCTATGAGACTGCTGGACAGCAGCCCCCTGAAAGGATTACAGCTCATTCTACTAGAGCTGTGGCTTCCACCTGTGCCTTTATAAATTAGGCCTCTGTTGAACAAATTTGCAAGGCTGCGACTTGGTCTTCGCTTCACACCTTTTCAAAATTTTACAAATTTGACACTTTTGCTTCTTCGGAGGCTGTTTTTTGGGAGAAAGGTTCTACAGGCAGTGGTTCCTTCCGTTTAAGTTCCTGCCTTGTCCCTCCCATCATCCGTGTACTTTAGCTTTGGTATTGGTATCCCAGAAGTAATGGATGATCCGTGGACTGCATACACTTAACAAGAGAAAACATAATTTATGCTTACCTGATAAATTTATTTCTCTTGTAGTGTATCCAGTCCACGGCCCGCCCTGTCCTTTTAAGGCAGGTATTTTCTTCTGTTAAGTGTGATCAGTCCACGGGTCATCATTACTTCTGGGATATTACTCCTCCCCAACAGGAAGTGCAAGAGGATTCACCCAGCAGAGCTGCATATAGCTCCTCCCCTCTACGTCACTCCCAGTCATTCTCTTGCACCCAACGACTAGATAGGATGTGTGAGAGGACTATGGACTGTAGATTTAAAAGATGCCTACCTTCACATACCGATTCACAAAGATCATTACCGGTACCTAAGGTTTGCCTTCCTAGACAGGCATTACCAGTTTGTGGCTCTTCCATTCGGATTGGCTACAGCTCCAAGAATCTTCACAAAGGTTCTGGGTGCTCTTCTGGCGGTACTAAGACCGCGGGGAATCTCGGTAGCTCCATAACTAGACGACATTCTGATTCAAGCTTCAAGCTTTCAAACTGCCAAGTCTCATACAGAGTTAGTACTGGCATTTCTAAGGTCACATGGATGGAAGGTGAACGAAAAGAAAAGTTCACTCGTTCCACTCACAAGAGTTCCCTTCCTGGGGACTCTTATAGATTCTGTAGAAATGAAGATTTACCTGACAGAGGACAGGCTAACAAGACTTCAAAGTGCTTGCCGCACCCTTCATTCCATTCAACACCCGTCAGTGGCTCAATGCATGGAGGTAATCGGCTTAATGGTAGCGGCAATGGACATAGTACCCTTTGCACGCTTACACCTCAGACCACTGCAACTGTGCATGCTAAGTCAGTGGAATGGGGATTACTCAGACTTATCCCCTTCTCTGAATCTGGATCAAGAGACCAGAAATTCTCTTCTATGGTGGCTTTCTCGGCCACATCTGTCCAGGGGGATGCCATTCAGCAGACCAGACTGGACAATTGTAACAACAGACGCCAGCCTTCTAGGTTGGGGTGCCGTCTGGAATTCTCTGAAGGCTCAGGGACAATGGAGTCAGGAGGAGAGTCTCCTGCCAATAAACATTCTGGAATTGAGAGCAGTTCTCAATGCCCTCCTGGCTTGGCCCCAGTTGACAACTCGGGGGTTCATCAGGTTTCAGTCGGACAACATCACAACTGTAGCTTACATCAACCATCAGGGAGGGACAAGAAGCTCCCTAGCTATGATGGAAGTATCAAAGATAATTCGCTGGGCAGAGTCTCACTCTTGCCACCTGTCAGCAATCCACATCCCAGGAGTGGAGAACTGGGAGGCGGATTTCTTAAGTCGTCAGACTTTTCATCCGGGGGAGTGGGAACTCCATCCGGAGGTCTTTGCCCAAATACTTCAACGTTGGGGCAAACCAGAGATAGATCTCATGGCGTCTCGACAGAACGCCAAGCTTCCTCGTTACGGGTCCAGATCCAGGGATCCAGGAGCAGTCCTGATAGATGCCCTGACAGCACCTTGGGACTTCAGGATGGCTTACGTGTTTCCACCCTTCCCGATGCTTCCTCGATTGATTGCCAGAATCAAACAAGAGAGAGCATCAGTGATTCTAATAG
Source organism: Bombina bombina (assembly GCF_027579735.1). NCBI lineage: Eukaryota > Metazoa > Chordata > Amphibia > Anura > Bombinatoridae > Bombina > Bombina bombina. The sequence goes on along the minus strand of NC_069510.1, from coordinate 46,256,418 downwards.
CTCCTGCGTGGCCACGCAGGACTTGGTATGCAGACCTGGTGGACATGTCATCCTGTCCACCTTGGTCTCTACCTCTGAAACAGGACCTTCTGATACAGGGTCCCTTCAAACATCAAAATCTAACTTCTCTGAAGCTGACTGCTTGGAAATTGAACGCTTGATTTTATCAAGACGTGGATTTTCTGAGTCAGTTATTGATACCTTAATACAGGCTAGGAAGCCTGTTACCAGAAAGATTTACCATAAGATATGGCGTAAATACCTATATTGGTGTGAATCCAAAGGTTACTCTTGGAGTAAGGTTAGGATTCCTAGGATATTGTCTTTTCTACAAGAAGGTTTAGAAAAGGGTTTATCTGCTAGTTCATTAAAGGGACAGATCTCAGCTCTGTCCATTCTGTTACACAAACGTCTGTCAGAAGTTCCTGACGTCCAGGCTTTTTGTCAGGCTTTGGCCAGGATTAAGCCTGTGTTTAAAACTGTTGCTCCACCATGAAGTTTAAACCTTGTTCTTAATGTTTTACAGGGCGTTCCGTTTGAACCCCTTCATTCCATTGATATAAAGTTGTTATCTTGGAAAGTTCTATTTTTAATGGCTATTTCCTCGGCTCGAAGAGTCTCTGAATTATCAGCCTTACATTGTGATTCTCCTTATTTGATTTTTCATTCGAATACGGTAGTTCTGCGTACTAAACCTGGGTTCTTACCTAAGGTAGTTACTAACAGGAATATCAATCAAGAGATTGTTGTTCCTTCCTTGTGCCCAAATCCTTCTTCGAAGAAGGAACGTCTACTGCACAACCTGGATGTAGTCCGTGCTCTAAAATTTTACTTACAGGCAACTAAGGAATTTCGACAAACGTCTTCTCTGTTTGTCGTTTACTCTGGGCAGAGGAGAGGTCAAAAAGCTTCTGCTACCTCTCTTTCTTTTTGGCTTCGTAGCATAATTCGTTTAGCTTATGAGACTGCTAGACAGCAGCCTCCTGAAAGAATTACAGCTCATTCTACTAGAGCTGTGGCTTCCACTTGGGCCTTCAAGAATGAGGCCTCTGTTGAGCAGATTTGCAAGGCTGCGACTTGGTCTTCGCTTCATACTTTTTCCAAATTTTACAAATTTGACACTTTTGCTTCATCGGAGGCTATTTTTGGGAGAAAGGTTCTTCAGGCAGTGGTTCCTTCTGTATAAAGAGCCTGCCTATCCCTCCCGTCATCCGTGTACTTTTGCTTTGGTATTGGTATCCCAGAAGTAATGATGACCCGTGGACTGATCACACTTAACAGAAGAAAACATAATTTATGCTTACCTGATAAATTCCTTTCTTCTGTAGTGTGATCAGTCCACGGCCCGCCCTGTTTTTAAGGCAGGTAAATATTTTTTAATTTATACTCCAGTCACCACTTCACCCTTGGCTTTTCCTTTCTCGTTGGTCCTTGGTCGAATGACTGGGAGTGACGTAGAGGGGAGGAGCTATATGCAGCTCTGCTGGGTGAATCCTCTTGCACTTCCTGTTGGGGAGGAGTAATATCCCAGAAGTAATGATGACCCGTGGACTGATCACACTACAGAAGAAAGGAATTTATCAGGTAAGCATAAATTATGTTTTTTAATTTTAAACTACAGTCACCACTGCACCCTATGGTTTATCCTTTCTCGGCTTGTTTCGGTCGAATGACTGGATATGGCAGTGAGGGGAGGAGCTATATAGCAGCTCTGCTGTGGGTGATCCTCTTGCAACTTCCTGTTGGGAAGGAGAATATCCCACAAGTAATGGATGACCCGTGGACTGGATACACTACAAGAGAAATAAATTTATAAGGTAAGCATAAATTATGTTTTCTGCGCTGTCTATTCTTTTGCACAAGCATCTGGCGGATGTTCGAGACGTTCAGGCATTTTGTCAGGCTTTAGTTAGAATCAAGCCTGTGTTTAAACCTGTTGCTCCACCTTGGAGTTTAAATTTGGTTCATAAAGTTCTTTAGGGGGTTCCGTTTGAACCTCTTCATTCCATAGATATCAAACTTTTATCTTGGAAAGTTCTTTTTTTTGGTAGCTATTTCCTCGGCTCGTAGAGTTTCAGATTTATGTGCCTTACAATGTGATTCTCCTTATCTGATCTTCCATGCAGATAAGGTAGTTCTGCGTACCAAACCTGTTTTTTTACCTAAGGTGGTATCTAATAAGAATATCAATCAGGAGATTGTTGTTCCATCATTGTGTCCTAATCCTTCTTCAAAGAAGGAACGTCTATTACACAATCTTGATGTGGTTCGTGCTTTAAAGTATTATTTACAAACAACTAAAGATTTTCGTCAAACATCTGCTTTGTTTGTTGTCTACTCTGGACAGAGGAGAGGCCAAAAGTCTTCGGCAATCTCTCTTTCGTTTTGGCTAAGAAGTATAATCTGCTTAGCTTATGAGACTGCTGGCCAGCAGCCTCCTGAAAGGATTACAGCTCATTCTACTAGAGCTGTGGCTTCCACATGGGCCTTTAAAAATGAGGCTTCTGTTGAACAGATTTGCAAGGCGGCGACTTGGTCTTCGCTTCATACCTTTTCAAAATTCTATAAATTTGATACTTTTTCTTCTTCGGAGGCTATTTTTGGAAGAAAGGTTTTACAGGCAGTGGTACCTTCTGTTTAAGTACCTGCCTTGTCCCTCCCTTCATCCGTGTACTTTAGCTTTGGTATTGGTATCCCACAAGTAATGGATGATCCGTGGACTGGATACACCTTACAAGAGAAAACATAATTTATGCTTACCTGATAAATTAATTTCTCTTGTGGTGTATCCAGTCCATGGCCCGCCCTGTCATTTTAAGGCAGGTATTTTTTAATTTTAAACTACAGTCACCACTGCACCCTATGGTTTCTCCTTTCTCTGCTTGTCTTCAGTTTAATGACTGGATATGGCAGTTAGGGGAGGAGCTATATAGCAGCTCTGCTTTGGTTGATCCTCTTGCAACTTCCTGTTGGGAAGGAGAATATCCCCACAAGTAATGGATGATCCGTGGACTGGATACACCACAAGAGAAATAAATTTATCAGGTAAGCATAAATTATGTTTTTGTAGGGCATTGCCCTAAAGAAATCAGCTCTTTTACCTAGAATAAAATACAAAGACCCCTCAACAGTAAAACCCACCACCCACCCAACACCCCAAAATAAAAAAATCTAACTCTAACAAAAACCTAAGCTACCCATTGTCCTGAAAAGGGCATTTGTATAGGCATTGCCCTTAAAAGGGCATTCAGCTCTTTTACATTGCCCTGAGAATGGCATTCAGCTCTTTAAAAAAAAGCCCAAACCCTAATCTAAAAAAAAAAACACCCAAAAAATTTAAAAAAACCCTAACACTAGGGGGCGTGTCCAAGCAGCGTTCCTGACAGGACGCATCTACTCTAAGCTCTGAAGGAATTCTCTATAATCCGCCGATTTAGGGGCTATTAACAATTTTAACATCTAGTCATCTTATTATATAAGAGCCACTGAAGCAGCGGTGATCATAACATATCAGTGGTTTTGTTGTTTCCATGATATCGGAGCTTTAGTTTGGACGAGCAAGACCTAGGGTGGCGGCCTGCTTATAGGTAGCGACCCTCCCCGGCTCCTCCGGGTAACCAGTGCAGGCAGAAGGTATCTGCCCTACTGACTTTTATTTTCCCAATAACGCATTGAGATACAAGAAGCTACTTACCTGTGGACGTATACAAACCCTCCTTCCGAACACATAGCAACACAAGTATACAGTGCCTAATTCAGCATGGACAAGATGGCCGCTATGGGAGAGACAATAGCACACGAAAGCCTACCAGCACGATGGTGCAAGTTTGAAATACTGTGCCAACAGTTAATTGATAAGGCCCCGTTTGACAACCTTATGAAGTTCTTTACTCTTGCACCGGCCGATAACGCTACAAAACCTGTCCCCGCTAAGATATGCAAACAAGAGGGTCCTCCGGTAGCCATCTTACCCCGCGAATCCCAGTGGGCCGGGTCAGCTGTGAAGATGTCAGATGACTCACGTTCAGCGGACCCGGAGCTAACATGCCCAACTAGCTATGAGACCCTGGATCCACCCGGCAGTTCTATCTATCCTCAGTGGAAGAAGGCGCATACCTTGCTTGCGGTAGTTGGAGGAGGTGCCGGGGGAGTCCCCCAGGAGGCAGCGGCCAAGCCGAAACTTCTATCCACATGGGCAGCCATATTGGGCACCACTGATCCACAACGTCTGTTTCCAGATCCAGCCCAAGCAAAGCCGGACACTTTACAATTGCCAACAGACCCGGTGACTATGAATAGATCTTTTTTGCTTTTGCGGAAACATCCGCCTAATACCCTACTCAAAGACTCACATAATATCACTGGAATAATCCCAAATGGGTAAATGGTGACTGTTGGCATATTATAACACATGATGATATCTTGCAAAATGTCGGTCCCTACCCTAGTTATTTTGTTATATATGTTTTAGTCACTTGTTTGTTAATAAGTTTGGGTTTATTGTATGCTGTGATTAGCAACCTCTCCACACTGTTGGGCTCCACAAGACATCGTCTTATGATAACTGTACTGCAGTACACCTATTAATATTATTGCGATGCTGCTTTTCAATCAATATCATAATAACACTCTGCTTGTCACAGTTCCTGTTGGGGATACGGGGGGGGGGGGTCCCTGGGGGAACATAATAGGCAATAACATCATACACTAGGACAACACAGTATATACCCACAGATTGTTATGTCATACATTATCTTGGTGGCCAGCGGCCGGGGCACCGGGTGAAGCAGGTTATAACTTGCATTTTATAATGTGCTGTGGGCTTTAATGTAAATAGAATTGGATGAAAGGCAGGTAGACTATAAAATGTACTATCATATTTTATTTGTGGACTACACATAACTCAAATGCGCTGCAGACAATGAGGTTGCTATTAAGTTTTTGTACATCCATCACAATTTTAACTCCCAGACCTGGTACATAATGAGCAGCAATTTTCTCCTCATGATTGGGGTTATGTTATTTTGTATAATGATAAGACATAGAATATGCTAACAATATTCTTTTCCAGATTGATGCAGGAGGGCCCAGTCCACGCCGCCTCTTTTTGAATACTTACCTCTTTGTGTGTGTTGCATTTTCTTATCTTTTTTCTCCTTTTTTGTTTTCCTTTTAATTCTAAGTTTCTAGTATGACCCCCTGGACTTTTTATAAGCTAACAGTTAGGGTCCAAGAGTGACCTGTATTTGTGTGTTAAGGGGTCAAAAAAAAAAAAAAGAAAAATGAGGACTTCTGTGCAATAGATGAATACTGTATTAATTTCTCTATATGACATGCTGTGCATTTGTTGTATGCTGCAATACTTCATATTTATGACATGTATAAATTTATCTTTCCTCAATAAAAAATTTAAAAATGAAAAAAAAAAAAAAAACCCTAACACTAACCCCCGACGATCCACTTACAGTTTCTGAAGTCTGGACATTCAGGCGGCGAGAAGTCTTCATCCAGACAGCATATTCTATCTTCATCCCGGCGGCGTCTTCTTTCTTCATCCCGGGTGCGCGGAGCAAATCCATCCTTGAAGACATCCGTACCGGAGCCGCCTTACACTGAATCTTTAATGCAAGGGAGCCGTTTCAAAATGGCTTCCTTGCATTCCTATTGGCTGATTTAATTCTTGAAATTCAAGTCAGCCAATAGGATGAGAGCTACGGAAATCCTTTTGGCTGTTCAAATCAGCCAATAGGATGAGAGCTACTGAAATTCTTTTGGCTGATTTGAATTTCAAAAATCAAATCAGCCAATAGGAATGCAAGGGACGCCATTTTGAAAAGGCTCTCTTGCATTGAAGATTCAGTGTACGGCGGCAACCGTATGAAGAGGACGCTCCGCTCCAAATGTCTTCAAGGATGGATCCGCTCTGCGCCGCTGGGATTAAGATAGAAGACGCCGCCGGGATAAAGATAGAAGATTCCGCCTTGAGCAAGATAGAAGATGCCGCCTGGATAAAAGGTTCTTGCCGCCTGGATGTCCTGACTTCAGAAACTGTAAGTGGATCTTCAGGGGTTAGTGTTAAGGTTTTTTTTAATAAATGTTGGGTGGTTGAATTCCCCTTTAAGGGCAATGCCCATACAAATGCCTTTTTCAGGGCAATGGGCAGCTTAGGTTTTTTTTAGATTTTATTAATTTCACAGGTAAGTTTTTATTTATTTTAAGATAGGGATATTGTAATTTTAATATAAAGTTAGGAGGTTTTTAGGTTTAGGGGTTAATATAATTTAATTTAGTTTTTTGCGATGTGGGGGGCTGGCGGTTTAGGGGTTAATAAGTTTATTTAGTGGCAGTGATGTGGGAGGCCAGAGGTTAAGGGGTTAGTGACTTTATTATAGTGGCGGCGATGTCGGGGAGTGGCGGAATAGGGGTAAATAACTTTTATTAGTGGTGGTGATGTCGGGGGCGGCAGATAAGGGGTTAATAACTTTCTTTTGGTGTCGGCGATGTCGGGGGCAGCTGATTAGGGGTGTTTAGACTTGGGGTTTATGTTAGGATGTTAGGTTTAAACGTAACTTTTTTTTCCCCATAGACATCAATGGGGTTGCGTTACGGAGATCACCATTCCGCACTTCAGGTGTTAGTTTTTTTCTAACACCTTCTCCCCATTGATGTCTATGGGGAAAGCATGCATGAGTACGTAATCTCAGCCCTTCGATTTTGTGCGTGCGGTATGGAGCTTATCGCCACCATATCGCATGCACAAGGAGGCTTTTCAGAAACTTGTAATGGCAGTGCTATGGGGGGTGAAATAACCCAACTTTTGTTGCGTTCAATTCGCACCCTCTATAGCACAAAACTCGTAATCTAGGCTTATGTTAATTTGTTTTAAAACTGCAGCAAAATGCTGTAATCATATGGTATTTACTTTCCCTTTATATACTCTCATTATCAAAAGACAGTAGAATGTCTCTTTAATATATTTATTTTATGTCTGTTCCAGTGTTATCCACAGAAAAGTTTGCAAGATGGATGGCATTCTAAAGTAGCCTAGTGGGGGCAGTGTAATTATTTCTAGTATTATAGTATTTTCTGCTATCCAAAGCACAAAATATTTGTATAATTTACCATACATGTATTTAATGATAATTTTTGCAATAAGCATATTAATAAATAATTTTAATATTGGCTACAATTTTAGCTGGGTAGTCAGTAAAATCAGCTGGGTAGTGCACCTATTAAAAAGTTCCTGGGGCAAACGCTGCTTTTTATTTTTGTTCTGAGCAAGGGAAGGATGACCAGATATTTTGTGAAACATTCACATTTCACTAAAATGCTACTTATGAACATCATTTTAAACATTAAATTCTGCCTTTGGTAAGTAATATAAAAACATGTCTGCAATGGTTATTAGTATAAAGTCTTGCATATTAGCCCCGCAGAATCTGTGGTTCTCTATCTCTTAAACTTTCTGAGATAAATTTATACATATCTCCTGCGGAGATTGCTGCTCATTCCTAACTGTGAGCATATTCCTTAATGGGTTTAGTACTTCACTGATATGCAGAGCGTGTATGATAATCTTTCATCAAATGAAACAGTTTTCTGGCTTTTGATAAGAGCCAACAGCAAAACTCTTATTAAATCAATGATGCATATTAATACACTATGTTGAAATGTCATTAATCTCTCCTTGTGTCTCCGTGGAGCTTAAAAAAAGACGACAGATTAATGAAGTGCCACTTGTGAATTCTTTTACTTTGGCAATATCAGATTTCTTTTCTTGTTCGTACACAATACCCTAGGTTAATCAACATGGATGTATTTATTCCTAGGGCATAGAGGATTGTGCCCGGGAGGTGAATTTAAATGGACAGTACGCAAAACTTGCAAAGCTATCAAGTCACATGGTCAGGTAGTGGGACGCACTGGGGAGTTCTCTCCATGTGATTGGGCAAAAGTTCTCAAGCTATGAAAGGAAGATCAAAAATGTGTTTGTCATTCCCATTTAAACAACAAGTTTCTAACAAATTGAAATTTATAAAATACATTTAAATATTTTAATGGGTCATTAAAGGGATAGGAAAATGAAAATTAAAAGGACATAAACCACAAATATTTCCATGATGCAGATAGAGCATAGAATTTCAAACAACCTTCCCATTTACTTCTATTAGCAAATTTGCTTCATCACAAGATGCAGTCACCAATTAACAGCTAGCTCCCAGTTGTGCACCTACCTAAATATCTCTTAAAGGGACATGAAACCCAACATTTTTCTTTCATGATTCAGATACAGAATACAATTTAAAAAAAGTTTTCAATTTACTTCTATTGACAAATTTGCTTTGTTATTTTGTTTTTCTTTGTTGAAGAGATATTTAGATAGGTATTGTGCATGTCTGGAGCACTACATGACAGGAAATAGTGCTGCCATCTAGTGCTCTTGCTAATGTATAACATTGTTGCAAAACTGCTGCTATAGTACTGCAGACACGTGCACACTCCTAAACGTACCTTTCTGCTTTTCAACAAAGGATAACAAGAAAATGAAGACCATTTGGTAATAGAAGCACATTGGAAAGTTGTTTAAAATTGTATGTTCTATCTGAATCATGAAATAAACATTTTGGGTTTATGTTCCTTTAAGCATGGGAACAAAGAAAATTTAAATAGAAGTAAATTTGAAACTTTTATTAAAATTGGATGCTCTGAATTACAAAATAATTTTTTTAGTGTTCATATCCCTTTAATTTAGGGAGTGTTTCAATAAACCTTGGCAAGAGGCTATTTTTCTGCTAAACCTTAGTATTTTTCAGATGTTAGATTCCAGTGTTTAATAAAAAATGACATCAATGCCTTTAGATACATTTTACACATTTTAATAATGTAAAATCAGCCTTTAATATTTTAAACCAAGTGAAAGTATTAATACTTTCATAATACCTTGTATCTACACTACAAAATTGCTGTTGTACATTTCCGTAACAGTCTTGCCATGATAACATTAATAGGATGTTAATCTAGGCCTAAATGTGCACATTTTGCAATGTGCTTATCTCAGTATATGGCCGGGTTATAATACAATATATTTAATAATTATTCTTTAAAACAAACCCTCAATAAAACGAATATATGAAACAATTAAAGTTAATATAAATTCCTAAATTCTTTATATTAGTTAAAGTTATAAGCACATTGAATTATATTTATAGAATTTAGATTATGAATCAAATGATACACACTTATGTTGTTACAATATTCTTTACAAAAGCAAACCAAATGTATCTTTAGAATTAACCTTATTCACAATTGAATTGCATTACATCACCACAATGAAATACCAAAGTATGGGCCACTAACTTTCAGACCAGTACAATTAAGCTACTTAGTCTCAATTGATCCTATATAACTCCAATTATATACATCAGGAATTAAATATATTTTTAATGCAAACAACCAAATGATATGCCAATTTATCTGAGCTGAAATAAATTACTTAGCATACAAAAGACTAGCTTAATACTACACAGGACTGTGAATATGAGTTTAAAATACAAAGTGCCCTTTTAAATTACTGTAATCTAACTATAGCCTTTGATTTAAAATATTAAATATACTTAACAGTTTCTTATACTTTACCTAAATAACCAAATTAATGTTTACATTTTCTCTGATAAATCCAATTTCACCTCATAAATTAAAAGAGGTAATTTTTGCAAGATGGATAAAAATTTAGGCCCAGATTGCTTTATATAGACTGGATCCCAAGGCAACAGTTTGTCAGTCAAAATTCAGCAGCAGAGTCCTCTTTTTTTTCACTTGCCTGAGGTTATATCACGTGATATAACCCCACCCCTTTTTATTATAATCATTGGTGAAATTGAAAACGCACAACGGAAGCTTGTCTTGTGATAGGCTCCTTGAGCTGAACATCTCTTTGTTATTTGGGAGATGCCTCCCTGAGTAGCCATTTATCTATTGGCTGTGATACCATCCCTGATCTATAGGTGGCAGCAGACACTCAGAAATGAAGTTTCTATTCTTAACACTGCTAACAGTAAATACAGTTCCTATATATTTTTATTTAATATACTATAATTTCTTGCATTAATAAGTCATACCTTTAATATACATGGACCATATTGTGCCATTTTTTTCTGATTATTTTGATATGAAACATGAGCATTATTTCTAGCATCATATTAAAAAAAACAGCTCACTGCCAACCATCTCTCTTCACAGCATCATAGCATTCAACATCCTGGTATTGTATTGTATCTTAAATGAATACAGTATATTTCACGTTTCTAATTATTTTCAATGCATGAAAAACCAGATGTAGGTCTGAAATGAAAGAAATAATGTTGTTCAAAATGTCAAACATTTATACATCTATTTGCAGTTATTCATCTGTTACAAATCTGAAAGGCATTTCTTAGAACCATGTATAGATATTTATACAGTCTGAGGTATATATTTAATGTTTTAAAACTATATATATGCTTTTCCAAACTTCTATCTATCTCTTGGGTACTTATAGAGGGCAAACTAATCACCGTGAGGGTCTCAAGGCACTAAGGGATAGGGGATAGGAGAAGTGGGGGAGTTGATGGGCATTCAGTCGTAGAGCCAGGTTTTGAGGTCCTTTTTGAGGTGGATTGTCTGAGGTGCAGCTGGAGGGTGTTCAATGTCTTTGCTGCCATGTAGGAGAAGGATCTTCCGCCCGCTGTGGATGGCTGATGCGGGGGATGACTGCGAGTGCTTGGTCGGCCGATCGGAGTTGTCTGGTGGGGGTGTAGAAATTTACGCGGTGATTGGGGTATTCGGGTATGATGTTGTGTAGGGCCTTGAACGTGTGGGTAAGGAGCTTGAAGGTGATTCTCTTGTTGATGGGCAGCCAGTAAAGGTTCCTTAGGTGTTCGGTGATGTGGCATTGGAGAGGGATGTCAACGATGAGTCTGACTGAGGGTTTCTCGATACGTTGGAGTCTCTTTTAAAGTTTGATGTTGGAGCCGGCGTAGAGTGCGTTGCCATAGTCTAACCGGCTGCTGACGAGGGCATGGGTGACTGTTTTCTTGGTTTCGGTAGGGATCCACTTGAAGATTTTTCGTAGCAAGTGGAGAATGTGGAAGCATGTTGAGGTGATGGCATTGATTTGTCAGTCCATGGAGAGTGAGGAGTTCAGGATGAAGCCTAGATTTTGTGCATGGTCGGTTGGGGTTGGAGGGTGACCGAAGGCTGTGGGCCACCAGGAGTCATCCCATGTGGATTTATTGGGTCAGAGGAGGAGGACTTCTGTTTTGTCTGTGTGAAGTTTGAGCCGGTTGTCCTTCATCCAGGCGGTGACTGCTGTCAGGCCTTCGTGGACGTTCTTTTTGGCGGTGGTGGGATCTCGGGTGAGTGAGATAATTAACTGGGTGTCGTCAGCGCTGGAGACAATGTTGAGGTTGTGGCGTCGGACGATGGCGGCAAGAGGGGCCATGTAGATGTTCTATGATTAAAAAAAAAAAAATACATAGGTTAAGACATGTTAAAATCTTAACTCTCAGGCTTTTAACTTCCCATATTACCCTTCCTAGGCATAGATAATCTCCCAGATTTTTAGTTTCATATTTAATATGTGTCTGAATCTACATGTTCCTTTGAGTATCTTAAACTTACATGAAAATTTGGCACAATTCTTTTATCTGAAATCTAGTTTCCCCATGTCATACAGAGACTTAAAATGGCAGCTTGTGTGGGAGCTCGACAGGGGATCATTCACATCTATACGAGTTTTGCTACATCCTTTTTCTTAAAAACTGGTTCTTTTTCTGAATATATTTAAGCTTCAAAAAAAAAAATCTATTGAGCCATGGTGTTAAATTATCACATGTGTCTGTTAGTGAAGGTTGGCATATGTTTCTCCCAGACCAGAATGTATATTGAGAATTTTCAAAGGGCTTCTGAGCATATTTTCCACCAAAACACAGAATATTTGGATCCATCACCCCAGGGATTTGTGCTGATCTAATGAGACCAATGCTCTCTTTTGAATCCTCACATAATCCCCCTTCCAATTTCAAATAGATGTAGGACACATGTATTTGAATTGGCTTAAAGTCAGTAGTACCTGGTGAGTGTATTGACAGTATGCATTATAGACAACCTTTTATGAAGAGAGTCCATTATTTTTGAACCCCTATGCTCATTAGCTAGGCATCTTTAAACTACAATATTTCTTTAGTGCATTTGGGGATATGACACTTCATTCTCCCTCTATGACTTGTAGTTGAGATTTAGGATGGCACGTTCGCAACTGATTAATATTGACCCATTTATCCATAAAAGTATCATTTTTAGGTATGCTAATTTTATAGGCGAGATAGACGTTTTTACTATATTTTGGAAAAATGGAGATACTTGTTTGTGGAAAGATAATTATTCCCAAGTCATCTTCCCATTTCTCCAACATTGGTGTGTCCGGTCCACGGCGTCATCCTTACTTGTGGGAATATCTCTTCCCCAACAGGAAATGGCAAAGAGTCCCAGCAAAGCTGGCCATATAGTCCTTCCTAGGCTCCGCCCACCCAAGTCATTCTCTTTGCCGTTGCACAGGCAACATCTCCACGGAGATGGTTAAGAGTATGTGGTGTTTAAATGTAGTTTTTTTATTCTACTATCAAGAGTTTGTTATGTTAAAATAGTGCTGGTATGTACTATTTACTCTGAAACAGAAAAGGATGAAGATTTCTGTTTGTGAGAGGAAGATGATTTTAGCAGACAGTAACTAAAATCGATTGCTGTTTCCACATAGGACTGTTGAGATGAAGTAACTTCAGTTGGGGGAAACAGTTAGCAGACTTTTCTGCTTAAGGTATGACTAGCCATATTTCTATCAAGACTGTGTAATGCTGGAAGGCTGTCATTTCCCCTCATGGGGACCGGTAAGCCATTTTCTTAGTTTCAAACAGAATAAAGGGCTTAATATGGGCTATAAAACTGGTAGACACTTTTATGGGCTAAATCGATTGCTTTATTTGGACATTTTATACATGTTTATGCTGATAATTCACACTTATAAACTTGGGGAACGTTTTTTAACGTCAGGCACTATGTTAGACACCTTTTCCAGTCAGAGAGGGCCTTCCCAGTTGTAGGCTGAGCCTCATTTTCGCGCCATTACTGCGCAGTTGTTTTTGAGAGCAAGACATGCAGATGCATGTGTGAGGACCTGAAAGTGCTTGGAAAAGTTTCTAGAAGGCGTCATTTGGTATCGTATTCCCCCTGGGCTTGGTTAGGTCACAGCAAAGGCTGTAGCTGGGACTGTATAGGGGTTTAATTTGTAAACGGCTCCGGTTCCGTTATTTTAAGGGTTAAAGCTCTGAAAATTGGTATGCAATACTTTTAATGCTTTAAGACACTGTGGTGAAAATTTGGTAAATTTTGAACGATAGAAATTGCCCAAGATGATTCCTCAGATGAGGGGAGTAGACATGATACTACATCATCTCCTACTTTGTCTACACCAGTTTTGCCCACGCAGGAGGCCCCTAGTACATCTAGCGCGCCAATGCTTATTACCATGCAACAATTGACAGCTGTAATGGATAACTCTATAGCAAATATTTTATCCAAAATGCCTGCATATCAGAGAAAGCGTGATTGCTCTGTTTTAAGCACTGAAGAGCAGGAGGGCGCTGATGATAATTGTTCTGTCATACCCTCACACCAATCTGAAGTGGCCATGAGGGAGGTTTTGTCAGATGGGGAAATTTCAGATTCAGGAAAAATTTCTCAACAAGCTGAACCTGATGTTGTGACATTTAAATTTAAATTAGAACATCTCCGCGCACTGCTTAAGGAGGTGTTATCTACTCTGGATGATTGTGACAACTTTGTCATTCCAGAGAAATTATGCAAAATGGACAAGTTTCTAGAGGTTCCGGTGCACCCCGACGCTTTTCCTATACCCAAGAGGTACACAAAGTAAGAGGGGATTCCACAATGGCTTCTAAACATATAGAGCAATGAGTTTCCTCAATGTCAGACATGATGAACAAAGTAGTAATAACCACAACAATTGGTAAATAGTTTATTTATTAACAAAAACAATTTTGCAAAAAAACGAGTACTGTGCCTTTAAGAAATAAAAGCACACAATTTTTTCCCCAAATACGCTTAAAAACGTCTATGAACGTTTAAAACCTATGTATGGATGTATAAGTTTGCCAAAAATTATTGCATCCACATGCAACAATTGAATTTACTCTCTACAGGAACATTAAATAAAAAAATAAAAAAAAATTCTAAATAATGACCCCTGCACCTCACCACAGCTCGGCTGTGGCGCCTACCTGCCCCCAGAGAACTGCCAAATGAATCGACACCAATCCGGATAGTGTAAAACACAGATATGGCCCAACCGGAGCTAATGTCTGCTGTCTCCTTCAGAGTAAACTACGCAATTGAGGCGCGAAAATAGGCCCCGCCCACAATGGACGTCGCACTTAGTGGTCCCCAAACTGTCTTAATAATAAAATAAATAAATAAAGATTTCTTTTACTGTTGCTTCATATAAATTTATGAACAAAAGGTCCCAGTGTCAATTATATGCTTGCAATAAAGAAAAAAACACTTAGTAGGACAGTAACTCCCCTTTACATTTAGGACTACTGCTTACCCTGTTCCATATAAGGAACCAAATACAGCCAATTCTGATATACAAGGTTTCCTCAGAAAAATTAGGCTGACAGATACCTCATGCTGCTTAATGCATGAGACCGTCCTCCACACTGAAGAGTTTCCTTCATATTGCCTTCAGATTTGTGGGAACCATAACTGACCTTAGTAACTGCTGCTAAGATCATCAATTTCCGGGAGAAATCTTCTTCCATATCCTCCCTGATTAAAATAGTACTCACCGGTACCATTTAAAATAAAAAATATCTTGATTGGAGAAATTAAAACTATCATTTTGTAACCACTATCACTTTACCCTTCCTATTACTAGCATAGGCAAAGAGAATGACTGGGGAAAGGAGTTAGGGGAGGAACTATGGAACTATGTAACAGCTCTTCTGTGGTGCTCTTTGCCACTTCCTGTTAGCAGGAGGTTAATATCCCACAAGTAAGGATGAAACCCGTGGACTCGGCATATCTTGTAAAAGAAATTAAAAAGTCCACAAAACGGGGGGGGGGGGGGGGGTGTCTAACTGGCGCCATGACAAGTCGCACTTATTAGCAGCTCTGGACCCACTACAAACTTTCAATTAAATTCTGTTTGAAATCCAACAAACTACAGATCTTCTTCGCTTTTATGTGATCCCTAATAACTATAGGTACTATCAGCTATAAGTAAAACTTTGTACCAATGTTGTGTGGAGAATATAATTAAAATTGTCACAAGGAGCGGCGCTGGCCTCCAAATGCTAACCCTACTAACGCACCCTCAGATAGTAGGGTACAAGAAGCTCATCATACTACGGATTCACTATGGAGCCTACAGATATTTATTCCCTTCTAAAGGAACTTGCAAGTAAGGCAGACAGAAGATTTGACGATCTCACTGCAATTATCAGAGGCATACCGATACAGATCCGCACCGGATACCCTACTAATAAGAACTTAGTTCTCACGGGTCTAACAGAGGACATATCCCCAGTCCAGCAGTGCTTGTCACCACAGAATGAGGGGTATGACGATGCTCCAGAATGTGACCCAAGAGTTAATAACAAAGACAACGCTGTATGCGGTCTAGCCAGCTCACCACCCTTCTACCTTGGAAGCACCAAGTGGCATCTACTTGTGAGTGTCGACTTACCAGGTCCCATGCTACCTGTCCTAGCCACACGAGCTTGGCTTATCCGACCGCTGACACCTCCTATTTTGTGTTCCGGAGAGAAACAGTCATCTGATCAATTGCCTCCGGCCTCTGACCGGGGAGATGCGGCCGACTCCTCAGGTTGGAGATCGGGGCCTACTCGTTTTCAACTTACAGAATTTTTGGTCTATGAAGTGTCCCTCTAATCTAAAAGGTCTTTACCCCAGCACATTCTGGAATCTGGATCTGTCATGCTGGCTCACCACAGGTTGAAGCGGTGTCATCTGCGTGTTGGAGTCTTACATGGTTTCTTTCCACGGAAGTCCCATGACATTTCATGGGATAATCCAGTAGTACGCAGTTACCTGCAGACTAGCTGTAGAATGGGAGTAGGATAGAGAAGGCTTCTGCATAACTTAGAAGATATTTTCCTTGGCTAAAATGGACTTAGATATAGGTTCATGTGTAAGACTGTCTTCAGTGTTTTCCTCTGTTCTTAGTAATTTTCATTGAGAGCACACTTAGGTGCTTAAGACGCGCTCAGGCTATAGGCTTATAGACATATTGTTAATGTCGAATTTCACTGACTGTCTTTAGCATTTGTTTTTCTCATGTTCTCAACAACGTCTACTATATATTCCACCTAACCATTAGCCTATACACCGTTTTTTTTTTGTTTTGTTTTTTTATCTGGTATATCTGCATACAAGATCACTTTCTGAACTCAAATATGCTGTGTATTTGTACTAATATGAATGATAACCTATATATAGTATGTATATGGTGCAAAAATGTGCATATGTACTGGCACCTTACTCTCAAGCTCCACGTGAGAACAACCTTTAATTACCAACCTCAGTACCCCTAGTATCCTAACTATGTTTACATATATATATGCAGTCCTGTTACCGGTTCACTTTGAAACATACAATAATCACATCTGTAACTCACTAGCTTTCCCACCTACTACTGAACATACCTTAATAGATGGTCTTTAAACCTAATAACTTTGGCCAGTTATACTAGTAGAGCTTAGACTCACTCTCTCTTTTTTGACCAGAGCTGAAACAGGAGGGACTATGGTTTTATGTATGAATAGACAGGACATAGGTACATAGATACATACAGATTGGTTATTTACATATATTTTAGTATATTGCACTAGTTATCCGTTCGCTCTCTATACATATAAAAAACCTAATATCAGTGATAAACAACTTTCTAATCCCATAACAATAGCTTATATATTAACTTAGGGAGGGGTTAAGTTGAGCACTATCTTAGGAAAAGCTAAGAGGAAAACCCCCAACCCCCACGTCATCATCTACTGTATTGTTGAAACTTCAGCTCAGTTAGTACCTGCTGCTTCATGAAAGAGCACTGTTTCCCTTTGGGAGACTGTTATAGTAATACCATAAAGAACAAATGTCAGTATCTTCCTATCTGTTAGATATTTGCTTTCTGTGTTTATATATATATATATATATATATATAACCAACCATTATCCTAGTGATTCACTACTGTCTGGTCATGAGCTAATTATACCATAGTTCATATGTTTATGAACTTAGATCACCTAAATGGAGTCTTAGCTGTGTAGAGTCAGAGGGGTATTTTAAAATAGTATAAAACTAATAATATTAGGATTAAAATGTATACATATTTATTTCACAGATAATAAAAATATATAAAATCACAAAATCTTGAAATAAAACATTCACAGGATCCTAGGATAAACTGGGGCCCTGACTGTGTAGTGGGAATCTTCCTTTGCCTCAAGGGAATGTTGAATACAGAACTTTATAAAACATCCATTGTACAATATAACAGTCTTCCTTTAAATATATATATAAATCTTATAAAAGTGGAAAAAAATCGGTTGCGCAGATGTAGTCAATGCACAAATCTGCTAGAGCAATGCTAGACAAGGATAAACAATTTAAACAATGCTAGACAATGATAAACAACAATGATAGACAATTTAAAACAAGAGGGTATCGATACCTATAAAAATTACCTTACAAAAATAACCATGTAAAATATGAATCGGTGAAAAAATGTATATAAGACAAAAAATAAATAATCCTTGTAAGGTAAAAAAGCGGTTGTGGAGTGAAAAAAACATAATTTATGCTTACCTGATAAATTTATTTCTCTTGTAGTGTAGTCAGTCCACGGGTCATCCATTACTTATGGAATATATCTCTTCCTAACAGGAAGCTGCAAGAGGATCACCCAAGCAGAGCTGCTATATAGCTCCTCCCCTCACATGTCATATTCAGTCATTCGACCAAAGCAGACGAGAAAGGAGAAACCATAGGGTGCAGTGGTGACTGGAGTTTAATTAAAATTTAGATCTGCCTTAAAGACAGGGCGGGGCCGTGGACTGACTACACTACAAGAGAAATAAATTTATCAGGTAAGCATAAATTATGTTTTCTCTTGTTAAGTGTAGTCAGTCCACGGGTCATCCATTACTTATGGAATACCAATACCAAAGCTAAAGTACACGGATGAAGGGAGGGACAAGGCAGGAACATTAAACAGAAGGAACCACTGCCTGAAGTACCTTTCTCCCAAAAATAGCCTCCGAAGAAGCAAAAGTGTCAAATTTGTAAAATTTTGAAAAGGTGTGAAGCGAAGACCAAGTCGCAGCCTTGCAAATCTGTTCAACAGAGGCCTCATTTTTAAAGGCCCAGGTGGAAGCCACAGCTCTAGTAGAATGAGCTGTAATCCTTTCAGGAGGCTGCTGTCCAGCAGTCTCATAGGCCAAACGTATTATGCTACGAAGCCAAAAAGAGAGAGAGGTAGCCGAAGCCTTTTGACCTCTTCTCTGTCCAGAGTAAACGACAAACAGGGAAGAAGTTTGACGAAAATCTTTAGTTGCCTGCAAATAGAACTTCAGGGCACGGACTACGTCCAGATTATGCAAAAGTCGTTCCTTCTTTGAAGAAGGGTTAGGACACAGTGATGGAACAACAATCTCTTGATTGATATTCCTGTTAGTAACTACCTT
Organism: Bombina bombina; assembly: GCF_027579735.1. Lineage (NCBI taxonomy): Eukaryota > Metazoa > Chordata > Amphibia > Anura > Bombinatoridae > Bombina > Bombina bombina. The sequence goes on along the minus strand of NC_069510.1, from coordinate 46,237,602 downwards.
AGGTAAGAACCCAGGTTTAGTACGCAGAACTACCTTGTCTGAATGAAAAATCAGATAAGGAGAATCACAATGTAAGGCAGATAACTCAGAGACTCTTCGAGCCGAGGAAATAGCCATCAAAAACAAAACCTTCCAGGATAACAGCTTGATATCAATGGAATGAAGGGGTTCAAATGGAACGCCTTGAAGAACATTAAGAACTAAGTTTAAGCTCCACGGCGGAGCAACAGTCTTAAACACAGGCTTAATCCTAGTTAAAGCCTGACAAAAAGCCTGAACGTCTGGAACTTCAGCCAAACGTTTGTGTAGAAGAATAGACAGAGCAGAAATCTGTCCCTTTAACGAACTAGCAGATAAGCCCTTTTCTAAACCCTCTTGTAGAAAGGACAATATCCTAGGAATCCTAACCTTACTCCATGAGTAACTCTTGGATTCGCACCAATATAAATATTTACGCCATATCTTATGGTAAATTTTTCTGGTAACAGGCTTCCTAGCCTGTATTAAGGTATCAATAACCGACTCCGAGAAGCCACGCTTTGATAGAATCAAGCGTTCAATCTCCATGCAGTCAGCCTCAGAGAAATTAGATTTGGATGGTTGAAAGGACCCTGAATTAGAAGGTCCTGTCTCAGAGGCAGAGACCACGGTGGACAGGACGACATGTCCACTAGGTCTGCATACCAAGTCCTGCGTGGCCACGCAGGCGCTATCAGAATCACTGAAGCTCTCTCCTGTTTGATCTTGGCGATCAAACGAGGAAGCATCGGGAACGGTGGAAACACATAAGCCATGTTGAAGACCCAAGGGGCTGTCAGAGCATCTATCAGCACTGCTCCCGGGTCCCTGGACCTGGATCCGTAACAAGGAAGCTTGGCGTTCTGACGAGACGCCATGAGATCCAGATCTGGTTTGCCCCAACGATGAATCAGTTGAGCAAAGACCTCCGGATGAAGTTCCCACTCCCCCGGATGAAAAGTCTGGCGACTTAGAAAATCCGCCTCCCAGTTCTCCACGCCTGGGATGTAAATCGCTGACAGGTGGCAAGAGTGAGACTCTGCCCAGCGAATTATCTTTGAGACTTCCAACATCGCTAGGGAACTTCTGGTTCCCCCTTGATGGTTCATGTAAGCCACAGTCGTGATGTTGTCCGACTGAAATCTGATGAACCTCAGAGTTGCTAACTAGGGCCAAGCTAGGAGAGCATTGAATATTGCTCTTAATTCCAGAATATTTATTGGGAGGAGTTTCTCCTCCTGAGTCCATAATCCCTGAGCTTTCAGGGAGTTCCAGACTGCGCCCCAGCCTAGAAGGCTGGCGTCTGTTGTTACAATCGTCCAATCTGGCCTGCGAAAGGTCATCCCCTTGGACAGATGTGGCCGAGAAAGCCACCATAGAAGAGAATCTCTGGTCTCTTGATCCAGATTTAGTAGGTGGAACAAATCTGAGTAATCCCCGTTCCACTGACTTAGCATGCACAATTGCAGTGGTCTGAGATTCAGGCGCGCAAATGGTACTATGTCCATTGCCGCTACCATTAAGCCGATTACTTCCATGCACTGAGCTACTGACGTGTGTGGAATGGAATGAAGGACACGGCAAGCATTTAGAAGTTTTAATAACCTGGCCTCTGTCAGGTAAATTTTCATCTCTACAGAATGTATAAGAGTCCCTAGAAAGGGAACTCTTGTAAGTGGTAATAGAGAACTCTTTTCCACGTTCACCTTCCACCCATGCGACCTCAGAAATGCCAGAACTATCTCTGTATGAGACTTGGCAGTTTGAAAATTTGACGATTGTATCAGAATGTCGTCTAGGTACGGAGTCACCGCTATGCCTCGCGGTCTTAGTACCGCCAGAAGTGAGCCCAGAACTTTTGTAAAGATTCTTGGAGCCGTAGCTAATCCGAAGGGAAGAGCTACAAACTGGTAATGCCTGTCTAGGAAAGCAAATCTTAGGTACCGATAATGGTCCTTGTGAATCGGTATGTGAAGGTAGGCATCCTTTAAGTCCACTGTGGTCATGTACTGACCCTCTTGGATCATGGGAAGGATGGTTCGAATAGTTTCCATTTTGAATGATGGAACTCTTAGAAATTTGTTTAGGATTTTTAAGTCCAAGATTGGTCTGAAGGTTCCCTCTTTCTTGGGAACCACAAATAGATTTGAATAGAATCCCTGCCCGTGTTCCGTCCGCGGAACTGGGTGGATCACCCCCATTAGTAAGAGGTCTTGTACACAGCGTAGAAACGCCTCTTTCTTTATTTGGTTTGCTGATAACCTTGAAAGATGAAATCTCCCTCGTGGAGGAGAAGTTTTGAAGTCCAGGAGATATCCCTGAGATATGATCTCCAACGCCCAGGGATCCTGGACATCTCTTGCCCAAGCCTGGGCGAAGAGAGAAAGTCTGCCCCCCACTAGATCCGTTTCCGGATAGGGGGCCCTCTCTTCATGCTGTCTTGGGGGCAGCAGCAGGTTTCTTGGCCTGCTTGCCCTTGTTCCAGGACTGGTTAACTTTCCAGCCCTGCCTGTAACGAGCAACAGCTCCTTCCTGTTTTGGAGCGGAGGAAGTTGATGCTGCTCCTGCCTTGAAGTTACGAAAGGCACGAAAATTAGACTGTTTGGCCTTTGATTTGGCCCTGTCCTGAGGTAGAGCATGGCCCTTACCTCCCGTAATGTCAGCTATAATTTCTTTCAAGCCGGGCCCGAATAAGGTCTGCCCTTTGAAAGGAATATTAAGCAATTTAGATTTAGAAGTCACGTCAGCTGACCAGGATTTAAGCCATAGCGCTCTGCGCGCTTGGATGGCGAATCCGGAGTTCTTAGCCGTAAGTTTGGTTAAATGTACGACGGCATCAGAAACAAATGCGTTAGCTAGCTTAAGTGCTTTAAGCTTGTTCATAATTTCATCCAATGGAGCTGTGCGAATGGCCTCTTCCAGAGACTCAAACCAGAATGCCGCCGCAGCAGTGACAGGCGCAATGCATGCAAGGGGCTGTAAGATAAAACCTTGTTGAACAAACATTTTCTTAAGGTAACCCTCTAATTTCTTATCCATTGGATCTGAAAAGGCACAACTATCCTCCACCGGGATAGTGGTACGCTTAGCTAAAGTAGAAACTGCTCCCTCCACCTTAGGGACCGTCTGCCATAAGTCTCGTGTGGTGGCGTCTATAGGAAACATTTTCCTAAATATGGGAGGAGGGGAAAAAGGCACACCAGGTCTATCCCACTCCTTGCTAATAATCTCTGTAAGCCTTTTAGGTATAGGAAACACGTCAGTACACACCGGAACCGCATAGTATCTATCCAACCTACATAATTTTTCTGGAATTGCAACCGTGTTACAATCATTCAGAGCCGCTAATACCTCCCCTAGCAATTTGCGGAGGTTCTCAAGCTTAAATTTAAAATTAGAAATCTCTGAATCCAGTTTCCCTGGATCAGATCCGTCACCCACAGAATGAAGCTCTCCGTCTTCACGTTCTGCAAACTGTGACGCAGTATCTGACATGGCTCTCACCTCATCCGCGCGCTCTGTCCTTAACCCAGAGCTATCGCGCTTGCCTCTTAATTCTGGCAATTTAGATAATACTTCTGTCATAACAGTAGCCATGTCTTGCAAAGTGATTTGTAAGGGCCTCCCTGATGTACTTGGCGCCACAAAATCATGCACCTCCTGAGCGGGAGGCGAAGGTACTGACACGTGAGGAGAGTTAGTCGGCATAACTTCCCCCTCGTTGTCTGGTGATAATTTCTTTACATGTAAAGATTGACTTTTATTTAAAGTAGCATCAATGCAATTAGTACACAAATTTCTATTGGGCTCCACATTGGCCTTTAAACATAGTGAACAAAGAGATTCATCTGTGTCAGACATGTTTAAACAGACTAGCATTGAGACTAGCAAGCTTGGAAATACTTTTCTAAATAAATTTACAAGCAATATAAAAAACGCTACTGTGCCTTTAAGAAGCACAAAAAGCTGTCACAGTTGAAATAACAATGAACCAAAATAGTTATAGCAACCAATTTTTCACAGTAAATGTATTAAGTTAGCAAAGGATTGCACCCACCAGCAAATGGATGATTAACCCCTTAATACCCAAAAACGGATAACAATTTAATAATTAACGTTTTTCTCACAGTCAAAACACACTGTCACAGGTCTGCTGTGACTGATTACCTCCCTCAAAATGCTGCGCAAAAAAAGCGCTAAAATAGGCCCCTCCCACTCATATTACAACAGTGGGGAAGCTCAGAAAACTGTTTCTATGCAGAAAACAAAGATGGCCATGTGGTAAAAATCATGCCCCAATAAGTTTTATCACCAAGTACCTCACAAAAAACGATTAACATGCCAGTAAACGTTTTAAACATACATTTGAAAAGTTATGAATTGTTATTAATAAGCCTGCTACCAGTCGCTTTTACTGCAGTTAAGGCTCATACATTATTTCAGTATTAACAGTATTTTCAGAGTCAATTCCATTCCTTAGAAAAATACATTCAGTGTACACACACTCATCAGCCTAATACCAGTCGCTATCACTGCATTTAAGGCTGAACTTACTTTACATTGGTATCAGCAGTATTTTCTCAGTCAATTCCATTCCTCAGAAAAATAATTACTGCACATACCTCATTTGTTGCAGGGGAGCCCTGCATGATATTCCCCTTCTCTGAAGTTACCTCACTCCTCAGATGAGAATAGCCAGTGGATCTTAGTTACGTCTGCTAAGATCATAGAAAACGCAGGCAGATTCTTCTTCTAATGCTGCCTGAGAATAAACAGCACACTCCGGTGCCATTTAAAATAACAAGGCTGCAAGAGAATGACTGAATATGACATGTGAGGGGAGGAGCTATATAGCAGCTCTGCTTGGGTGATCCTCTTGCAGCTTCCTGTTAGGAAGAGATATATTCCATAAGTAATGGATGACCCGTGGACTGACTACACTTAACAAGAGAAAACAATTGCTTTTCAAAAATGCTAATGTCAATATTCCATATATAACATCATGGTGAAGAAATGTTGTGAAAAAATATATTGTGAAAAATAAATGGTGATAATGTCTTAATAAAATTGTGAAAGTTAATATCTTTAAGAAAAGTCTTTTGATAAAAATTGTCCAAATGTCCTTCAGATAGCACAATTATAATCCAATTTGTACAAGTGGAGATATCCTTACTATAGTGTTTAGATGGTGGATGGTTCCTAATATATTTACTCCAGATAGGATGTTTCCATATATCTTATATCATATATTTTTTTGCTTAGGACATTGAAGATATATGGAAACATCCTATCTGGAGTAAATATATTAGGAACCATCCACCATCTAAACACTATAGCAAGGATATCTCTACTTGTACAAATTGGATTATAATTGTGCTATCTGAAGGACATTTGGACAATTTTTTTAAGAGACTTTTCTTAAAGATATTAACTTTCACAATTTTATTAAGACATTATCACCATTTATTTTTCACAATATATTTTTTCACAACATTTCTTCACCATGATGTTATATATGGAATATTGACATTAGAATTTTTGAAAAGGTGTACACCTACACTTACACATTTTTCCACAATTTTGGTATTTTAGCAATTGCATTTTTTAAGCAATTGTTTTTTTCACTCCACAACCACTTTTTTTTACCTCACAAGGATTATTTATTTTTTGTCTTATATAAATTTTTTTACCGATTCATATTTTACATGGTTATTTTTATAAGGTCATTTTAATAGGTATCGATACCCTCTTGTTTTAAATTGTCTATCATTGTTTTTTATCATTGTCTAGCATTGTTTAAATTGTTTATCATTGTCTAGCATTGCTCTAGCAGATTTGTGCATTAACTACATCTGCGCAACCATTTTTTTCCACTTTTATAAGATTTATATATATTTTTAAAGGAAGACTGTTATATTGTACAATGGATGTTTTATAAAGTTCTGTATTCAACATTCCCTTGAGGCAAAGGAAGATTCCCACTACACAGTCAGGGCCCCAGTTTATCCTAGGATCCTGTGAATGTTTTATTTCAAGAATTGGTGATTTTATATATTTTTATTATCTGTGAAATAAATATGTATACATTTTAATCCTAATATTATTAGTTTTATACTATTTTAAAATACCCCTCTGACTCTACACAGCGAAGACTCCATTTAGGTGATCTAAGTGCTCCTTTCAGCCTATGATATTTTCTGTAACTTTTTAAGATCTGGTCAGGAGATCTTGCATATAGGAGCTGGTATAGTGACACCCTTTGGCGCTGGAGATATATACTTATTCTTATATATTTCAATTGGTCATACCTGCAATTAATCTTCCACTATATTTCCCTTAGTCCAAAAGCGCCCACTCCATATGCTTATTCTCCTATATTTTGTTACTAAGCTTGGTAAGGTCCTAGAGTGACCTTAGATCTTTCAGGAGGAATAAACTATAGAAAATATTGTAAACTTAAGGTTCAAGAACCCATTTTACTGTCATACATTTTATTTTCACTTCAGTTCCGACTGTTATTTATTCTTAGCTCGACACGCCTATGCCCGCTGAATTCCCTATCCCCTCCCTTACATATATTTTGAACTCTCAATTCATCATGAGGTCCTTAAAGGGCTTTCCCTGGGACTACCATATTTGCTCTAATTCCATAACCATATGACCCATAAGTGGTCAGCTCAGTAGTAACCCCAATAAGCTATGATTATTACAAAATGGAGGATTCAGATGCTCATATCACTCATTACTTCTATTTTTGACCTTAATATACTTTTTTAAAGCATTTTATTTATGTTTCTGTGACTATAAGTTGTAGTGCTTATGACGGTTACCGTTTGTTGTACTGTTTGAATATCCTCAATAAAAAAATAAATAAAAAAAATAAAAAAAAGTCCACAAAACAAATAACAAGCCAGGAATCAAAACCAGAGCTGGTAGTAAGACGAGCCGAGTCAGGAGCCAAAGCGAATAGTCAGATGAGCCGAGTCAGGAGCCAAAGCGTGTAGTCAGACGAGCCGGAATCAGGAACAAGAAGAACAGCAGAGTCAGGAACAAGCCAGACATCAGGAACCAGGAGGGACATCAGACAGCCAGGTAATACACAGGAGCTCTCACAAACAGGTCTGAGACAAAGCAAGAGCATACTGAACAGAGGCCGTTTAAATAATAAGTGATGACATCACAATTCTGAGACTGCATCCTGTCTCACACGGATGATGTACACCAGTCTGGAAGTGCAGGAAATGAGCAGCATCACACAGTATGCACCAGAGTCAGCAAGAGAGGTGAGTAAAATGGCTGCCAGCAGCACATGGCAAACAAAACAGGGAAAAAACCCTGACAGTACCGCCCCCCCCCCCCTCAACGACAAAAGGCTTTTATAGGGAAACGGGCTTGGAAGGCACGGAGGAGGGCGGGAGCATGAACATCAGAGGAAGGAACCCATGAACGCTCCTCCAGACCGTAGCCCCTCCAGTGAACCAAATACTGTACGTGGCCCCTGGACATACGAGAGTTAATAATGCTGCTGACCTCATACTCCTCATGGTTGTTAACAAAGATAGGACGGGGACGAGGTAACACAGCGGTAAACCAATTACAAACCAATGGCTTCAAGAGGGAGACATGAAAAACATTGGAGATGCGTATTGCAGGAGGAAGGTCAAGAGCGTAGGCCACAGGATTGACCCGTCGGAGTATTCAAAAAGGACCAACATAACGGGGAGCCAGTTTATTGGAAGGCACACAAAGTTTAAGTTCAAGTTGCGGGAGGACAGCCAAACTGGTAGGAAGACGCAAGCAGACGCCTGGAACTTTTGGAGCTACATAGAAAGATGAAGGCAATCCTGAATCTGCACCCACGTGGAACGGAGTTGCCGGAGATGCTCCTCCAAAGCCAGAATACCCTGAGACATGAATGAATCGGGCAACAAGGACGGTTGAAACCCATAATTCGCCATGAACGGGGATAACTTGGAGGAAGCATTATAGCACTATTACGTGCAAACTCTGCCCAAGATAACAGTTCAGACCAAGTATTGTGGTGATCTGAGACATAGCAACGGAGGAACTGTTCCAGAGCTTGATTAGACCGTTCCGCAGCCCCATTGTATTGAGGGTGATATGCCGAGGAGAAGGAAAGCTGGATCCCCATTTGAGCACAAAAGGAACGCCAAAATCTGGAGACAAACTTGCTACACCGGTCCGACACTATCTCCTTGGTTAACCAATGTAAACGGAAGAACTCCCGGGCAAAAATTGAAGCAAGCTCGTGTTTTCCATTTGTGGCCCTCCTTGATTCTAACGAGATTGTACGCTCCTCTCAAATCAAGTTTAGTAAAGACTGTAGCTCCCTTGAGGCGGTCAAAGAGTTCCGTAATGAGCGGAATAGGTTAAGCATTCTTAATGGTAAGACGATTAAGACCCCTATAATTGATGCATGGTCTTAACTCGCCACCCTTTTTCTTCACAAAGAAGAAGCCAGTCCCTGCAGGAGAGCAGGATTTGCAGATGATCCCCCGCAACAGAGCATCTACAACATATTCCTCCATAGCACAATTCTCCGCAACAGACAGAGGGTAAACCCAGCCCCGAGAAGGAATGGCTCCGGGTTGCAGGTCTATGGCACAATCGTAAGACCGGTGAGGAGGCAACGTACCGGCAGGCATCTTGTCAAAAACGTCAAGGAACTCTCAGTTCTCCTCTGGCAATTGAGATACTGAAGAAATGCACAAGTTTTAACTGGTTTCTGAAAAGACAAGTGGAAAGATATTGCGGAGACCACGACAAAATTTGGGACCTGCGCTAATCAAGACTGGGAATGTTTTTTGGAGCCAGGGATAACCTAGAACAACCGGAAAATGCAGAGAGTTTATCACCTGGAACAACCATGAATAATGGAGCAGTTTCGTAATTAACGAGTGCGGGCTGAAGGGGCCTGCCATCAATGGCCTCAATAGCAAGCAGAACGGACCGAGGCAAAACAGGAATGGAGTGCTTTGATACAAAAGCACTGTCAATGAAATAGCCCGCAGCTAGAGCCTGGGTGACTATGGAGGAGTCCACCGAGGAAAGGACAACCATGACCAAAGGTTTCTCCTTTAGCAGTTCCGGGGACGAGGATAAACCACCCAAAGTCTGCCCCCGACAGGACCTTAGGTGTGAGCGTTTCCCGGTCGTGTAGGACAAGACTTTAAAAGGTGGCCCTGTAACCCACAATAGAGGCAGAGCCCCTCCCTCCTCCTAAAGGCCCTCTCCACTGCGGAGAGACGTGTGAATCCCAACTGCATCAGCTCAGCAGTACCTGGTGACTCGGGACCGGGAGGCATGGGAGGAGAGGGAGGCATGGGTGGGAACGAACACATAGGAGAAAATGGAACAGGAGGCTTCCACAAGCACTCCTTGAAAGAGGGCCTCTCACTTAGTCTGATGTCAATTAGGATCAAAAAAGACACCAATGTCTCGAGATCTTCTGGTAAATCTCTGGCAGCAACTTCGTCTTTAATCGCATCAGAGAGCCCATGAAAGAAGGCGGCAACAAGGGCTTCATTGTTTCAGCCTATCTCTGCGGCAAGCGTATGGAACTCAATGGCATACTGAGCAACAGATCTTATACCTTGCTGAATGGACATGAGTCGTTTAGCAGCAGAGCAGGAGCGAGCCGGAACATCAAATACTCTTCGAAATGAGGCCAAAAATTCAGGGTAATTTGAAATCACAGGTTTATTAGTCTCCCACAAGGGATCAGCCCAGGCAAGAGCTGTGTCAGAGAGTAACAAGATGAGAAATCCCACCTTAGCTCTGTCAGAGGGAAACGCCTGAGGTAACATCTCAAAGTAAATGCCCACCTGGTTCAAAAACCCTCTGCACTGATTAGGATCGCCTCCATATCGCTGAGGTAGAGGTGCAGGAACGGACATGCTCCTGGTAGGACTAGGTGCAGCAGCGGAAAAAGGAGCAGCCATAACTTGCGGGGCACTTTGGTCCAAATGTGCAGTGCAAGTCAGCAGGGTTTGCAGGGCTAGTTGATCCAAGCAGTGATCCTGTTCATCCATCCTGGAAATTATGGCAGGCAAAGGTGGATTATTAGCACCATCAGGATTTATGTCCCTTGCGTAATGTCAGGGTGCCAGGAATCAGACTGAGACGAGAAGTGCAAAAATAATCACACCTTTATTAATAGCAAAAATAAATAACAAGCCAGGAATCAAAACCAGAGCTGGTAGTCAGATGAGCCGAGTCAGGAGCCAAAACCAATAGTCAGACGAGCCAAGTCAGGAGCCAAAGCGAGTAGTCAGACGAGCCGGAATCAGGAACAAGGAGACCAGCAGAGTCAGGAACAAACCAGAGATCAGGAACCAGGAGGGACGTCAGACAGCCAGGTAATACACAGGAGCTCTCACAAACAGGTCTGAGACAACGCAAGGGCAAAGCATACTGAATAGAGGCCCTTTAAATAATAAGTGATGACATCACAATTCTGAGATTGCATCCTGTCTCACACGGATGATTTACATCAGTCTGGCCATAAAAGGAAGTGCAGGAAATGAGCAGCATCACACAGTATGCACCAGAGTCAGCAAGAGAGGTGAGTAAAATGGCTGCTAGCAGCACATGGCAAACAAAGCAGGGAAAAAACCCTGACACGTTGATACTATTACCTTTCCATGGCTAATCCACAACATAACAAAAAACCTATAGATTCCATAAGGATTCAAACAATAAACACCAAAGGACTCAACATCCCATCTAAAAGATCTCAAACATTGAGAGACTTTGACAGACACAAAATGGACTTAGCATTTGTCCAAGAAACTAATTTCATTAAAAACAGAGAACCACTGACCTTCGCAATTAAATTTGGCACATGTTGCTATGCATCCCACCCTAAGTCCAAAAAGCATGGAGTTGGAATTCTAATTAGGAAAAAACATAATTTATGCTTACCTGATAAATTTATTTCTCTTGTGGTGTATCCAGTCCACGGATCATCCATTACTTGTGGGATATTCTCCTTCCCAACAGGAAGTTGCAAGAGGATCACCCACAGCAGAGCTGCTATATAGCTCCTCCCCTAACTGCCATATCCAGTCATTCGACCGAAGACAAGCAGAGAAAGGAGAAACCATAGGGTGCAGTGGTGACTGTAGTTTAAAATTAAAAAATACCTACCTTAAAATGACAGGGCGGGCCGTGGACTGGATACACCACAAGAGAAATAAATTTATCAGGTAAGCATAAATTATGTTTTCTCTTGTAAGGTGTATCCAGTCCACGGATCATCCATTACTTGTGGGATACCAATACTAAAGCTAAAGTACACGGATGAAGGGAGGGGCAAGGCAGGTACTTAAACGGAAGGTACCACTGCCTGTAAAACCTTTCTCCCAAAAATAGCCTCCTAAAAAGCAAAAGTATCAAATTTATAGAATTTTAAAAAAGGTATGAAGCGAAGACCAAGTCGCCCCCTCGCAAATCTGTTCAACAGAAGCCTCATTTTTAAAGGCCCATGTGGAAGCCACAGCTCTAGTAGAATGAGCTGTAATCCTTTAAGGAGGCTGCTGGCCAGCAGTCTCATAAGCTAAGCGGATTATACTTCTTAGCCAAAACGAAAGAGAGGTTGCCGAAGCCTTTTGGCCTCTCCTCTGTCCAGAGTAGACAACAAACAAAGCAGATGTTTGACGAAAATCTTTAGTAGCTTGTAAATAATACTTTAAAGCACAAACCACGTCAAGATTGTGTAATAGACGTTCCTTCTTTGAAGAAGGATTAAGACACAATGATGGAACAACAATCTCCTGATTGATAATCTTATTAGATACCACCTTAGGTAAAAACCCAGGTTTGGTACGCAGAACTACCTTATCTGCATGGAAGATCAGATAAGGAGAATCACATTATAAGGCAGATAACTCGGAAACTCTACGAGCCGAGGAAATAGCTACCAAAAAAAGAACTTTCCAAGATAAAAGTTTGATATCTATGGAATGAAGAGGTTCAAACGGAACCCCCTGAAGAACTTTAAGAACCAAATTTAAACTCCAAGGTGGAGCAACAGGTTTAAACACAGGCTTGATTCTAACTAAAGCCTGACAAAATGCCTGAACGTCTGGAACATCCGCCAGACGCTTGTGCAAAAGAATAGACAGCGCAGAAATCTGTCCCTTTAAAGAACTAGCTGATAACCCTTTCTCCAAACCTTCTTGGAGAAAAGATAATATCCTGGGAATCCTGACCTTACTCCATGAGTAGCCCTTGGATTCACACCAATAAAGATATTTACGCCATATCTTATGATAGATTTTCCTGGTGACAGGCTTTCGTGCCTGAAATAAGGTATCAATGACTGACTCGGAGAAACCACGCTATGATAAAATCAAGCGTTCAATCTCCAGGCAGTCAGCCTCAGAGAAATTAGATTTGGATGGTTGAAAGGACCTTGAAGTAGAAGGTCCTGTCTCAGCGGCAGAGTCCATGGTGGAAAGGATGACATGTCCACCAGATATGCATACCAAGTCCTGCGTGGCCACGCAAGCGCTATCAAGATCACCGATGCTCTCTCCTGCTTGATTTTGGCAATCAGACAAGGGAGCAGAGGAAACGGTGGAAACACATAAGCCAGATTGAAGGACCAAGGCGCTGCTAAAGCATCTATCAGCGTTGCCTTGGGGTCCCTGGACCTGGATCCGTAACAAGGAAGCTTGGCGTTCTGGCGAGACGCCATGAGATCCAGTTCTGGTTTGCCCCAACGATGAATCAATTGTGCAAACACCTCCGGATGGAGTTCCCACTCCCCCGGATGAAAAGTCTCTCGACTTAGAAAATCCGGCTCCCAGTTCTCTACACCTGGGATATGGATAGCTGATAGGTGGCAAGAGTGAAACTCTGCCCAGCTAATTATCTTTGAGACTTCTAACATCGCTAGGGAACTCCTTGTTCCCCCTTGATGGTTGATGTAAGCCACAGTCGTGATGTTGTCCGACTGAAATCTGATGAACCTCATTGTCGCTAACTGAGGCCAAGCGTGAAGAGCATTGAATATCGCTCTCAGTTTCAGAATGTTTATTGGAAGGAGTGTCTCCTCCTGAGTCCACGATCCCTGAGCCTTCAGAGAGTTCCAGACTGCCCCTCAGCCTACAAGGCTGGCATCTGTGGTTACAATTGTCCAATCTGGCCTGCAAAAGGTCATTCCCTTGGACAGATGGACCCAAGATAGCCACCAGAGAAGAGAATCCCTGGTCTCTTGATCCAGATTTAGTAGAGGGGACAAATCTGTGTAATCCCCATTCCACTGACTGAGCATGCATAGTTGCAGCGGTCTGAGATGTAGACGTGCAAACGGCACTATGTCCATTGCCGCTACCATTAAGCCGATTACTTCCATACACTGAGCCACCGAAGGGCGAGAAGTGGAATAAAGAACACGGCAGGAATTTAGAAGTTTTGGTAACCTGGACTCTGTCAGGTAAATCCTCATTTCTACAGAATCTATTAGAGTTCCCAGAAAGGAGACTCTTGTGAGAGGGGATAGAGAACTCTTTTCCTCGTTCACCTTCCACCCATGCGACCTCAGAAATGCCAGAACTATGTCCGTATGAGACTTGGCAATTTGGAAATTTGACGCCTGTATCAGAATGTCGTCTAAATAAGGGGCCAAGGCTATGCCCCGCGGTCTTAAGACCGCCAGAAGTGACCCCAGAACCTTTGTAAAGATTCTTGGGGCTGTAGCTAACCCAAAGGGAAGAGCTACAAACTGGTAATGCCTGTTCAGGAAGGCAAACCTGAGAAACCGATGATGATCTTTGTGTATCGGAATGTGAAGATAAGCATCCTTTAAATCCACTGTAGTCATGTATTGACCCTCCTGGATCATAGGTACAATGGTACGAATAGTCTCCATCTTGAATGATGGAACTCTGAGGAATTTGTTTAAAATCTTGAGATCTAAAATTGGTCTGAAGGTTCCCTCTTTTTTGGGAACCACAAACAGATTTGAGTAAAATCCCTATCCTTGTTCCTCCTGTGAAACAGGATGGATCACTCCCATAATTAGGAGGTCTTGAACACAGTGTAAGAATGCCTCTCTCTTTATCTGGTTTGCAGATAATTGTGAAAGGTGAAATCTCCCTTTTGGAGGAGAAGCTTTGAAGTCCAGAAGATATCCCTGGGATACAATTTCCAACGCCCAGGGATCCTTGACATCTCTTGCCCAAGCCTGGGCGAAGAGTGAAAGACTGCCCCCTACTAGATCCGTTACCGGATAGGGGGCTGATACTTCATGCTGACTTAGGGGCAGCCGCAGGCTTTTTGGCCTGCTTACCTTTGTTCCAGGTCTGGTTAGGTCTCCAGACCGACTTGGACTGGGCAAACGTTCCCTCTTATTTTGCATTAGAGGAAGTTGATGCCGTACTCGCCTTGAAGTTTCGAAAGGCACGAAAATTAGTCTGTTTGGCTCTTGATTTGGACCTATCCTGAGGAAGGGCATGACCTTTTCCTCCAGTGATATCAGAAATGATCTCCTTCAAACCAGGCCCGAATAGGGTTTGCCCCTTGAAGGGAATGTTAAGCAGCTTAGACTTTGAAGTAACGTCAGCTGACCACGATTTAAGCCATAGCGCCCTGCGTGCTTGAATAGCAAAACCAGAATTCTTAGCCGTTAGTTTAGTCAAATGAACAATGGCATCAGAAACAAAAGAATTGGCTAGCTTAAGTGCTCTAAGCTTGCCAAGTATGCCATCCAATGGGGTCTCTACCTGTAAAGCCTCTTCCAGAGACTCAAACCAGTAAACCTTTTAGGTATTGGAAAAACATCAGTGCATATCCTTAAGTTGCTGCGTCTATTCCTGTTGTCAAGATCTTCCACTTTTAGTTTTAATTCCTGGATCATGGAATCATGGCAGCTAAGGTGTTGAGTGTTGTTGCTAACTAATTATCCCTTGCTTGCCTTATAGACCCTTTAGCCTTAGGAGGTATGCAGCCTACATGTGCTTGCATTTACATGCTTCTGGTCTGCTGCTTTAAAGAAAAAGCTTGTATCTCTGGGGGAGACAAAATCTAATATTGGTGCAGGAGCGCTGGAGATCATTAATTGTGTGGCCCTACGAAAGAGTGTACTTGCTGCATTAATAGGCACAGCATGGCCTCTTTTGTCTTGCAGGGCCTTGTAATACTTTTAGGCTTAAGCGCATGATTTGTTCCTATTTACATGGCGTGGGCGCATGGGGCATTTCTCACCTTAGTGGCTGCCTTCTCGTTATGTGGGACTATGAACCTCTGTGTCAGGAACAGGTGTAAGCTTGAGGGTGAGTTAATCCATTTTTACTGGGTTCTGGGGGCCTTTGGAGTATAGGCCCAGATCCAAGATGGCGATCAGGTGTTCCCACGGAGCTGGAGTAAAAGCTGTGATTTGCACCGATCAGCAGTGTATCATGTCAAAGTCCTTGTCGGCTTGCTCCAAGGGTGTGTGTTTGTTGTGGATAGTTGTTCACCAGTTTTTAGAGCATTAAGGGGCCAATAAGGTTGAAAAGGCGACAGAGCTTCACTGCAGTGCATCCATTTCCCTGAACGGCTCCGCTCCGCTCCGCCTCCCAGATGTGCAATCTTTTTGTCAAGCTTTGGTCAGAATCAGGCCTGTATTTAAAGGGACAGTCAACCATCGAATTGTTATTGTTTTAAAAGATAGATAATCCCTTTATTACTCATTCCCCAGTTTTGCATAACCAACACAGTTATATTAATGTACTTTTTACCTTTGTGATTACCTTGTATCTAGGAACCTTCTTCCAGCCCCCTGATCACATGACTGTGACTGTTTATCATCTATTGTCTTAAATTTAGCATTGTATTTTGCTAGATCTTAAATAACTTTCTGTGCCTGAACACAGTGTTATCTATATGACCCACGTGTACTTTCTGTCTCTTTGTGTTGAAAAGAGATTTAAAAAGCCTGTGATAAGAGGCAGCCCTCAAAGGCTTAGAAATTAGCATATGAGCCTACCTATGTTTAGTTTAAACTACGAATAGCAAGAGAAAAAAGCTAATTTGATGATAAAAGTAAATTGGAAAGTTGATTAAAATTAAAAGTCCTATCTGAATAATGAAAGTTTAATTTATACTTGACTGTCCCTTTAAGTATGTTGCTCCTCCTTGGAGTCTTGAAGGGACAGACAAATAAAAAAAACACTTTCATGATTTAAATAGGGAATGTAATTCTAAACAACTTTCCAATTTACTTTTATTACCAATTTTGCTTTGTTCTCTTGGTATTCTTAGTTGAAAGCTAAATCTAGGAGGTATATATGCTAATTTCTTAGACATTAAAGGCCACCTCTAATCCGAAAGCATTTTGACAGTTTTTCACCACTAGAGGGCGTTAGTTCATGTGTTTCATATAGATAACATTGAGCTATCTAGGCACGTGAAGCTCCTAGGAGCAAGCACTGATTGGCTAAAAATGCAAGTCTGTCAAAAGAACTGAAATAAGGGGGCAGTTTGCAGAGCCATAGATACAAGGTAATCACAGAGGTAAAAAGTATATTATTATAACTGTGTTGGTTATGCAAAATTGGGGAATTGGTAATAAATAAAAATTCTGATGTTTACTGTCCCTTTAACCTTGTTCTTAAAGTTTTGCAGCAGGCTCCGTTTGCCATTCCATAGACATTAAGTTGTTATCTTGGAAGGTTTTGTTTCTTCTTGCTATATTTTCTGCTCGGAGAGTTTCAGAACTCTCAGCTTTGCACTGCAGTGTGATTCGCCTTATCTTATTTTTCATGCCGATAAGGCAGTACTTCGTACTAAGTTTGGTTTCCTTCCTAAGGTTGTTTTGGATAGAATTAATAATTAGGAAATTGTTGTTCCTTCTCTATGTCCTAATCCTTCTTCTCATAAGGAACATTTGTTGTACAACATGGATGTTGTGCATGCTCTTAAATTCTATTTGCATGCGACTAGGGATTTTGTCTGTCTTGTTTGTTTGTTTCTCTGGGACACGTAAAGGTCAGAAAGCTACTGCTACTTCTCTTTCTCTCTGGTTGAGAAGTATAATTTGTTTGGCTTACGAGACTGCTGGACAGCAGCCTCCTGGGAGACTTACAGCTCATTCCACCAGAGCTGTCTCCTCTTCTTGGGCTTTCAAAAATGAAGCTTCTGTGGAACAGATTTGCAAGGCTGCAACTTGGTCCTCTCTGAATACATTTTAAATTTTTTATAAATTTGATACTTTTGCCTTGGCTGAGGCTTCCTTTGGGAGGAAGGTTCTTCAAGCTGTGGTTCTTTCTGTTTAGGTCTACCTGTATTGTCCCTCCCTAGTCCTCTGTGTCCTCTAGCTTGGGTATTGGTTCCCAACAGTAATTGAGGAGGCCGTGGACTCACCATATCTTAGGAAAGAAAACAAAATTTTTGCTTACCTGATAAATGTATTTATTTCCAGGTATGGCAAGTCCACGGCCCACCCTTTCTTTTAAGACAGTTTATTGACTTATCCTCAGGCACCACTACACCTTGTGTTACTCCTTTTTCTCTATTTAACTTTGGTCGAATGACTGGGGTTTGTGGGAAGGGGAGTGATATTTAACAGCTTGACTATGGTGCTCTTTGCCTCCTCCTGCTGGCCAGGAGTGATATTCCCAACAGTAATTGAGGACGCCGTGGACTCACCATATCCGGAAATAAATAAATTTATCAGGTAAGCATAAAATTAGTTTTTTTGGTTTCCATCCAATTATGACTTGCTTTTAACTGATTGTGGGCAGCAATTCGTTTTTATAGCAGTTATATCCTGTACTATAAATTGTCATAACAGCAGTTATACCAATAATATAGAAATATTCTTTTGAGATAGATATGATTTCATGATTATATTATCCTTTGTCTCTGGGCTGATCTGAATTATTTTATAATGAGCAATTTGCCCAATCACATGTGACAGAAACCAATATTCATAAAATAAAGCAAAATATATATTAATAGTTATAATGTTGTAAATAATTAGCCATGTTATTTCAGCAATACAGAACAATAAGATAATGAAGTAACTTATGTCAATAGGTATAGGTAGGTGTGATATGAGCGCCTAAGGATATGAATTTCCTGCTACTAATATAGTTTATCCCTCAAGGTAAACAAAGTGATGTGCAAGTTTAGAGTGTTATTAGCAGTGCTTGAAGCACGAAAATAGTGACTTGTTAGAAAAAATGAATTTTTAGATACAATGTATTTGTTCAATGAAAAAATGAATGAGCATATGGTGTCAATGTAAAAAAAAATGTATTACTATAATCACTAAAACAGATAATAAGGGACGTCTCCCAATCTAAAACAAAGTTGAATAAGTAAAATATATAAATCCCCAACTTTATATTATATGGATATAAGACAGAAAGAATCTTCACAATCTAGCAAGTTGTATATAAACCTGATTTGCTGGTATATATAAACCAACCTAAGCAGCTTTAAGTAGCTTTTAACAATGTATCGGATAGATATAATTTCAATAACATAATATAGCAAATTCAGCAGCAATTGACTTGGTGTGCAGTAATCTTTAAATTAGAAAAAAGAAAGTCTTTATCATTTCAAGAGAAGGCTTTTTTTGAACCTTATATAACACAGTTCTTATTATATTGTTTATAGCAATTTGTAAAATACTCAGGCGGGTGTACCGCTCTCTATTTCAGGTTATCCAGGAAAAGCTGTTTTTAAACCTTTTATAACACAGTTCTTATTATGTTGTTTGTAAGCTCCTCAGGTGGGTATACCGCTCCCTGATTAGAGTTGTACAGTTCACAGTCCCCTCTGCGGTTTTACCGAGTCCAGGGGGATAATATAGGAGGGTATCTGTTTTAAAATTTTCACCTTTATAGCTGGTAAATGTATCCAGTTGGATATTATATGGGATAAAGAAAGGTACCTTAGTTTTGGTTGCAACCGCTTACGTGGTTACTTGTTATTCTCTTCCACCTTCTGTTCAGCTGTATGAAGTGGTTAGTCTGCAGGGCTCAGGTGGCGAGTGTGGTCACCTGACTCCCCTCTGTGTTTTAGAGGTCCGAGTTCACGTTCCGCTTCCACGATTTCAAGTTTATGATGTTGGTGTTCCTTTCAATCACCTAGGCGCCTTGGGAGAAAAGGATGTGGATGGCAATTCCGCTGTATGTGTCACAAATAGATGTTTAAGCAACAAACGCCCGAATGTTTGGCTGAAAAGTTGCTGGAAAGTTGCTGATAAATGACATTCAGTCAATAATGTGTAGCAGTAGGTCCTACTCAACGCGTTTCACCCCAAAGGGCTTTATCAAGAATGCACATACTGCTCACTTCTAGACCTATATAGAACTTGCTTTCTTTTGATTGACTGGAACTTCACCTGTTAATTTTTTGCCACCTGAGAGGATTTTTCTTCTTTCAAAAAGGTGGATTTCTTTTAAGGAGGATTTACTGGGATCTTTTGCTTTTGATTACCACAACTTAATATAGGTTGTTAGATATGTAGGATGTTCATTAGAGTGCTGGATATAAAAAAGAGAGGGATACCACACAACTTACAATATGAAAAGATCCTTCGTTCTTTTCAAGTTAAAGTTAGAACTGCAAAAGGTGATAGTAAGTGCGCTAAAAAAGCTGAAGGTATCCGTTGAAATTATAAAGCGTATATTTTTCTTTTTTTAGTATATAGGGTTGGTTCTTATAGTTTATACAAATGTGTATAGACAATGGAGGTTAAATTTTACAATAAGTGTATATAAATGTTTAAAAGTGAGTGAAGGTGTGTATAGCGTCCTGAGGATATCTGTCTTCCTAAACACGCTAGTTAAAGTGTTGCCTTTATCTATAAATTGTTATGTACCAAAATGTAGAGGGTTGATTCTCTCTAAAGTTGTGGGTGTGTTAACCCCTACTATGTGTTAGAAAAAACTAAAATATCTAAAGGATGATGGTCCTAGAGATAACTGTGAAGTTCCTTAGCGATTCAAAAATGTATCAGTGTTAACAAAGTATAAATAACCAAAAACTAATAAAAATATGGATTCTTATCAGTGTTATCAGTGATATATCAGTGTTGACGAAATAAAAATTACCAAAAACTAATAAAAATATGGAATATTATCAATGTCCATTATTGTGAATGTATCAACCACAAACAAAAAAAGTCTATAACTTTATAAATTGGTGCTCAGTGTATTATACAAAGGAAAAAAAATAATAATAATAGAACCTAAAACCTACTAATAAGCATTACTCAAGTAGTAAATTCTTTTTAATACTACTACAATGGGGCAGTTTGAGCGGAAAAAAAACCTAACACCTGCAAAAAAGCAGCGTTCAGCTCCTAACGCAGCCCCATTGTTTCCTATGGGGAAACACTTCCTAAGTCTGCACCTAACACCCTAACATGAACCCCGAGTTTAAACACCCCTAACCTTACACTTTTTAACCCCTAATCTGCTGCCCCCGCTATCGCTGACCCCTGCATATTATTTTTAACCCCTAATCTGCTGCTCCGTACACCGCCGCAACCTACATTATCCCTATGTACCCCTAATCTGCTGCCCCTAACATCGCCGACCCCTTCATAATATTTATTACCCCCTAATCTGCCCCCCCCCAACATCGCCGCTACCTACCTACACTTTTTAACCCCTAATCTGCCGACCGGACCTCGCCGCTACTCTAATAAATGTATTAACCCCTAAAGCTAAGTCTAACCCTAACACCCCCCTAAGTTAAATTTAATTTAAATCTAACAAAATAAAATAAATCTTATTAAATAAATTAATCCTATATAAAACTAAATACTTACCTGTAAAATAAACCCTAATATAGCTACAATATAAATAATAATTATATTGTAGCTATTTTAGGATTAATATTTATTTTACAGGCAACTTTGTATTTATTTTAACTAGGTACAATAGCTATTAAATAGTTAATAACTATTTTATAGCTACCTAGTTAAAATAATTACAAAATTACCTGTAAAATAAATCCTAACCTAAGTTACAATTAAACCTAACACTACACTATCAATAAATTAATTAAATAAACTACCTACAATTATCTACAATTAAATCAACTAAACTAAATTACAAAAATAAACAAACACTAAATTACAAAAACAAACAAACACTAAATTAAATAAAATAAAAAAAGATTACATGAATTTTAAACTAATTACACCTACTCTAAGCCCCCTTAAAAAATTAACAAAGCCCCCCAAAATAACAAAATGCCCTACCCTATTCTAAAATAAAATTTCTCTTGTAAGGTGTATCCAGTCCACGGATTCATCCTTTACTTCGGGGATATTCTCCTTCCCTACAGGAAGTGGCAAAGAGAGCACACAGCAGAGCTGTCCATATAGCTCCCCCTCTAGCTCCACCCCCCAGTCATTCTGTTTGCCGGCTCTAAGCACTAGGGTCTCTCTCGGGAGGGTAAAGTGAATGTGGTGTTAGAATTGTAGTTTTTATTATCTTCAATCAAAAGTTTGTTATTTTAAATGGTACCGGTTTGTACTATTTACTCTGTAGCAGAAAAGTGATGAAGATTTCTGCTGAGAGGAAAATGATTTTAGCATATTGTAACTAAAATCCACTGCTGTTCCCACACAGGACTGAGGAGTACCAGAAAACTTCAGTTGGAGGGAACAGTTTGCAGGGTAGTCTGCAATAAGGTATGTTCAGTCATTTATTTCTAGACAAGACTGAGATAAAGCTAGAAGAGACTGACAATATCCCCATGAGGGGAGGGTAAGCTATGGTCACAGACTTAGTAAGGAATTGAATGCTTACATAACAGGGCTAATTATGCTGGTTGTAATGATTAATTCTTCCCCTAAATTAGAGAGAAAGAAAGGAATGTAAGGACCTCAGCTGCAGGTTAAATTTTATGTGTAGGATGGGAGATGGAGAGCACTTCCCACACAGGTGGAATAGGAATGTGTTAACTGTGGTGTTTCTACAATCCCCTTTCAGATAATATGCGGTAATGCTGTTTTCACATCTGAGATGGAAGAATATTACTTCTTTGCACAGGGTTAAAACAGCTTAACCGGTAATTGAGTAATTGGTGAAGGTAACAAAAAAATAAAGCATTGAAGCCCTATAGTACTTGCTAGCAAAGTAACTTAGTATATCTGCATCGTAGGACTTCCTTACTAACATAGGAGAGAACTCTTTGTCAATTATGTGGGTTAAAAAATATGTTATAGACAGTTGTTATTTAGTCACATCTAGTATCCAGTTACAACCGTTTAAAAAGATATGCAGAATGATTCCCCAAGTAAAGTTTATTATTTCACCTGAGCTCCGGTATGACTTCTGAGTATAACATTGTTAGGTCGCTTACCGGTAAGGACGAAGTTAGTATGAGGGATGAAGTCCAGTTATAATTTGTAAATTTGCCTGGAGCGAGTTGCGGCTAGTAGCTATGCAGTGAGACGTTGTCGATTGCACTTCCGGTGGCGTGTGACGTCACACGATTGGTGCTGGGAGCGGTAGTTTCAGAGAGATTCCGAATCGAAGAATGGCTTGAAGCTTGAGTGCAGCTGCTGAGAGTAGGCGGCACAAATACCAAGCAATTAGATAAGGGTAAGTTCATCCTTTATAGGAAGTTGAAAAGTAGGTGTGTCGATATAGGTGCAAGAGCAGAGGAAACAAACGATACTTAAAGAACAAGACCAGTTATAAAAATATGACACTGGTTGACACTAATTCAGGGCAATCGATTGTTTATCTAAGGAAAATATCATTTGTAAGACACTTTGAAAGTCCTTTTGGGTTCTTTCTGGGGTTATTACCCACATGGCTAATTTTTATTCACTTAGGAGAGATTTCTTAGGCCTCACAGCTCCGGAGTAGAGTGGGAGGAGCCTAGTTTTGCGCCTCAGATGCGCAGTTAGAATTGCATAGAAGTTCATGCTGCTTCACATGGAGGGTCCTGCTGCTGTTTGAGGGCCTAAAAGGAGCTATATTCCCCCAAATCTGATCCCTAAGGGCAGGTAGGGCCACAGCAAGGCTGTGGCAAGGTTCTGTAGTAATTTTAACCGGGTGTTGGCTTTAGGCTGCTCCGGTATGGGCATTAAGGGGTTAATCGTTTTGATACTAGTGGTGCAATCTTACTAAGGCTTTAGGTACATAATGTGAAAATTTCAAAAGGATTGCTGCATTTTCCCTGTTTTGCAAAATTGTGTGCTCTTTTTATCTCTTAAAGGCACAGTAACGTTTTTTTCAAATTGTGTTTTTTATTTGATTAAAGTGAATTCCAAGCCTGTTTGTGTATACTACTAGTCTGTTAAACATGTCTGACACCAAGGAAAATCCTTGTTCAATGTGTTTAGAAGCCATGGTGGAACCCACTCTCAGAATGTTTCCCACTTGTACTGATATGTCTATACACTTTAAAGATCATATTGTTGCACTTAAGAATGTGGCCCAAGATGATTCTCAGACTGACGGTAATGAGGGTAGCCCGTCTACCTCTCCCCAAGTGTCACAACCAGTTACGCCCGCTCAAGCGATGCCTAGTACCTCTAGTGTGTCTAACCCTTTTACATTACAAGACTTAGTGGCAGTCATGGATAATTCTCTCACAGCCTTCTTATCTAAACTGCCTGTGTTACCTGCAAAGCGTGATAGCTCCGTTTTAAGAACAGATTATGAGCATTCTGACGCTTTGTTAGCCGTATCCGATATACCCTCACAACGCTCTGAAGTGGGAGCGAGGGATTTGATGTCTGAGGGAGAAGTCTCTGATTCAGGAAGGGTTCCTCCTCAGACAGATTCAGATACATTGGCTTTTAAATTTAAACTAGAACACCTCCGCGTTTTGCTCAGGGAGGTATTAGCTACTCTGGATGACTGCAACCCTTTGGTGATCCCAGAGAAATTATGTAAAATGGACAAGTGCCTAGAGGTCCCTGTTTACACTGATGCGTTTCCGGTCCCTAAAAGGATTGCGGATATCGTTACTAGGGAGTGGGATAGACCAGGTGTTCCCTTTGTTCCCCCTCCTGTTTTTAAGAAAATGTTTCCCATATCTGACCCCGTGCGGGACTCGTGGCAGACGGTCCCTAAGGTGGAGGGGGCTGTTTCTTCACTTGCTGAACGCACAACCATACCAATTGAAGACAGTTGTACTTTTAAAGACCCTATGGATAAGAAGTTAGAGGGTTTACTTAAGAAAATTTTTGTTCAACAAGGTTTTCTTCTCCAACCTATTGCCTGCATTATTCCTGTAACTACTGCAGCTACTTTCTGGTTTGAGGCGCTGGAAGACTCACTCCAGACGGAGACCTCTTATGAGGAAATTATGGATAGAATTAAGGCTCTAAAGCTAGCTAATTCTTTTATCACTGACGCCGCTTTCCAATTAGCTATGTTAGCGGAAAAAAATTCAGGTTTCGTCATTTTGGCGCGCAGGGTGCTATGGCTAAAGTCCTGGGCGGCCGATGTGTCGTCTAAATCCAAGCTTTTGAACATCCCTTTCAAGGGAAAGACCCTCTTCGGGCCTGAATTGAAAGAGATTATTTCAGAAATCACCGGGGGAAAAGGCCATGCTCTCCCTCAGGACAAGTCCTTTAAGACAAAGAACAAAGCTAATTTCCGTTCCTTTCGTAATTTCAGGAGCGGCCCTGCTTCATCCTCTCCGGCTGCAAGAGGGTAACGCTTCACAGCCGAAGGTAACCTGGAAACCTTAGCAGGGCTGGAATAAGGGTAAACAGGCCAAAAAGCCTGCAGCTGCCACCAAGACAGCATGAAGGGGTAGCCCCCGATCCGGGACCGGATCTAGTAGGGGGCAGACTCTCTCTCTTCGCTCAGGCCTGGGCAAGAGATGTACACGATCCTTGGGCATTAGATATTGTATCCCAGTGATATCTTCTAGAATTCAAGGGCTCTCCTCCAAGGGGAAGGTTCCACATTTCTCGTCTGTCTACAGATCAGACAAAGAAATAGGCGTTTTTAAGCTGTGTAGAAGATCTACATACAATGGGAGTGATACACCCAGTTCCAATTGCGGAACAACGGTTGGGTTTTTACTCAAACCTATTTGTGGTTCCCAAAAAAGAGGGTACTTTCAGACCCATCCTGGATCTAAAAATTCTAAACAGATTCCTCAGAGTCCCATCATTCAAAATGGAGACCATTCGGACAATCTTACCAATGATCCAGGAAGGTCAATATATGACTACCGTGGATCTAAAGGATGCATACCTACTCTTGAGAAAGGCCTTTTATAGAGGCCGAAACGCGTTGACAAATCTGGTGAGCATTATTACATTATTTTTCATATGCTAAAACGTTATTGCACTATGTTGTTTTTTAAATTACAGGGATAATCGAAGTTTACATTGAAAAGACAAAGCAAAGTCATCTAGCACACAAAAGTCTATTACCATCACCCATATGGAGACATTCATAAGGAGGATCATTCACTAATAACCACCATTTCTTCTGTTAAGTGTGATCAGTCCACGGGTCATCATTACTTCTGGGATATTACTCCTCCCCAACAGGAAGTGCAAGAGGATTCACCCAGCAGAGCTGCATATAGCTCCTCCCCTCTACGTCACTCCCAGTCATTCTCTTGCACCCAACGACTAGATAGGATGTGTGAGAGGACTATGGTGATTATACTTAGTTTTATATCTTCAATCAAAAGTTTGTTATTTTAAAATAGCACCGGAGTGTGTTATTACCTCTCTGGCAGAGTTTGAAGAAGAATCTACCAGAGTTTTGCTATGATTTTAGCCGGAGTAGTTAAGATCATATTGCTGTTCTCTGCCATCTGAGGAGTGAGGTAAACTTCAGATCAGGGGACAGCGGGCAGATGAATCTGCATAGAGGTATGTAGCAGTTTTTATTTTCTGACAATGGAATTGATGAGAAAATCCTGCCATACCGATATAATGTCATGTATGTATACTTTACACTTCAGTATTCTGGGGAATGGTACTTCACTAGAATTACACTGTAAGAAATACATAAAGCTGTTTAATAACTAGAGATTATGTTTAACGTTTTTGCTGGAATGTAAAATCGTTTTCATTTGCTGAGGTACTGTGTGAATAAATGTTTGGGCACTATTTTTCCACTTGGCAGTTGCTTAATCTGTTTTTCTGACAGTTTCTGTTCTCCCTCACTGCTGTGTGTGAGGGGGAGGGGCCGTTTTTTGGCGCTTTTACTATGCATCAAATATTTCAGTCAGCAACTCATTGTATTCCCTGCATGATCCGGTTCATCTCTACAGAGCTCAGGGGTCTTCAAAACTTATTTTGAGGGAGGTAATTTCTCTCAGCAGAGCTGTGAGAATTATAGTTTGACTGAGATAAAAAACGTTTATTCTGTAATTTGTTTCCTGCTTTCAGAATTTGTTATCCTTGCTAATGGGATTAAACCTTTGCTAAAGTTGTGTTGTTTACAAGGATTGAGGCTATAACTGTTTCAATTTATTAATTTTCAACTGTCATAGATCTTCTGTGCTTCTTAAAGGCACAGTACGTTTTAATATTATTCTAATTGAATTGTATTTCCAAGTTGCAAGTTTATTTGCTAGTGTGTTAAACATGTCTGATTCAGAGGATGATACCTGTGTCATTTGTTGCAATGCCAAAGTGGAGCCCAATAGAAATTTATGTACTAACTGTATTGATGCTACTTTAAATAAAAGTCAATCTGTACAAATTGAACAAATTTCACCAAACAACGAGGGGAGAGTTATGCCGACTAACTCGCCTCACGTGTCAGTACCTACATCTCCCGCTCAGAGGGAGGTGCGTGATATTGTAGCGCCGAGTACATCTGGGCGGCCATTACAAATCACATTACAGGATATGGCTACTGTTATGACTGAGGTTTTGGCTAAATTACCAGAACTAAGAGGTAAGCGTGATCACTCTGGGGTGAGAACAGAGTGCGCTGATAATATTAGGGCCATGTCAGACACTGCGTCACAGGTGGCAGAACATGAGGACGGAGAACTTCATTCTGTGGGTGACGGTTCTAAATTTAAACTGGAAAACCTCCGTGTATTACTAGGGGAGGTGTTAGCGGCTCTGAATGATTGTAACACAGTTGCAATACCAGAGAAAATGTGTAGGTTGGATAAATATTTTGCGGTACCGACGAGTACTGAGGTTTTTCCTATACCTAAGAGACTTACTGAAATTGTTACTAAGGAGTGGGATAGACCCGGTGTGCCGTTCTCACCCCCTCCGATATTTAGAAAAATGTTTCCAATAGACGCCACCACAAGGGACTTATGGCAAACGGTCCCTAAGGTGGAGGGAGCAGTTTCTACCTTAGCTAAGCGTACCACTATCCCGGTGGAGGATAGCTGTGCTTTTTCAGATCCAATGGATAAAAAGTTAGAGGGTTACCTTAAGAAAATGTTTGTTCAACAAGGTTTTATATTGCAACCCCTTGCATGCATTGCGCCGATCACGGCTGCAGCGGCATTCTGGATTGAGTCTCTGGAAGAGAACATGTCCAGGGGGATGCCATTCAGCAGACCAGACTGGACAATTGTAACAACAGACGCCAGCCTTCTAGGTTGGGGTGCCGTCTGGAATTCTCTGAAGGCTCAGGGACAATGGAGTCAGGAGGAGAGTCTCCTGCCAATAAACATTCTGGAATTGAGAGCAGTTCTCAATGCCCTCCTGGCTTGGCCCCAGTTGACAACTCGGGGGTTCATCAGGTTTCAGTCGGACAACATCACGACTGTAGCTTACATCAACCATCAGGGAGGGACAAGAAGCTCCCTAGCTATGATGGAAGTATCAAAGATAATTTGCTGGGCAGAGTCTCACTCTTGCCACCTGTAAGCAATCCACATCCCGGGAGTGGAGAACTGGGAGGCGGATTTCTTAAGTCGTCAGACTTTTCATCCGGGGGAGTGGGAACTTCATCCGGAGGTCTTTGCCCAAATACTTCGACGTTGGGGCAAACCAGAGATAGATCTCATGGCGTCTCGACAGAACGCCAAGCATCCTCGTTACGGGTCCAGATCCAGGGATCCAGGAGCAGTCCTGATAGATGCTCTGACAGCACCTTGGGACTTCAGGATGGCTTACGTGTTTCCACCCTTCCCGTTGCTTCCTCGATTGATTGCCAGAATCAAACAAGAGAGAGCATCAGTGATTCTAATAGCACCTGCGTGGCCACGCAGGACTTGGTATGCAGACCTGGTGGACATGTCATCCTGTCCACCTTGGTCTCTACCTCTGAAACAGGACCTTCTGATACAGGGTCCCTTCAAACATCAAAATCTAACTTCTCTGAAGCTGACTGCTTGGAAATTGAACGCTTGATTTTATCAAGACGTGGATTTTCTGAGTCAGTTATTGATACCTTAATACAGGCTAGGAAACCTGTTACCAGAAAGATTTACCATAAGATATGGCGTAAATACCTATATTGGTGTGAATCCAAAGGTTACTCTTGGAGTAAGGTTAGGATTCCTAGGATATTGTCTTTTCTACAAGAAGGTTTAGAAAAGGGTTTATCTGCTAGTTCATTAAAGGGACAGATCTCAGCTCTGTCCATTCTGTTACACAACGTCTGTCAGAAGTTCCTGACGTCCAGGCTTTTTGTCAGGCTTTGGCCAGAATTAAGCCTGTGTTTAAAACTGTTGCTCCACCATGGAGTTTAAACCTTGTTCTTAATGTTTTACAGGGCGTTCCGTTTGAACCCCTTCATTCCATTGATATAAAGTTGTTATCTTGGAAAGTTCTATTTTTAATGGCTATTTCCTCGGCTCGAAGAGTCTCTGAATTATCAGCCTTACATTGTGATTCTCCTTATTTGATTTTTCATTCGGATAAGGTAGTCCTGCGTACTAAACCTGGGTTCTTACCTAAGGTAGTTACTAACAGGAATATCAATCAAGAGATTGTTGTTCCTTCTTTATGCCCAAATCCTTCTTCAAAGAAGGAACGTCTACTGCACAACCTGGATGTAGTCCGTGCTCTAAAATTTTACTTACAGGCAACTAAGGAATTTCGACAAACGTCTTCTCTGTTTGTCATTTACTCTGGGCAGAGGAGAGGTCAAAAAGCTTCCGCTACCTCTCTTTCTTTTTGGCTTCGTAGCATAATTCGTTTAGCTTATGAGACTGCTGGACAGCAGCCTCCTGAAAGAATTACAGCTCATTCTACTAGAGCTGTGGCTTCCACTTGGGCCTTCAAGAATGAGGCCTCTGTTGAACAGATTTGCAAGGCTGCAACTTGGTCTTCGCTTCATACTTTTTCCAAATTTTACAAATTTGACACTTTTGCTTCATCGGAGGCTATTTTTGGGAGAAAGGTTCTTCAGGCAGTGGTTCCTTCTGTATAAAGAGCCTGCCTATCCCTCCCGTCATCCGTGTACTTTTGCTTTGGTATTGGTATCCCAGAAGTAATGATGACCCGTGGACTGATCACACTTAACAGAAGAAAACATAATTTATGCTTACCTGATAAATTCCTTTCTTCTGTAGTGTGATCAGTCCACGGCCCGCCCTGTTTTTAAGGCAGGTAAATATTTTTTAATTTATACTCCAGTCACCACTTCACCCTTGGCTTTTCCTTTCTCGTTGGTCCTTGGTCGAATGACTGGGAGTGACGTAGAGGGGAGGAGCTATATGCAGCTCTGCTGGGTGAATCCTCTTGCACTTCCTGTTGGGGAGGAGTAATATCCCAGAAGTAATGATGACCCGTGGACTGATCACACTACAGAAGAAAGGAATTTATCAGGTAAGCATAAATTATGTTTTTATTAACTCAGTTTCACTTGGATTTTACTTATTAATTAAGACTTTATATTGGATTTTTTACACGTATAACTTTTTTATATATATATTTTTTTTACCTTTTCCCATTTTTCAGATTTTTTACACATATTTTTTCACACTCTTTTACACAGTTTTAGGGGATCCCCAGTTCATATTACACATTTTTATATATACACTTGGAGTATAACACTTTTTTCATTGGATTATTTATTGGATTTTTTTCACCTCCCCTTTTTTCACTGGATTTTTGGATTTGACATTTACACCTAGGAATTGCACCATTATTCCTTTGGACTTTTTTCAGAACTTTTTCTTTCTCCTTAAGAGATCATTTAATGTGACTCTTATTTTATTATCCCCGTAATTGGTGATACAAATTCGTTGACCATT
This sequence comes from Bombina bombina, assembly GCF_027579735.1. NCBI lineage: Eukaryota > Metazoa > Chordata > Amphibia > Anura > Bombinatoridae > Bombina > Bombina bombina. The sequence continues at coordinate 46,207,437 of NC_069510.1, read as the reverse complement.
GTATTTTTTAACTGTATTGATTATTGTATTTTTTAACTGTATTTGATTTCAGTATATGTTACATGGATCCATATTTTTACTATACAGTATGTTTAAATAAATGTTTTGACTGTTATTTATTTTTCTGTTAGAATCTTCCTCTGCCTCTAGTTGGCGCTCTCGGATTATTTTATTATTATTTTCTGTATGCTTGTTATTCACACTTATAAACTTGGGGAACGTTTTTTAACGTCAGGCACTGTGTTTGACACCTTTCCAGTCAGGAAGGGCCTTCCCAGTTGTAGGCTGAGCCTCATTTTCGCGCCATTACTGCGCAGTTACTTTTGAGAGCAAGACATGCAGATGCATGTGTGAAGATCTGAAAGTAGTTGGAAAGTTCCTAGAAGGCTTCATTTGGTATCGTATTCCCCCCTGGGTTTGGTAAAGTCACAGCAAAGGCTGTAGCTGGGACTGTAGAGGGGTTAAAACTGTAACCGGCTCCGGTTTCGTTATTTTAAGGGTTAAAGCTCTGAAAATTGGTGTGCAATACTTTGAATGCTTTAAGACACTGTGGTGAAAATTTGGTAAATTTTGAAAAATTCCTTCATACTTTTTCACATATTCAGTAATAAAGTGTGCTCTGTTTAAAATTTAAGGAGACAGTAACGGTTTTGTTTTAAAACGGTTTTTGTGCTTTATTGACAAGTTTAAGCCTGTTTAACATGTCTGTACCTTCAGATAAGCTATGTTCTATATGTATGAAAGTCAATGTGTCTCCCCCTTCAAAATTGTGTGATAATTGTGCCATAGCGTCCAAACAAAGTAAGGACAGTACTGCCACAAATAGTAAAGTTGCCCAAGATGATTCATCAGATGAAGGGAGTAGACATAGTTCTACATCATCTCCTTCTGTGTCTATACCAGTTTTGCCTACGCAGGAGGCCCCTAGTACTTCTAGCGCGCCAATGCTTATTACTATGCAACAATTGACGGCTGTAATGGATAACTCCATAGCAAATATTTCTCCTGTTAAGTGTAGTCAGTCCACGGGTCATCCATTACTTATGGGATGATATCTCCTCCCTAACAGGAAGTGCAAGAGGATCACCCAAGCAGAGCTGCTATATAGCTCCTCCCCTCTACGTCCTACCCAGTCATTCTCTTGCACCTAACTAATAGATAGGACGTGTGAGAGGACTGTGATTGTTAAACTTAGTTTTTATTTCTTCAATCAAAAGTTTGTTATTTTAAACAGCACCGGAGTGTGTTGTTTTTTCTCAGGCAGCATTAGAAGAAGAATATGCCTGGGTTTCTGTATGATCTTAGCGGTCGTAACTAAGATCCATTTGCTGTTCTCGGCCATTCTGAGGAGTGAGGTAACTTCAGAACAGGGGACAGCGGGCAGGGTTCACCTGCAAGGAGGTATGTTGCAGTATATTATTTTCTAAGGAATGGAATTGACTGAGAAAATACTGCTAATACCGATGTAATGTAAGTGCAGCCTTAAATGCAGTAGTAGCGACTGGTATCAGGCTGATATGTATGTATGTTTACACTGTGGTATTTCTAGGGAATGGAACTTCACTAAGAAAATACTGTATACATTTAAGTTATATTTGAGCCTCCACTGCAGTGAAAGCGACTAGCAGCAGGCTTATTAATAACATTTCATAATTTTATTTTAAAACGTTTACTGGCATGTTAATCGTTTTTCTCTGAGGTACTTGGTGATAAAACTTTATGGGCATTATTTTACCACATGGCTGTCGTTTGTTTATGAATAAAATCAGTTTACTGAGCTTCCCCACTGTTGTATTATGAGTGGGAGGGGCCTATTTTGGCGCTTTATTGCGCAGTAAAAATTCAGTCACAGTCTTCCTATTTCTTCCTCCATGATCCAGGACGTCTCTACAGAGCCCAGGGGTCTACAAAACTAGTTTTGAGGGAGGTAATCACTCACAGCAGACCTGTGAGACTGTGTTTTGACTGTGATAAAAACTTATTACATTTACTGTGAAAATTTGGTTGCTATAACTAATTTGGTTCATTGTTATTTCAACTGTGACATTTTTTTGGTGCTTCTTAAAGGCACAGTAACGTTTTTTATATTGCTTGTAAATTTATTTGAAAAGTATTTTCCAAGCTTGCTAGTCTCATTGCTAGTCTGTTTAAACATGTCTGACACAGAGGAATCTCTTTGTGCAATATGTTTAAAGGCCAATGTGGAGCCCAATAGAAATTTGTGTACTAATTGCATTGATGCTACTTTAAATAAAAGCCAATCTGTACATGTAAAGAAAATTTCACCAGACAACGAGGGGGAAGTTATGCCGACTAACTCTCCTCACGTGTCAGTACCTTCGCCTCCCGCTCAGGAGGTGCGTGATATTGTGGCGCCAAGTACATCAGGGCGGCCCTTACAAATCACTTTGCAAGACATGGCTAATGTTATGACTGAAGTACTATCTAAATTGCCAGAATTTAGGGGTAAACGCGATCACTCTGGGGTAAGAACAGAGTGCGCTGATAATAATAGAGCCATGTCTGATACTGCGTCACAATTTGCAGAACATGAGGACGGAGAGCTTCATTCTGTGGGTGACGGATCTGATCCAAGTAAAGTGGACTCAGACATTTCAAATTTTAAATTTTTTTTTTTTTTATTTATGTTTTCTTTTTATTTTCAATTCAAAACAACAGGTAAACATATATAAGGTCAATAGTTTACAATCAAGGCAGGATAAATAAATCATGAAAAAGATTGATGTTAGGCTAAACATAGCATAATGTTTGTCATGAGGACAGTCCTTGTTGAAAGATTATACCATAGTCCAATGTCCTTTAATTAATCCATCGTGTGCTGTGACATTAGAGCTCTTGTGCTTAGGAAGAGTTAGAGATTAGCAGGTGTGGGGGGAGCTCCTGTTGTTTCAAAGATAGGACTAATGGTGTCCTTGCCCAATTGGGATGCTGATATACATTCCTCAAGACATATTGTATTATAAGTGTGAGGCAGTGAAAGTAAACTTATCTCAAAAAAAAATTAGCACTTAACATAAATTAAGGAGAGAAAGGAAAGAAGAGTAGAATAAAGAGAAAGATGGGAAATGGAAAGATAATGGGGAGCTAACATGGGGACCGTGTACACAATCAGTGGTCTTATTTCTCTGCTTCTTCTGGTGTTGTTTACTTGCCCACTTCATTAGTCTGTGGTTAGAATTTTTATGCGTTGAACCATATTTAGATCATTACAAGTTGTATATGATAAGGGCAGAGATGTCTCGTTAATGGCAGGGAGAGGGGGGGGGATATGGGTTTTTTATAGAATTTAAAGATTTTAAAGGGGGGACCTTTTGTTGATTTGAGTCTATGTACCAGCGAATGTGAAGGATTCCCACAAGAAGATCATATCTTGATATAGGGTGAGTTGGCCTAATTTGAGGTAATGCAATCTTTCTAAAAGAAGATTTTTTTGAACTGATGTTATCCATTCCTGGATAGCAGGGATTGATGTAGATTTCCATTTTCTAGGGATTAGCTGATTTGCAGTGTTGAGCAGTAAGTGGTAAAGGTGTTTTCTTATCTTACAAGTAATGGCGGGGGTTGGCAGAGTAGAACTAAATCTGGGGTGGGAGATATGTTTGTGTTTAATATTTTATTAATATATGTAAAAATTTGTGACCAGAATGGTTTTATAAGATCGCAGTCCCACCAAATGTGGGTAAGGTGTCCCTCTTGTGTGCAGCCTCTCCAACAGAGCATTGATGAGTTTTTATATATAGATTTTAATCTTGCTGGAGTTAAGTACCATCTCATCATTATCTTGATGTTGGTCTCTTTAGCTTGGGCTGAATGTGCTGAGTGGGTTAGAGTGTCGAATCTGCGCATCCAGATTTTGGGGGCAGTGTTCGTCTTGAGTTCTAGGTCCCATCTTTTTGTATAAGAGGGGAGAAGTGGAAAGGACATTTGTAGGATCAGTTTATGTAGTTTGGAGATTGTTCTAGGTGTATTTTCAATTGATTGACATATTTGTTCAAAGAGGGTGAGAGATCGTGTTAGGTTCTTTATATCCTTGTGTGTGGTTATGTAGTGTCTTGCCTGATTAAGACGAAACCAAGAGGATAGGAATGGATGATTTAAAGAATCCATTTGGTTTTTGGTTATGATTTTGTGATTGCTATCTGTCAAGAGGTATATAGGAAGTGATCTGGAAGGACTTGCGGGTTGGGGGGGTATTTGGTGAAGGCCTGGTGGGAATTCCGGGTTATTGAGAAGTGTGGTGAGAGGAGAATATCAAGAGGAGATTTTGTTCAGTGGTTTGTTGATTAGTCTCCAGTCTGACCATGTTTCATTTGTTATGGATAAGGAGGATATACTGTATTTATTGAAGAAACCCGGGTTCCAACATATCTCATCTAAGTTATGTGACAAGGATAGGGAGTTTTCTAATTGTACCCATTGTTTGGGATTTGGGCCATTGATTTTGCACCAATCTGAGATTCTTTGCAACGAAATGGCAAGTTTATAGGAGCGAAGATGAGGGACCCCCAGTCCCCCATCACTAGGAAGTTTATGAAGCGTGTTTTTATTAATTCTAGGGGGTCTGCGTCTCCAAATATAATCGTTTATAATTTTTTGTAAGATATCCAGGTCTTTCTGGGTGCCTGGGATGGGGATTGTCTGGAGGATATATAATATTTTTGGCAATAGCATCATTTTTGCTGTGTGGATTCTGCCTAGCCATGAAATGTTTTTGGGTAGCCAAGTTGAGGTAAGGTTTTTAAGTTCTGAAATTAAGGTACCATAATTGTGTATGCGGAGATCTGCTATGTTGGGGGTAATGCGAATGCCTAAATATTTTAGGAATTTTGTTTGTAATTTGAGGGGGCAAGATAGTTTCAATTCATCTAGAGATTGGTTAATGAGATTGATAGGGAGATATTCAGATTTTGTCATATTGATCAGGAAATTGGATACAGTCCCATAATGGTCTAACTCTGAAATAGTTGTTCTAAGAGAGGGGAGCGGGTTAGTGAGTGTCAGGAGGATGTCATCTGCGAATATGGCTAACTTGTGGGTTTGGTCATCTACTTCTATTCCACGTATCTGGTTATTAAGACGTATTTTAATAGCGAGCGGCTCTAAGGCTAAGATAAATAAGAGTGGGGATAAGGGGCATCCCTGTCTGGATCCATTTCTGATTTCAAAGGGGTCGGATAACGTACCGTTTATTCTGATTTGTGCTGTGGGATTAGTATATAAGGCTAGGATTTTTTGAATAAAAGAGTCCGGGAAGTTATATCGTCTTAGGGTTTCTTGTAGAAAAGTCCAGTCTAGTCTGTCAAATGCCTTTTCGGCGTCAGTCGATAGGAAAACAGTCGGGGATTGGGTTGTCGAGATGTATTCTAGGAGATTGAGAACTTTAACTGTATTATCTTTAGCCTCTCTATGGGGCACAAAACACACTTGGTCTTGGTGGATTAAGGACGGAAGGATTTTATTAAGACGGGTGGCTAAAATTTTGGCGTAGAGTTTTAGATCTATATTAAGAAGGGAGATGGGTCTGTAATTGGCTGGGGAGTCAGTAGTTTTACCTGGTTTGGCAATAACAGAGATATTTGCTTGAAGCATGCTATCAGAGAAGGGACGGGAGGCATTTATGTGGTTAAATAGGTTTGTTAAGGGTGGGATTAGTAAATTTGCAAATGTTTTATAGTAGAGACCTGTATAGCCGTCTGGGCCTGGGGCTTTATTTTGTTTTAACTGTCGGATTGCGTCATTTACTTCTGAGGTGGATATAGGTTTCTCCAGTAATTCGCTTTGCTCAGTGGTCAATTGTGTGAGTGGAATATTCTTAAGGTATTGGGAGCATAGTTGGCGGTGTTTTCGGGTGTCCCTGTTGGGGTATAAGTTATAGAGTTTATGGTAGAATATTTTGAATTCGTTCGCTATAGTGTGTGTGTCTTCTATGATTTTACCTTGAGCTGATTTTATAGAGTGTACATAGGTTTTCTGTTGTTGTTTTTTCAGAGCTCTTGCAAGGTATTTCCCTGGCTTATTACCCTCTCTATAGAAATTTTGTTGGAGAAATAGCAATTGCCTTTGTGCTTTGACATGAAGGATGGAATTCAGTTTATCTCTCTTTACTTTGAGTTCCTCAAGAACAGCGTTATCTAGGGGGTTGATTTTGTGGGTGTAGTCTAGATCAGATATTTCAGAGGTTAAGCTTTCTATTTCTAGTCTACCTTTCTTTTTGATTTGTGCTTTTGCTTTAATAAATTCTCCCCTGATTGTGCATTTGTGGGCTTCCCAAAGGGTTGCCACGTTCATATCTGGAGTGCTGTTATGTGCAAAATAGTCTTTAATATGAGTTGCGAAGAGCTTTGCTTGAATTGGGTCTAGTAGTATGGAGTCATCTAATTTCCATTGGAAGGCCCTAAGTGGAGCAGAGGGCCAGTTAATATGACACGAAACTAGGGAGTGGTCGGACCAGGAAGTGTGTTTTATCTGTGAAAGTTTGGAATGAGATAGGAGTAAGTGATCTACCAATATATAATCTAGCCTGGAATAATTGCGTTTGGGGTGGGAAAAAAAGGTGTAGTCACGTTTTTGGGGGTTGAAGTATCTCCATACATCGTGTATGCCTAAGGATTTGAATTTCCGCCAAATCTTGGGTAGGTTAGGGGTTTTGGTTCTGGATTCTGGGTTTGAGCAATCAACCGTAGGGTCTAGAGGGAAATTGAGATCTCCAGCTACTATAAGGGAGCCTTTTAATTCTTTTACAATTAAGTCTGAAATTGAATTTATAAATTGGTCTTGTCTGGAGTTAGGAGCGTAGGCATTCACTAAGGTTACCGGTTTACCAAATAGTAAGCCTTTTAGGCAGATATACCTACCTTCCTTATCTGAGATGCACCGTATCTTAGTGAACGGTAAGGATTTGTGGAGCAATATACTGACCCCATTGATTTTCTTATTAGGGTTTGTGCTGTGGAAGTGCTGCGGATATTGTGGGGAGAAGTGTTTGGGAATATTTTTAGATTTAAAGTGCGTTTCTTGGAGCATCAATATGTGTCCACCTTTTTTCTGGAGATCATTAATGGCCATTCTCCTTTTTTGGGGGCAATTTAGGCCTTTGACATTTTGAGTAAAAATAATCAGTTCATGTGGTGAGTGTCTATTCATTTTGGTTGTGTAAGAAAGTTAATTTAATTTGAAGGGTGCCAGCATAGCTAATAAATTGGGCGTCATGTGTGCACACGGTAAGAGACAGAAGAGGGGGAAAGATAGGGGGAGCAGAAAAAGGTAGAGAAAAGGAAGTAAAGAGAAAGAGAAAAGAGAAACAAAATACATTTTCCATCTTAAGTACATTAAACATTCCTAAAATTAAGGAGATAAACTCCCAACTGTATGAGAACCATTAAACTTTGCTAGTAACTAACAGTCAGCATATTATAAGAAATCAAGTATTTCAGTGCAATAAAAGGGAACTTACGAAAAAAAAAAACATTGTGCAGCAATAAACCAATAATAAAGAAATATGGGCCCCAATCTAAACTGGGGAAGGAAGAATGGAAACAAAAAGTGGGGTTTACCACGAAACGTCAAAGTCAGCTTGTAACATCTCTAGCAGACATCTGGGGTGAAGCGGGCTTCTGTGTTCTCTTTTGACGGACTGGGATCCATTCCTTCCGTTGCGGGAGTGGTGGAAGTCCTGTGGTGTTGGGGTCTTTGATATGGGCGGGTAGGCCCTCAGCTAGTTGTGGTGGTTGAATGTCTAGTTCTCTGCAGATAGGTAAGATGTCGTCTGTAGTGGAGCATGATAGGCGTCTGCCCTTCCATAGTATTATCAAATGAAAGGGAAAACCCCAACGGTATGGGATGCTTCTCTTCCGTAGGAGTGATGTTAGTGGTTTAAGATCTCTGCGTTTGGAGAGTGTCCTTTGAGATAGGTCAGCGAAAACCTGTATCTCTACATTGTCGTACCTGAGGGGTTGTTGTTCTCTTGCAAGTTTCATTAATTCTTCTTTTACCTGGTAATTGGTGATTCTGGCTATAACGTCTCTTGGCGGTTGGTCTATTTGTGGTTTGGGGCGCAGAGCTCTGTGAGCCCTGTCAATTTCAATTTTTGTCTGTGTTTCTTCTTTTTTCAGGGTACTGAAAAAGTTTTGAAGGTATTGCTCTAGGTCAGGTGTTGCAACAGCTTCAGGAATTCCTCTTAGTCTGATGTTATGGCGCCTGCTGCGATTTTCTGCGTCGTCCAGTTTTTTCTTCCAGCTCTGAAATGTTTGCACCCTGACGTTGAATAGTGTGATGGAGCTCTGTGATAGCTTCTGCTTGGGCATCTTGTGTGTTTTCAAGTGATTCTACCCTGTGTCCTATTTCAGAGATGTCTTTCTTGAGGTCAGAGATCTCATCTTTAATGCATTGCTTGACTTGAGTTATTAGTGATGAAAAGTCTTTTTTTGAGGGGATTGAGTGAAATAGAGCTGTGGGTATGGTAATGCTTTCTGCAGGTTGATCACTTTCAGATTCTGATGAGCTTTGGCCTGAGACAAGATCAGGGGGGTCAACTTCTTCTGAAGCATTGGCTTTATTTTCCAAGGTCTTAAAGAATGTATTTACAGTGTGAGACGTGGCTTTCAGCTGCTTGCTGCTTTTACTTGGTTTACTGCCTTTCTTTGGCGACATTTTTTAGCGTAGATAGAGAGGTTTGCAAGACCAGTTAGGAGCTGCAAAAAAAAAAGGAAGGTGACTCTAGGATCTGAATTGACAGTTATGTCCCTTTTAGTAGGAGAAATTAGGTTGCAGCTTGATCCCTCAAATAAGGTAAAGGATTGTGCCCTCAGGTCTTTTCACTGTTAGATTTTTGATGAGGAGAAGCTTACGTTGGCAATAAGCTATGTAGAGTGTTGCCCCTCTGCAGTTTATTCAAAGATCTTTTTTATGTAGGCATGTAGGGGTTAATGCTTGAGCCTTTTGTGTTACATTATTTGCCGGTGCTGCGATATGAACATGTGTGTTCTTAGTGCGAATATATCCCCACAGTAAAGCTGCCGGACATAGGTCTAACTGAGAGATGTGTTTCGCTCTGCTGCTTCAGCTATTAGTGCCGGACTTCTCCTTTGGTTGTGCGCGGTGCGCACATTACTTTATTTTAGGCTGCGGCCTACCGCGTGACTCACCTCCGCATCGGGAAGCCGTGACTTGTTGCCCAGTGCTTTGTTGCTGCTCCGGTTTGCCTCGACTCAAGACGCTCAGTTGATATGGGCTAACCGTGAGAGCCGATGTGCTGGTGTCTCATTTAGGAGCGTTGGCGGGTGCGTGAAGGCCGCAGTCATGCGTTCACTTTTAGGAGGTGCTCCGGTAATTAAATTTGCAGATAGACGGTCCCAGAGTGGCTAGTCACAGAGTGAATGTGTTTGCCGAGGATTGTGGCTGTTAGTTTGCGTGAGGCATGAGCCTGAACCGTTCTCATACAGATAGGGCTGAGGAGCTCTAAGAGAAAGCAGCCATCTCCTAGGCTGGCTAGCTCCGTCCTCCTCCAAATTTTAAATTTAAGCTTGAGAACCTCCGTGTATTACTAGGGGAGGTATTAGCGGCTCTGAATGATTGTAACACGGTTGCAATTCCAGAGAAATTATGTTGGATAGATACTATGCGGTACCGGTATGTACTGACATTTTTCCTATACCTAAGAGGCTTACAGAAATTATTAACAAGGAGTGGGATAGACCCGGTGTGCCTTTTTCACCCCCTCCTATATTTAGAAAAATGTTTCCGATAGACGCCACCACATGGGACTTATGGCAGACTTATGGCAGACGGTCCCTAAGGTGGAGGGAGCAGTTTCTACTCTGGCTAAGCGCACCACTATCCCGGTGGAGGATAGCTGTGCTTTTTCAGATCCAATGGATAAAAAGTTAGAGGGTTACCTTAAGAAAATGTTTGTTCAACAAGGTTTTATTTTACAACCCCTTGCATGCATTGCGCCTGTCACGGCTGCGGCGGCATTCTGGTTTGAGTCTCTGGAAGAGACCATTAGCTCAGCTCCATTGGATGAGATTATAGACAAGCTTAAAGTCCTTAAGCTAGCTAATTCATTTATTTCTGATGCCGTAGTACACTTAACTAAGCTTACGGCTAAGAACTCCGGATTCGCCATTCAAGCGCGTAGAGCGCTGTGGCTTAAATCCTGGTCAGCCGATGTGACTTCTAAATCAAATTTGCTTAACATACCTTTCAAAGGGCAGACATTATTCGGGCCCGGTTTGAAAGAAATTATCGCTGACATTACTGGAGGTAAGGGCCATGCCCTGCCTCAAGACAGGGCCAAACCAAAGGCTAAACAGTCTAATTTTCGTGCCTTTCGTAACTTCAAGGCAGGAGCAGCATCAACTTCCTCCGCTCCAAGACAGGAAGGAACTGTTGCTCGCTACAGACAGGGCTGGAAACCTAACCAGTCCTGGAACAAGGGCAAGCAGGCCAGAAAGCCTGCTGCTGCCCCTAAGACAGCATGAAGTGAGGGCCCCCGATCCGGAAACGGATCTAGTGGGGGGCAGACTTTCTCTCTTCGCCCAGGCTTGGGCAAGAGATGTCCAGGATCCCTGGGCGTTAGAGATCATATCCCAGGGATATCTTCTGGACTTCAAAGCTTCTCCTCCAAAAGGGAGATTTCATCTTTCAAGGTTGTCAGCAAACCAGATAAAGAAAGAGGCATTTCTACGCTGTGTACAAGACCTTTTACTAATGGGAGTGATCCACCCGGTTCCGTGGTCGGAACACGGACAAGGGTTTTACTCAAATCTGTTTGTGGTTCCCAAAAAAGAGGGAACCTTCAGACCAATCTTGGACTTAAAGATCCTAAACAAATTCCTAAGAGTTCCATCGTTCAAAATGGAAACTATTCGGACAATCTTACCTATGATCCAAAAGGGTCAGTACATGACCACAGTGGATTTAAAGGATGCCTACCTTCACATTCCGATTCACAAGGATCATTATCGGTACCTAAGGTTTGCCTTCCTAAACAGGCATTACCAGTTTGTAGCTCTTCCCTTCGGGTTAGCTACGGCTCCAAGAATCTTTACAAAGGTTCTGGGCTCTCTTCTGGCGGTACTAAGACCGCGAGGAATATCGGTAGCTCCGTACCTAGACGACATTCTGATACAAGCGTCAAGTTTCCAGACTGCCAAGTCTCATACAGAGTTAGTTCTGGCATTTCTAAGGTCGCATGGGTGGAAGGTGAACGTAGAAAAGAGTTCTCTATTGCCACTCACAAGAGTTCCCTTCTTGGGGACTCTTATAGATTCTGTAGAAATGAAAATTTACCTGACAGAGGACAGGTTAACAATACTTCTAAATGCTTGCCGTGTCCTTCATTCCATTCAACACCCGTCAGTGGCTCAATGCATGGAGGTAATCGGCTTAATGGTAGCGGCAATGGACATAGTACCTTTTGCGCGCCTGCATCTCAGACCACTGCAATTGTGCATGCTAAGTCAGTGGAATGGGGATTACTCAGATTTGTCCCCTATGCTGAATCTGGATCAAGAGACCAGAGATTCTCTTCTATGGTGGCTTTCTCGACCACATCTGTCCAAGGGGATGCCCTTCAGCAGGCCAGATTGGACGATTGTAACAACAGACGCCAGCCTGCTAGGTTGGGGCGCTGTCTGGAATTCCCTGAAGGCTCAGGGATCATGGACTCAGGAGGAGAGACTCCTTCCAATAAACATTCTGGAATTAAGAGCAGTTTTCAATGCCCTTCTGGCTTGGCCTCAGTTAGCAACTCTGAGGTTCATCAGGTTTCAGTCGGACAACATCACGACTGTGGCTTACATCAACCATCAGGGAGGGACAAGGAGTTCCCTAGCGATGATGGAAGTATCAAAGATAATTCGCTGGGCAGAGTCTCACTCTTGCCACCTGTCAGCGATCCACATCCCAGGCGTGGAGAACTGGGAGGCGGATTTCCTAAGTCGTCAGACTTTTCATCCGGGGGAGTGGGAACTTCATCCGGAGGTGTTTGCCCAACTGCTTCGGTGTTGGGGCAAACCAGATCTGGATATCATGGCGTCTCGCCAGAACGCCAAGCTTCCTTGTTACGGATCCAGGTCCAGGGACCCGGGAGCGGTTCTGATAGATTCTCTGACAGCACCTTGGGTCTTCAACATGGCCTATGTGTTTCCACCCTTCCCGATGCTTCCTCGATTTATTGCCAGGATCAAACAGGAGAGAGCATCGGTGATTCTAATAGCGCCTGCGTGGCCACGCAGGACCTGGTATGCAGATCTAGTGGACATGTCGTCCTGTCCACCATGGTCTCTGCCTCTGAGACAGGACGTTCTGGTTCAGGGTCCTTTCAAACATCCAAATCTAGTTTCTCTGAAGCTGACTGCATGGAGATTGAACGCTTGATTCTATCAAAGCGTGGATTCTCGGAGTCAGTGATTGATACCTTAATACAGGCTAGGAAACCTGTTACCAGGAAAATTTACCATAAAATATGGCGCAAATACTTGCATTGGTGCGAATCCAAGAGTTACTCATGGAGTAAGGTTAGGATTCCTAGGATATTGTCTTTTCTACAAGAAGGTTTAGAAAAGGGTTTATCTGCTAGTTCGTTAAAGGGACAGATCTCAGCTCTGTCCATCCTTTTACACAAACGTCTGTCAGAAGTTCCAGACGTTCAGGCTTTTTGTCAGGCTTTGGCCAGGATTAAGCCTGTGTTTAAAACTGTTGCTCCGCCATGGAGCTTAAACTTAGTTCTTAACGTTTCACAGGGTGTTCCGTTTGAACCACTTCATTCCATTGATATCAAGCTGTTATCTTGGAAAGTTCTGTTTTTAATGGCTATTTCCTCGGCTCGAAGAGTCTCTGAGTTATCGGCCTTACATTGTGATTCTCCTTATCTGATTTTTCATTCAGACAAGGTAGTTCTGTGTACTAAACCTGGGTTCTTACCTAAGGTAGTCACTAACAGGAATATCAATCAAGAGATTGTTGTTCCATCATTGTGCCCTAACCCTTCTTCAAAGAAGGAACGACTTTTGCACAATCTGGACGTCGTCCGTGCCCTGAAATTTTATTTGCAGGCAACTAAAGATTTTCGCCAAACTTCTTCCCTGTTTGTCGTTTATTCTGGACAGAGAAGAGGTCAAAAGGCTTCGGCTACCTCTCTCTCCTTCTGGCTTCGTAGCATAATACGTTTAGCCTATGAGACTGCTGGACAGAAGCCTCCTGAAAGAATTACAGCTCATTCTACCAGAGCTGTGGCTTCCACTTGGGCCTTTAAAAATGAGGCCTCTGTTGAACAGATTTGCAAGGCTGCAACTTGGTCTTCACTTCACACCTTTTCAAAATTTTACAAATTTGACACTTTTGCTTCTTCGGAGGCTGTTTTTGGGAGAAAGGTTCTTCAGGCAGTGGTTCCATCCGTGTAAAGGGCCTGCCTGTCCCTCCCGTCATCCGTGTACTTTTAGCTTTGGCATTGGTATCCCATAAGTAATGGATGACCCGTGGACTGACTACACTTAACAGGAGAAAACATAATTTATGCTTACCTGATAAATTCCTTTCTCCTGTAGTGTAGTCAGTCCACGGCCCTCCCTGTTTTTACGGCAGGTCTAAATTTTAAATTAAACTCCAGTCACCACTGCACCCTATAGTTTCTCCTTTCTCGTTTGGTTTCGGTCGAATGACTGGGTATGACGTAGAGGGGAGGAGCTATATAGCAGCTCTGCTTGGGTGATCCTCTTGCACTTCCTGTTAGGGAGGAGATATAATCCCATAAGTAATGGATGACCCGTGGACTGACTACACTACAGGAGAAAGGAATTTATCAGGTAAGCATAAATTATGTTTTTATCCAAAATGCCTGCATATCAGAGAAAGCGCGATTGCTCTGTTTTAAACACTGAAGAGCAGGAGGGCGCTGATGATAATTGCTCTGTCATACCCTCACACCAATCTGAAGGGGCCATGAGGGAGGTTTTGTCAGATGGGGAAATTTCAGATTCAGGAAAAATTTCTCAACAGGCTGAACCTGATGTTGTGACATTTAAATTTAAATTAGAGCATCTCCGCGCACTGCTTAAGGAGGTGTTATCTACTCTGGATGATTGTGACAACCTGGTCATTCCAGAAAAATTATGCAAGATGGACAAGTTCCTAGAGGTTCCGGTGCACCCCGACGCTTTTCCTATACCCAAGCGGGTGGCGGACATAGTGAATAAGGAGTGGGAGAAGCCCGGCATACCTTTTGTCCCCCCTCCTATATTTAAGAAATTATTTCCTATGGTCGACCCCAGAAAGGACTTATGGCAGACAGTCCCTAAGGTCGAGGGGGCAGTTTCTACTCTAAACAAGCGCACTACTATTCCTATCGAGGATAATTGTGCTTTCAAAGATCCTATGGATAAAAAATTGGAGGGTTTGCTTAAAAAGATTTTTGTACAGCAAGGTTACCTTCTGCAACCCATTTCGTGCATTGTTCCTGTCACTACAGCAGCGTGGTTCTGGTTCGAGGAACTAGAAAAGTCGCTCAGTAGAGAGACTCCATATGAGGAGGTTATGGACAGAGTTCATGCACTTAAGTTGGCTAATTCTTTTATTTTAGATGCCGCTTTGCAATTAGCTAGATTAGCGGCAAAAAATTCAGGGTTTGCAATTGTGGCGCGCAGAGCGCTTTGGCTAAAGTCTTGGTCAGCGGATGTATCATCCAAGACAAAATTGCTTAATATCCCCTTCAAGGGTAAAACTCTCTTTGGGCCAGAATTGAAAGAGATTATCTCAGACATCACTGGGGGAAAGGGCCACGCCCTCCCACAAGATAGGCCTTTCAAAGCCAAGAATAAGTCTAATTTTCGTTCCTTTCGTAATTTCAGGAACGGACCGGCCTCTAATTCTGCATCCTCTAAGCAAGAGGGTAATGCTTCACAAACCAAACCAGCCTGGAAACTGATGCAAGGCTGGAACAAGGGTAAGCAGGCCAAGAAGCCTGCTGCTGCTAACAAAACAGCATGAAGGAGTAGCCCCCGATCCGGGACCGGATCTAGTAGGGGGCAGACTCTCTCTCTTTGCTCAGGCTTGGGCAAGAGATGTTCAGGATCCCTGGACACTAGAAATAGTTTCTCAGGGTTATCTTCTGGAATTCAAGGAACTACCCCCAAGGGGAAGGTTCCACATGTCTCATTTTTCCTCAAACCAAATAAAGAGACAGGCATTCTTACATTGTGTAGAAGACCTGTTAAAGATGGGAGTGATACACCCAGTTCCATCGGCGGAACAAGGAATGGGATTTTAATCAAATCTGTTTGTAGTTCCCAAAAAAGAGGGAACTTTCAGACCAATTCTGGATTTAAAGATCCTAAACAAATTTCTCAGAGTACCATCGTTCAAAATGGAAACCATTCGAACGATTCTACCTACAATCCAGGAAGGTCAATTTATGACTACCGTGGATCTAAAGGATGCGTATCTACATATTCCTATCCACAAAGAACATCATCAGTTCCTAAGGTTCGCCTTTCTGGACAAACATTACCAGTTTGTGGCCCTCCCATTCGGGTTAGCCACTGCTCCAAGGATTTTCACAAAGGTACTCGGGTCCCTTCTAGCGGTTCTAAGACCAAGGGGCATTGCAGTAGTACCGTACTTGGACGACATTCTAATACAGGCGTCGTCTCTTTCAAAGGCAAAGGCTCACACAGACATCGTTCTGGCCTTTCTCAGATCTCACGGATGGAAGGTGAACATAGAAAAAAGTTCCCTGTCTCCGTCGACAAGAGTTCCCTTCTTGGGAACAATAATAGATTCTTTAGAAATGAGGATTTTCCTGACAGAATTTAGAAAGTCAAAACTTCTAAATGCTTGTCAAGTTCTTCATTCTATTCCTCGTCCTTCCGTAGCTCAGTGCATGGAAGTAGTAGGGTTGATGGTTGCAGCAATGGACATAGTTCCTTTTGCGCGAATTCATCTAAGACCATTACAACTGTGCATGCTGAAACAGTGGAATGGGGACTATACAGACTTGTCTCCAGTGATTCAAGTAGATCAGAAGACCAGAGACTCACTCCGTTGGTGGCTAACCCTGGACCACCTGTCCCAGGGAATGAGCTTCCGCAGACCAGAGTGGGTCATCGTCACGAACGACGCCAGTCTAGTGGGCTGGGGCGCGGTCAGGGAATCCCTGAAAGCTCAGGGACTTTGGTCTCGGGAAGAGTCTCTTCTCCCGATAAACATTCTGGAACTAAGAGCGATATTCAATGCTCTCAGGGCTTGGCCTCAACTAGCAAAGGCCAGATTCATAAGATTCCAATCAGACAACATGACGACTGTTGCTTATATCAATCATCAGGGGGGAACAAGGAGTTCCCTGGCGATGAAAGAAGTGACCAAAATAATAAAATGGGCGGAGGATCACTCCTGCCACCTATCTGCGATCCACATCCCAGGTGTGGAAAACTGGGAGGCGGATTATCTGAGTCGTCAGACTTTCCATCCGGGGGAGTGGGAACTCCACCCGGAGATCTTTGCACAATTGACTCAATTATGGGGCATTCCAGATATGGATCTGATGGCGTCTCGTCGTAACTTCAAGGTTCCTTGCTACGGGTCCAGATCCAGGGATCCCAAGGCGACTCTAGTGGATGCACTAGTAGCGCCTTGGACCTTCAACCTAGCTTATGTGTTTCCACCGTTTCCTCTCATTCCCAGGCTGGTAGCCAGGATCAAGCAGGAGAGGGCCTCGGTGATCTTGATAGCTCCTGCGTGGCCACGCAGGACTTGGTATGCAGACCTGGTGAATATGTCATCGGTTCCACCATGGAAGCTACCTGGTCTCTCTCCAGCTGACGGCTTGGAGATTGAACGCTTGATTCTATCAAAGCGTGGGTTTTCAGATTCTGTGATAGATACTCTGGTTCAAGCCAGAAAACCGGTAACTAGAAAAATTTACCATAAAATATGGAAAAGATATATCTGCTGGTGTGAATCCAAGGGATTCCCATGGAATAAGATCAAAATTCCTAAGATCCTTTCCTTTCTACAAGAAGGTTTGGATAAAGGATTATCAGCGAGTTCTTTAAAGGGACAGATTTCTGCTTTATCTGTCTTACTACACAAACGACTGGCAGCTGTGCCAGATGTTCAAGCATTTGTTCAGGCTCTGGTTAGGATCAAGCCTGTTTACAGACCTTTGACTCCTCCCTGGAGTTTAAATCTAGTTCTTTCAGTTCTCCAAGGGGTTCCGTTTGAACCTTTACATTCCATAGATATTAAGTTGTTATCTTGGAAAGTTTTGTTTTTGGTTGCTATTTCTTCTGATAGAAGAGTTTCTGAGTTATCTGCTCTGCAGTGTACTCCGCCCTATCTGGTGTTCCATTCAGATAAGGTTGTTTTGCGTACTAAGCCTGATTTTCTTCCAAAGGTTGTTTCCAACAAAAATATTAACCAGGAGATAGTTGTACCTTCTTTGTGTCCGAATCCAGTTTCAAAGAAGGAACGTTTGCTACACAATTTAGATGTAGTCCGTGCTCTAAAATTCTATTTAGAAGCTACAAAAGAGTTCAGACAAACATCTTCTCTGTTTGTCGTCTATTCTGGTAAAAGGAGAGGTCAAAAAGCGACTTCTACCTCTCTTTCCTTTTGGCTTAAAAGCATCATCCGATTGGCTTACGAGACTGCTGGACGGCAGCCTCCTGAAAGAATCACAGCTCACTCTACTAGGGCTGTGGCGAACGAGGCTTCTGTTGATCAGATAAGTAAGGCAGCGACTTGGTCTTCACTGCACACTTTTGCCAAATTTTACAAATTTGATACTTTCTCTTGTTAAGTGTAGTCAGTCCACGAGTCATCCATTACTTATGGTATATATTCTCCTTCCCAACAGGAAGTTGCAAGAGGATCACCCAAGCAGAGCTGCTATATAGCTCCTCCCCTCACATGTCATACCTAGTCATTCTCTTGCAACACTCAACAAAGAAGGAGGTCGTGAGAGGAGTTAGGAGTTTTTTATTCTTCAATCAAAAGTTTGTTATTTTAAATGGCACCGGAGTGTGCTGTTTTTTCTCTCAGGCAGTATTGGAAGAAGAATCTGCCTGCGTATTCT